>NC_041218.1:78328172-78371752 GCF_002837175.3 Physeter macrocephalus
GCCCACCGGCGCCTGTGCCCCACAACGACAGAGGCCCCAACAGTGAGAGGCCTGCATACCGCAAAAAAAAAAAAAAAAAAAAAAAAAAAAAGATAGCTGATGTAGAAACCAGCTTGGAAGCACAGTTTGGAGGTCAGTTTGCTGTGGTGTAGAGAACAAACAAAAGAATGGTATGATATGAGGCAGAAGGAAGCTGGTAAGGACAAGATTATGAAGGAAGCCATCCAAGATAAGCAGTTTGGATTTTATTCTGATTGTCACTGAGAGCGACTGGAGAATTTTAAGGGGGGCGTATAGTAGATTCTGATTTATGTTTTCAAAGATCACTGTTCACTACATGGAGAATGAATTGTGAGGAGTCAGGAAGGAGAGACAAAAGCAGTTCATCATCAAGAGGCTTGATCCAGGTGGCCCAGACTAGAGTTGTAGTAATGGAGATGATGAATCAATGTATACAGCACGTGTTGTATGGGAAGCTGACAGGATTTGCTAATAAACTGACTTGCAGGTATAAGGGGAAAGAGCAGTGTCTAAGATAATGCCTAAGGTGGTCATTTACTGCAATGGAGAAGACAGAGAAGAAAGGAGGCATAGAGGAATACAGGTTCATCGGAGGTAAGGAACTGTCTTTCCCTAGCCCTCACACACACCAGCAGGTGTGGAACTGGGAAGAAAGAGAGGTAAAATATGTGAGCATCAGATCATATCAGCACCAGTTGTCCAATCCAAAGTGCTAGAGTAACAGATCTAGCCTATACTGGGGGAGAGGGGGGAACAGGAAGAAAATGTTTTGAACCAGCTAAAGTTTAAAAATGAATAGACCGTGTCTTAGAAACTGAAATGTGATCATATAATTGAAAGTGGCCTGAAAACTTATGAAATTGGATCAATATGTTGTTCAGGAAGACGCAACCCAATGGAAAGAGGGGTGGTTAGAACACAGCTGAAAGCAGTAACAGGAAAAAAAAACCCTTTTATGTTTATTCCCCAAGTTTTTCAGAATACTCAGAAAATGAAGTACGAAAAGTGACTCAAGAATGAGGAAATGATCAGTTGGATCAAAAGCTGCTGAGAAGTTTAGAAGAATGAAGACAGAGGACCGATGTCAGCACTACTGCAGTGGTTGATCACCTTGATAAAAGTCATTTTAATAAGTGGTAGAGACACAAAAGCCAAACTGGAGTGGGTAAAAAAGAATACAGGAAGTGAGGAAATAAAGGTAACAATTACAGAATATCTTTCGAGAAGGTTAGCTACAAACACATGAGAAAAAAACAAGAGCAGACTGTTTTTAATCATAATGGCAGCTTAATTCTTAGCATGCTTCACAGAATTGTCACTATTATTGTTTAGCAATCCTCTGCAGCCAAAATATGTATAGTTCAGGAAAAAGTAATTTTCAAATAGATTTTTTTTTTCCTTACCTTCACTGATTAAATTTAATGTGTCTTGTTTTCCATCTCCTTGTGACTGACCTGGATCCAGTGAAGTCTGAGAAAGACTAACTTCAGCTGATAACTGGTCAAGACTTTGACAACTTTTTCTGTAAAACAAGGGTGAAATACTACTTTACCTTCTTCTCACAATAAAGAATTTCTAGAGATATTCTTTAATGGCTTTCTCCAACTTACTGAGTTTCTGGTTAATTTCTCCCCAATTTCCCCCCTAAACTGTCTTTATCATGGCAGCAATAGAATCTCCATTATCCTTTTCCCTCCACCCTCTTTGGAGGTCTGTTTAATCCACTAAAAAAGGAAAAGGGAAACAACTTGTCAAACAAATTTAATTCCTTACACCAATTTTTGATGATCAAGTTAGCTAAGAAATAGGGACTTCTGGTCATTATCAATTGTCAAAGGTGCAGAAAATCTTACATCTCTCCTAATACAGAAACAAAACTGACATAACTTAGTGATGATTGTGTATCTCCTAAGCACAGTGCCTTGATACCGTTACAGATGGTTATTACATAAAAATAATAACAAATTATTGCTATCAATTCCTGTAACTCAGAAGTTTAAAAGATGTTGGGTAGTAAAATACCTGCTTGTGTTAATACACCATCAAGATAATTAACCTCCTTCCATCATCTATTTATAACTGTGAGCTCATTTTCTAGTAAACAAATTCACTAGAAGTAAATTATAATAGATGAAAAATTCAGCTATAAATGGAAAGTTAATAAATATTTATGTTTAAATGTTAAAGAATGTTTATGTGCAAATGTTTAAACCTTCCTCATATTTGTTTTGTCAACATAAAACCAACTCAAGAGATATATGCAGCTTTGGTGTTACTGACATTTCAAGTACGTGAACAAAATTCATTTTTATTTCTAAATATAAATGATCCAGGAAAGAGAATACGTTTTTCAGGTTCAATATGTATTTCCCAAGGTAGCCAAACACTATCTAATCTCCTAGAAATGTTATATAGTCTATGATAATGTTATAGGAAACATATATCTATTACATAGCTATTCTCTATTCATACACATAAGAGTAGACTTACAAATTTATCAGGTGTATGTATCTTAAGGGGGATATATTCAGCAGGCATCTATTTGTTTTCTCCTCTAAGAAATGAGGTGAAGGATGAGGTGATGGAATAGCCTTCCCAGTTTACAATGTGAGCAGCATTCTCACTTTATAACATGATTTTTTAAATGTTGAGAGTATAAAAGTTCTTAATTATAATTTTAAGTAGCAGGAAAGTCTACTGTAGGAAACTTCTGATAATTATAATAGATAACACATATATAAGCTATACAACATGTAACAATAAAATGATACCCAATATTTATATAGTACTTATCAAATGCTAAGCACTGTTCTACATATATTATATACATTAACTTATTTAATCCTCACGACTACCAGAAGAGATTGGAATTATTATTATCCCCACTTTACAGCAGAAGAAACTGGGGCACAAGAGATGAGATTTGAACTTGGTAGCCTAGTTCTAATTCTATCCCCTTAACTACTAGGCTATCTCCTCTCTAGTATAAGAAGAAAAGATTTGTCTTCCTATTTTATTAGAAACCCTTCTTAAAGAATAGCCTTGTTTGCTGAGATAGACCACGTAAATTATACTGTATTTAATCAAATCACTGAAAATTTCACTTGATTTCCAGTAAAATCTTATTTCTTTAGCTATAGCAGAAATTAGGAACAGAGGAATTTAATAAAGGAAGTTATAAATAAGTTTCTTTTCCAAATTATTTTTCTGTGCCTAATAGGTAGAAGACTTGCTTTTAAAAATGAAGGGCGAGGGTGCGAGGGAGGGAGACGCAAGAGGGAAGAGATATGGGAACATATGTATATGTATAACTGATTCACTTCGTTGTAAAGCAGAAACTAACAACACCATTGTAAAGCAATTATACTCCAATAAAGATGTTAAAAAAAAAAAGTAACAATGGAAATTTAAAAGAAAAAAAATGAAGGGCTTAAGATGAGTTTCTGCACTGATATTTCACTATAGGAAACTTGTTAATATTATTAAATTAAAAAAATCATGCATAGAAGTATTTACAAACAACAAAATACCCAGAAGCAAAAAAGACTCTGGTGAGTAGGACTGAGAACTTGACAGCACACATTTACAGACTCTCGAGGACTCACCCACTGAGGGAGGAAAGCATGTGAAAGCATCCTATGATAATGGCAACACAAAATGAGCTTTCTGTGTGACCTCCTGAAGTACCTTTTAGAATACTACACTTCTAAACCCAAAGTGATTTTGGGACCATTTTACCCTTTAGTGAATAAACTCTGAGTTTACTGGCTTTATTTACTTAACCAAATGTCAATGAATATAAAAATAAAATTTGGTAGACAATGATGTTCTGATGTTCTAAAGCAAAAATAAAAATTCCAAGCCAAAACTAAGCACCTTATTCAATAGCACCATACAATATCTTCCTTGCATGAAACTATTTCCCACCACCTGGTAGGAATCTAGTTCAGCTGCTTTCAGTAATGCCAAAGAATGGCTCTGGTTTCCTCATTTTTTACCATATTTCCAATGCGACCGGCAGCTTCATCTGATAAACGTTTTGTTGTCATGGAGCAAACTATCTGTCTATGGGAGTTCTGTCTTTACAAGGTCATCAGTAAGTCCTACTTAGAATTCTAGACTCACTAAAAACACACTGCAAGATTTAAGCGTAACCCACCAGATACGTCAAACCAGTTAACTGTTCCTATTTCTCAGAGTATAATTTCTTTTTTTTTAATGTGTTGCTGGGGGGTGATACATTTTTTTAAAAATTTTATTTTATTTATTTTTTTATACAGCAGGTTCTTATTAGTTATCTATTTTATACATATTAGTGTGTATATGTCAATCCCAATCTCCCAGTTCATCACACCACCACCACCAGCCCCCTTACCCCCCTTGGTGTCCATACGTTTGTTCTCTACATCTATGTCTCTGTTTCTCACAGAGTATAATTGTTTAAACGGCAAGAGCTTAATCAAAATAAGAACCCAAGAGAGTAAGAGTCATGCATTATGACTATATAAAAGTTTGCAGTTTAATCTATGCCATTACATTGTTAAATATAATTTAAATTAAACTTGTAGGAATTGTCATGAGCACTTGGGACATAATAAAATCCACTGCATTCAATATCTTACTATATAAGCATTTTAAAACCACTCAAATTCAGGACTTCCCTGGAGGTCCAGCGGTTAAGACTCTGTGCTTCCACTGCAGGGGGCACGGGTCTGATCCCTGGTCGGGGAACTAAGGTCCCACAAGCCGTGCATTGTGGCCAAAAAAATAAAAAATAAAAAAATAAAATCACTCAAGTTTAGATTTATATATACAGAACTGGTACCAAATAAAGGCAGATTAAAAGGAAACTGAGCAACAGGCCTGAATTTAATTATAAGTAAAATTTTCTACAATCTTATACTTTATATCAATGCAGATGCAATGACATGGATAATCTACATTACTTATTCGCCCATTAGACATACTGAGGTCAATGATAATTCACATTATCTGGTAGTCATTGGGCAACAGAGAGAGAGAAGAAGAAACTAGCCACATGTAGAAAATAAAAACAAATAATGTGCACTGTATACATAGAGGCACATGACTGTGAGTGGAAAGAGAAATATACCATTCTTTTTATTCTTGGTTTGATTTTCATAGAAGTATGTTAAAGGAACAAACTAAGCATTTGCTATAGCAGAACATCTATAAAGTCTTAATTTACTACAAAATGGAAGGATGCAAGGGAGCTTGAAAGAGGATATATGTGAGTCAGGTCAATGCAAAACTTATTTGTAAGAGATTTCTACAGCCTCAGTGCTTTAGGGAGTCCTACTCTAAAAAGACTGGAAAGACACACAGGGGAAGGAGAACCTCTAATACACCTGAAGTGATTATATCTGATGCATCGGAGTCATTAAGAAAAGTAGGCCTAAACGATAGATCATAAAGGGCATATAAAGGCTCATAATTCTTAATAATTTTGTGAATGATAGCCAAATTGGAAGACAATGATAAATTTAGAAGACTAAAAAAAGCTTAAGTAGAAAATATAAATATGGTGACAATGAATCTCATCTTTTGGGATGGGAATGATGGGTTAGGCAATACTCTAACAAGGCTATGTAACGGATAATCAAACAAGATTATATAACAAATATCTAACAAGCTCATGTGACCTAGACTTTACATAAAAAGATACATATTAAAACAGAACTTATTGGAGACAAAAAAGAATCAATTGCTCTATGTGTGTTTGGGAGTGTGCTTTACATATTTATTTTTTGTTGAGCTTTTACAGTGAGCCTATAATGCTATAATATCAAACCTGACATTCCTATGTTTGAAATAAAGGAAAAGATAAAATAAAATCCATCATAACTAATCTTGCCAGGTCTAAATAATCAAGAAATAAACTGGAAATGATATTTTTAAAGTTTTATAAACAGTATATTAAATGGAAATAAATTTAAGATCTATTGTGAAAGGGATCCTTCCATGACCAGGTGACCATAGCCAAGTTATCTGGCTCCTTTTAAGAAATGTCAACAAATCCATGAAATTCATTAAATCAAACAGTGCACTCTCTTTCTACTCAAAGCCAACTGGGTGAATAAATTTCCAGAGCCCCCAGAGAAATAACTATAGACATCCCATATTCTCAGCAGAAAACTATAATGACTCATTACAGTGCCAGTTTCTTTCTCCATATTATCAAGAGAGCTAGTACTCCTTACTAAAGAGGCTTTGGCTACCTCCTCCGTAATGTGCAGTCTCTCATAAACATGTGTTGGACTTATTTAAGATATTGGTCAAATGAAGAGGAATTAGTTATCAAGTCAGTTTGAGAGCTCTGGCTTATATTATAAATTTGAAGAGAGCAAAAACTGGATCTTGATGAAAAGCTATGATTTGTTTCAAACATGATTTATACAGCACTACTCTGTTCTGAAAATCCGAAGTCTCCATTTTTACATGAAAAAGTTGGTATTACGTATTTTGAACAATTGGGGATTTGCTGGTCATTTTATCTAGGGTTTTACAAGCTCTCTAAGAAAGTAGAGCTTGGAATGTTGGGTGAGTATATATTCTCCAAACATGAAAGATACAAGGTTATGTGAGAGTATAAACAAAAAAAGATTATATAGGCTATAAATAAATAAAGATTTACCAGTAAATGATTAGGTGCCAGGCAATTTATTATCTCATATGACTCTTACAATTCTGTTTAAATAGGCATTACCCTCCAGTATTACATGTGCAGAAACAGAAGGTAAGATGAGGAAGTGAGACTTCCTTGGTGGCGCAGTGGTTAAGAATCGCCTGCCAATGCAGGGGACACGGGTTCGAGCCCTGGAGTCTAGGTTCGAGTCCAGGAAGATCCCACATGCCGCGGAGCAGCTAAGCCCGTGCGCCACAACTACTGAGCCTGCGCTCTAGAGCCCGCAAACCACAACTATGGAGCCCACGTGCCACCACTACTGAAGCCCGCGCACCTAGAGCCTGTGCCCCGCAACAAGAGAAGCCACCGCAATGAGAAGCCTGCGCACCGCAACGAAGAGTAGCCCCGCTCGCCGCAACTAGAGAAAGCCCGCAACGCAGCAACGAAAACCCAACGCAGCCAAAAATAAATAAATAAATTTATTTTTTTAAAAAAAGAGAGAGAGGAAGTGATGCTTAGTGTTTCACAGCAAGGAAGCAGCAGAGATACTTTTAAGTCCTGACTTTAAACTATAGGTCCAGGGATCTCAAAACTACCCCCTCGTGCATACTTTTTGTTCAGGGATATCAATTTGGCGATAGGGCCACAGAAAAGCAATACCAACATCTGAGGTCAGGTTAGATTAAAGGATGATGCTGGGAAGGAAAGGGTGCCCCTTCTTAAACTAATGGAGTAACTGAGTCAAGAGGTATAAAATCTAGATCCATTCTAAACAGACAAACAGGCAGTTTCACTGCATTCTTTTCTGAGACTGCAATAACTTTTGTTGCTGCTACAATATTCTGTAAAAAAGTCACTATTACTGCATGCAAAGGTAATCTGGAAATAAATCTTCCACTTAGATGTCCTATTGGCTCCTCAACAGGTAGCTCTATGGGCAGGCAGTGGTACATACATGTCTTTTGGCTAAACTATTTTACCTCCCACTGTCTAAAGTGACCTTGTAGGTATTGCAACAAAAAGACATAGTTATTAGTCTTTTAACTTGTCAGGATATAATATTATAATATTTTTGCAGTTAAAAAAGCTGGAGTATCTTATGTTATACATAGATAAGTCTACCAAGTATTGCTATAAATTCAGTTTTCCAATTATAAATCAGAAATACAAATAAACTAATATTCTTCCATTCATTCAATATGTCACAGAAAGATAAAATTATATACTAGCATAATAAGACATATTCCAGTTATTTACGACTTTCTTAAGGATGTAAAGGGAATTCAGTTCCAATCCATGAAAGGCCCAGTCAACACCCTGAATCATACTAAGTGTGGTGCAGGAAATGCTGAAGAGAGTTCTACCGATTCATTCTGTAAATAACTGGCTCATGTTTCCCTACTTATCTCTAACAATCAGTGAAACAAACATTAAAGCCTCTAGCAATTTTTTTTAAACAATGAAAGGTAAAATTTGAGCTCTACCTCTGATAAATGAAAAAAATCACAGAGTAAAGCAGGCAGAAATTATGTCTATGCTAAAACATTCCTTGTAGAAACAGTCTGGCTACTAATTACCTACTGAAAGGCACCCTATGAAGCCCAGAAAGAAGTGTGTTGTTCTACCAGTGAAATTTAAAGCAAGGGCTCTAAAAGAAAAGCAGACAGAAAAAGAGGGAGAAGAGAGGGAAGGAACGGAAGGAAGGTCAAAAGAAGAAAGGGAGGAAGGGAAGGGAAAGGACAGAAGGAGCTGGAGGGAGAGCAGGGAAAATAATCAGAAAATTAGCTGAAGACATATAGGAAACTAAAGATATTGAAAAAAATTACCATGATGGGAAATGGCTAAAAGCCAAAAGAAGGTAATACAGTTTACAAGTTCCAAAATGAAGACTACCTAAAGAAAGAGATCCTAAAATTTTGCTGCTCTCTCAACACTGGGAAACAATGAAGAAACGAAATAGTCCTGAACATTGGGACAAAGAAATAGGAGAAGGATCTTGTGGCCTATAGGTGGAGTGATTATATCTTCAATATACCCCCAAAATTAGATTTACTGAAAATGAACAAAAGTCTTTCAGACCCATCAAGAACAAGTTAATTTCTTTCTACCCTTTCATGAGATGGAATTTTATGTTTTATAACAAGCATGAAAATTAGTCCTAATGCAAACACCAAAGCTACAATTAAAAAATAGATGGCTCATAAAATACAGGCTCACAGATTTAACTGAAGGACTGCCTGAAGATTAACTAGAGGAGAAGTAGGTAGCTGGTGGATTTCTCAAATTTTTTTACTTCTCCAGGGTGCCTTGGCTTCATAACATTACCACATTCACTGCCTTAATCTAACCTTACTAAGCCACAATAGTCTTAAATCCTACTTTTGCTCTAAGCTAATAACGAATTCAGAAAGAAGAATGAGAAACCAAAGTGGATAGCCATGTGTTTGGTACAACTAAGTTCGTAATTAGTTGGAAAAAAAAGTATCACACTTACTCATACCACTGTTTATTGTGTTTTCGGTAAAGCAACGTATCCAAGGCAACAGCATTGACATCCAGAGCTCCTGGGGAAGGCCACTGGTTGGTGAGGTGGGCAGTTAACTCTTGTCTTGATCTTAAATCATTATTCTTTAGCACAGTCCTGTGAATATTAAGATGGTGAGTGCTTTTGTCTTCACTGTTCTGCAATGGCACAGGAACCTAATGGTATCAACTTAGGCCCCCAAATTCACCTTTTTAAAATGGTATGTTAACAGAATGTGACCAGAACTACAGGAAGGCTAGTTGGGGCTATGACCGTTTCGTCTCCTGCAATATGTGTTTTTCATTCTTTCTCTACTGGCTACAATAAATCACTACCCATGAAATTCAGACTTCCTATCTTTTCCCCAGAGATATCATTATTATTATTATTTTTTTTTTTTTTTTTGTGGTAGGTACATGGGCCTCTCACTGTTGTGGCCTCTCTCGTTGCGGAGCACAGGCTCTGGACGCACAGGCTCAGCGGCCATGGCTCACGGGCCCAGCCGCTCCATGGCATGCGGGATCTTCCCGGACCGGGGCACGAACCCGTGTCCCCTGCATCGGCAGGCGGATTCTCAACCACTGCGCCACCAGGGAAGCCCCAGAGATATTATTAAAGGACTAAGGGACTCAAGCTGCATTTTACATCTTAACTAAAAAACAATGGTGATATCTTAGAGTTACAGGTGATCAGACTCCAGTTAAAATATAAAAGAGAGTAAAGAGTCCCCGTGTATGAGTCTCTAGCTTCAAAATTCACAATCTGTTGAAGTAATTTAACTCAGTAAACAAACAAAAACAATTAAAATGAATAAAGATAAAATACAGAAAAATATAAAATAAAAAATCCATGAGGTTCCTGTAATTGTTTTTGATAAAAGTGACTACTAATAAATCTTCATGAAAATAATTATATCAATGACAATTACATTGAACAATATAATCTACTGGAAATATTTCAACTACCGAACGAAGCCATTATAACAACTCATAGTTTACTTTCATTTTTGTAGAGCTGTTACTCGTCAGTAACAAGTTGCAAAAGGACTAGCTTTCTGCCAATATTTCAATTTCACAAACCAACTGTCACAAGACTAATTCAACATTTGAACTGGTAGCTTGTTTAAAAGCATAATTCTGTTTGGAAAGCTCTTATTCTACCTCTAAAATGCCTTAAAATACCACCTAGGCAACCTGCATTCTCAAACAGGAGTCCATGACTTTAGCATTCCAAGGTCCTGACCCACCAGCTCAGAAGCAGGAAGTAAAACGTGCCTGCCACTAACTTTCAGAGACCATAGTCTTGTTGTGGGTGGCAGAGAGTCAGTGGTGTGCTAGCAAGACGCTCCTACACTGGAGAAAATCAGCCTGCACAACACCTCTGGCTATTAACCATGATTTTAATGGAATAAACCCATTTTTTTTATGTCTCTAGCAAGCTCCATACAAATATTCTTTTATTTCATAGAATATCTGTGTGCATTTAAAAATATTTGCTCCACTATGTCCATAAAGAAACATTATCTGATGTCAACACTAGATTCTCTCTTACAATGGAATACTAGAAGTGAAAAAGGCAGAAATCAGTGAGAATGTCTCCCGTCAAGATATTCCTTCAGGCTAGGTCCAACGATTTCATTTCACTAGAAAAGGAATGAAAAAATTTTAAAAGACTTTTAAGGTAATTTAACATTGGTTTTTATGAAAACAGTAAAGAGTGATTGATTAGAAAACTTCTAAGATTGACAGAATAATAGTATAAAGCAGAAATGGGGATTACTGGCCAGAGAATCTATTATAATAAACTACCATTATTTTGGGTTCTCTTACTAGATTTCTCTCTTTCACATATTCCCTCTTTAGGGTTCCCAGTGAATGTCACTGGAGAACTCAATTCCAATGTCATAACTGGCCTACAGGAAACATTCAGAGCAGAACGGAAGAAAGGCAAACGTGCATCTGAGGAAACGCCACTGGTAGAACTCAATGATAAGTAAATGAACGATCTCCACTTCAGAATATATTCTTTCTGGAAAGCGAAAAGTCTTACACCATGTAATATGGAAAAAGCAACTGAAGTTTCACAAGACTTTTTACACACTATTTGCCTGTGGAGAATTTTTGCCCTATGACGAATTAAGGTATTGCCTTTTTCTATGGGAAGTTGCCTGGTCCACTGAAACAGGAGATAAGCAATCTCAGTGTATTGAATAGACCTAGTTTTCATCCACGCCACATCTGTGTTCCATCGTTTCTGAGGAATGTGGACACAGTAAATCCTGGCACTTGCCTTGCTACCATGAAACGGAAAGCCTCCTGGAGGATGCTGTGTAAGGAAGGCCCTTTCTCTCACCACTCCAGTACACTAGGGGGCAGGCAAGTGAATTAAGTTAGGTTGAAAACCCCATCGCTGAATTTTGAATCTTGACCTGAGTCCACTTAGAGTGATAAACAGACGAAGCAGTTTATTTGTTCTAGCAGTGAGGTCCTGACCAAAATGTACCAGCAAAGAGATATTCCTGATGTTCCTACTTCCCAACCCTCCGAAGTAGCTCAGCCTACCTCTCTCCAGGCCTACTTTCCCAGTATCTTATCCATTCCGTGAGCTATTGATATCAATCTAATGAATTCCATTTGTGCTTTAAGAGTTGGTTGTGACTGCTCGCAATCAAAGAATCCCATTACTTACCTTAGAACAAGCAAAACGTACCAAGTTAACTTCAAGACCTACTCAACGGTAATCCAACTGATGTTAATATACAAAGAATGAGGAAATTTCTCATTTGGCCAAGGTTAAAAATAGGTTCATCTTAAATTACTCAACAATTACTGTTATTTCATAGCGCAAAATCAAGGGCAATTAAAGGTGAAACTATGGGATAATTAGCATTTAACTAATTAAAACTCTAACCAATGCTAACATTACTAAGCTAATCTAAAAAATAAATCATTCCATATGAGATAGATTACTACTTGTATACTACTTGTCGCTTATGTCTATAAGTCAATTTAACATTCTCTCATTAAGGTAATAATTCTACAGAAAAATACACTAAGGTGAAATTATTTAATTTACTAAGAAAGTACAAATCATATATGTATTCCAGCTAATTTTAAGAACTTTCCTGTAGTATCTACCTCTAAACTGGGAGACAGTCAGCTATTTTCTCTTTAGATTCTCAGTAGGAATTATTTAGGAATTTGGCCACACACACACACACACACACAATTCAATCTTTTCCTCCCCAGCTTTACTGAGGTATAATTGACAATTTAAAATTTATACATTTAAAGTGTACAACTTGATGATTTGATATACAATGTGAAATAATAACCACACTCAAGCTAATTGACACATCCAACACCTCACATAGTTAACCTCTTTTCTGTGTGATGAGAACACTTAAGATCTACCGTCTCAGAAAATTTCAAGTATACAATATTGTTAACTATAGTCACATTGTTATACATTAGATCTCCAGAAATTTTTAACTGAAACTTTGTACTCCTGAACCATATCTCCCCGACTTGCCCTCTCTCCAAGCCCTGGTAACAATCATTCTATTCTGTTTCTGTGAATTTGACTATTTCAGAGTCCACATATAAGTAGGATAGTGCAGTATTTGTCTTTCTGAATCTAGTCTATTTCACTTAGCATAATGTCATCCATGTGGTCATGAATGGCAGGATTTCCTTCATTTTTAAGGCTGAATTATCATCCATTGTGCCTCTATGTGTGTATAGAGACACAGGGTCTTTATATATATATCACATATTCTTCATCCATTCATCCATGGACACATGGACACTGAAGTTACCTCTACCTCTTGGCTACTGTTAATAATGCTGAAATTAACATAACAATGCAGATATCTCTTCAAGATTCTGAAACAGAGTAGGACCCTGAGGGGTCCTCCTGGGTACAAAAGGCTTTCCGTGTTCCCAGTTTCTTGTTTGTAGCAAAAGGCTTTGTCTCTTAGGCCTTCCCTGAGTTCCAAAGAAGAGATTCAAGCAGTTGTTAATTAGGGAAGTGAGGGAATGCAGAAACAAAGGAAAAGCAGTCAAGAAACAAGAGCTCAGTGATAAAACAGAGTCTGAATTCCTCCTCGAGGCATATACAAAACAACCTGACACATATCTTTGAGCTATTCTGTAGGAACGAAGACCCCCCCCCCCACCAACCCAGGTGGAGGATGGTGACTACAGGCTGGGCACAAGCACTGGACCTCAGACTGGCTGGAACAAGAAGGTTGATGATTAAGATTCCTGAAACACCACCCTGTTACCTCACCACTAACCAATCAGAAAAAAGTCAAGTCCCCTGCAACCCTCATCCCAAATGTTGCCTTTAAAAACGTTATGCCCTGGCCAGCTAGTAAGATGGATCTGAGGCAAACCTTTGCCTCCCATCTTTTCAACACCCTTTTCGATCAATAAACCTTCCTCTGCTCCAAACTCCAACGTTTCAGTTTGTTTGGCCTCACTGTGCATGGGGCACATGAACTTGGGTTTGACAACAATCCTAATTTCCCTTCCTTTGGATAAATACTCAGAAGTGGGACTGATGGATCATACGATAGTTCTATTAATTTTTTGAGGAACCTCCATACTGTTTTCCAAAGTGGCTGCACCAATTTACATTCTCACAACACTGTCCAAGGATTCCCTTTTTTCTACAACCTTGCGAACACTCATCATCTATCGTCTTTCTGATAACAGAAATTCTCACAGGTGTGAGGTAATATCTCATTGTGATTGTAATTTGCATTTCCCTGATGATTAGCGAAGTTGAACATCTTTCCATGTACCTGTTGGTCATCTGTATGTCTTCTTTGGAGAAATGTCTATTCAAGTCTTTTGCTCATTTTTTAATTGGTTTGTTTGTTCCTATTGAGTTGTATGAGTTCCTTATATATTTTGGATATTAACTCTGTAAGGGAGCAATGTTTGCCACCCCAAAATACATCTCTTTGGCATAAGAATTAATTTAGGATGATTGTTTTTAAGAAAGAGAAGACTCAGAAGTCTTTCTTTTTACCATCCCCTTAGCTACCTAAAGAATTTAGATAATGGGTCTGGTTCCAGGAATAGAGCTATCACCAAAGACACCTACAAAGAATATGGGCTAGGTGTGGTAAGGGAGAGATCAGAGTCTACTCTGCGGCCCACTATCTCTGCATGGTCAAGCAAACATTTGTTTACCACACATTTACTTTCTCATCTCCATGTAAATTTCAACCCTCCACTTTGAAGTCCCAAACCACTACTTCCAACATCCTACCCTCTTTTCTCTTGAGCTGAAGATGGTATTTAAGGCGAGGGTTTCAGCCAGAGCACCCTAGCTTCAAAAACGAGATCTTACATTCTTTTGAGCCCTCAATATTACTACATTCATTATTTTAATGAAAGACAAAAAGATGAAATTTCCACAGTTTGGTCTCTTTCCTTCCTTTCAGAGATGAGGCTCAAGTCTACTGCTACTTACAAGCTCTTTTAAAAGTTGTAGAATCCCATACTCTATATTTTGATAGCAGTGCTTAGTCAATTCAAAGCTATCAATATTATTCTGTTCACTCACTTGATTCTTTTTCTCGTGTCTCCAAACCTGAGGGTTATCCTCTCTCCCTCACTGTGCTCCTTTCCCACTTACCTCAGATGCTGTGCTGATGCTCAGGATGAAGTTTTACTTTCAGCCTCTAGATATACATAAGGCATATAGCCCTTGGCACTTAGCACTTAATATCTGTGACTCCGCGTAGTCCTAAGTAATCCCAAAGGGCCATGACATGAGGCAATTTTTAATTTTGATAAGTCAATACATTTGAAGCCGATGGCTACAAGGCAAGTTTTGAGAGTGAGTCTAGCAAATGCCCAATACCCCTGCTGCACACCTTTGTTACTTTCCACTTATTATTTATTTCCTGATGTACTGTAATTCTCAGGATATAGTCCAGTACTATTTGTGACAGAGCACACTGAGAAAATCTTAGGCTACAATCTTCATGAAAATAAAGGATCTAATATAGCATGGCTACAGGAGTGCAAAATTTTATGCTAATGAGCATAATATTGAGAATAATAATGAGAATAATGAGAATGAGGTAGAGAGCACTGAAGTTCCAGAAAGGGAAAGCCACCAAACACCAGGTGTTGATACACTCCAGCCCTCACTCTCCTAGGAACACAGGGTAAGAGTGTTATGGGCTCCCAGCCTCTCTTGACGACCTTGGAAGAGGAACAGGAGCACCACTCAGGCACTATTTGTTTACTGTCGGTGTTGGTGGCTGCCATCCACTCCGTGTAAACTCTATGAGGGCAGACACTGTTTTACTCACTCCTGAATCACCAGCACCTAGAACAGGGCCTGGCTCTTCATGGCATTCTCAGTATTTATTTGTCAAATGAATGAATAAAGGCCAGAGAAGTTACAAAAGCAATTTAGCACCAAAAGAAATAATGAGAGTTACTTTTTGATTTTTTTTTTTTTTGGCTGCACCACACAGCATGTGGGATCTTAGTTCCCTAACCAGGGATCAAAATTGTGCCCCCTACAGTGGAAGCATGGAGTCTTAACCATTGGACCACCAGGGAAGTCCCTACTCTTCTTCATTTAAAGTTTACCAAAATTGGAAAATGCTTATATAGCTTGTGAATATCCTAATTTCTTCATAATTTTAACATAAAAATTTCTTTGGGACTTCCCTGGTGGTCCAGTGGTTAAGAATCCACCTTCCAGGGCTTCCCTGGTGGCGCAGTGGTTGCGCGTCTGCCTGCCGATGCAGGGGAACCGGGTTCGCGCCCCGGTCTGGGAGGATCCCACGTGCCGCGGAGCGGCTGGGCCCATGAGCCATGGCCGCTGAGCCTGCGCGTCTGGAGCCTGTGCTCCGCAATGGGAGAGGCCACAGCAGTGTGAGGCCCGCGTACCACCAAAAAAAAAAAAAAAGAATCCACCTTCCAATGCAGGGGATGCGGGTTCAATCCCTGGCTGGGAACTAAGATCCCACATGCCTCAACTAGAGAAGCCCAAGCGCTGCAACTAGAGAAGGCTGCACGCTGCAACGAAGACCCAACACAGCCAAATCAATATTTTTAAAAAATAAATCTTTGTGTTTTGTTTTTTGTTAATTTTAGACACAGCCATGGGATAAAGACTCACTTTGTATCACTTTACAATTATTTCCCTTCAAATAAAACATTTTGAAAGAAGAAGCCTAAAAAGGAGCCAGATACCCCCAAATTTTAAATTATTTATCTATGAAGTATTCTTGCCCAAAAAGTTAACCCCAAATCTAATTTACAATAGTATACTAGTTTCAAGTATATAGCATAGTTATTCGATATTTTATGAATTATACTCCACTTAAAATTATTGTAAAATATTGGCTATATTCCCTGTGCTATAAATTACATCCTTGTATCTTATTTATTTTATCCTGGTTGCACTTTAGACCTTAACTTGACAGTATCTTTTGAAAAGAAAGAAACATTAATGAGTAATTTATTTTTTTTATTTAAAAAAAATTTATTTATTTTATTTATTTATTTTTGACTGTGCTGGGTCTTTGTTGCTGCGTGCGGGCTTTCTCTAGTTGTGGCGAGCCGGGTCTACTCTTTGTTGCAGTGCGTGGGCTTCTCGTTGCAGTGGCCTCTCTTGTTGCAGAGCATGGGCTCTAGGCGCGCAGGCTTCAGTAGTTGTGGTGCGTGGGCTCAGTGGTTGTGGCTCGCGGGCTCTAGAGTGCAGGCTCAGTAGTTGTGGCGCACAGGCTTAGTTGCTCCGTGGCATGTGGGATCTTCCCGGACCAGGGCTCGAACCCGTGTCCCCTGCATTGGCAGGCGGATTCTTCACCACTGCGCTACCAGGGAAGCCCTAATGAGTAATTTAGAACCTCGAAAAACACTCAAATGCCTCCTTTTCTTTCTTTCTTTTTTTGGCTGTGCTGTGTGGCTTGTGGCATCTTAGTTCCCCGGCCAGAGACTGAACCCAGGCCCCCCCAGCGCAGAGTCCTAACCACTGGATCGCCAGGGAATTCCCTCAAATGCTTCCTTTTCCCTCTCATTTTAAAATATAAGATAAACCCTGGATCCTTAGAGGAATGGCTGATTCCAGGACAGGAAATATACAGGATGAGCCTGGGATATCTTATACCAGAAAGCAAGAAAATTAGCAAAGACAAATGTGTCATATCAGAAGGACACAGGAATGAATATAAAGGCATTTCCATTAGTCAAAGATAGGACAATTTGAGCATCAAAAAGAAAAATAAATTTATGGGACAGAAATACCCTGAATATAGGCATTTCTGCTATAATGCAGAAACAAAAGTGTTCTGCAATTACACACTGAAAATAGCTGGCCTTATGGGGAGAACAGGGCTGGGGCTGACAACTCAAAGTCTATTCAACCTTCCAACTACAACACGAAGAAAAACTGTGACAAACCTAATAAAACTTCAAACCCAATTTAAAATATTTGTTAAATTCCTATTAATTAAAGACATATTACAATAACTTTACAACAACAACAAAAAAGTAAAAGCCATTTGATGGAAGAGGGTGCAAGGAAGGGTCAAGGCTGCTGAGGCTGAGGCTTGCCATGGGGGCAAGGACAACTACAGAACAAGCACCTCCAAGTTCTAGCTCAACTGAGCTAGAGGAAAGCACGGTGAGAGAGTATTATGTACAGTGAGAGAGTGCCATCTGTTGGTGGCCTGCAGTATTTGCCTGTATTAGTGTATTCTGCATTCTGCTGGTGTTTGTTTGTTTATTTATTTAGGCTGTGCCAGGTCTTAGTTGTGGCATGCGGGATCTTTAGTTGCAGCATGCGGGCTTATTAATTGTGGCGTGTGGACTCTTAGTTGCAGCATGCATGTGGGATCTAGCTCCCTGACCAGGGATCGAACCCGGGCCTGCTGCATTGGGAGCATGGAGTCTTACGCACCAGGTAAGTCCCTGCTGGTGTTACTTTTTGAGAAATGTTAACCTCTAGGAAAAAATCAACTATGAATCAAGGCGATTTCTTTGCTATACTAACATCATCCCCTTATTTATGAACCTTGTATGAGCTAATTCACATTATAGAAGAGATTTTATATATAACAAGTTCATAATCACAAAAGAGAGAAAGCAAAGCAAAATCTTCATTTCATTAGTAGCTAAGTAGGACATCAGCATCTTACTTTGAAAATTAATAATATCCTATAAGAACTGTCATGGTAACCACCAAATAGCCCTGATAGGGAAAAGTTCTTTATAGATGATTCTAGCCTTTAAGCATGGAGGGAATAACAATTAGGAAATCACCATTTTACAAATCCTAATGAATCAATTGCTCCAAGTAATGCTCATCCATGGTCAAGCCATTAGATGAAAGGCTGATGAGAACTTACACAAAGGAGAAATAAGGCTGTAACCACCTAAATCCACCCTCCTATCTTAAGATCAATAAAAGTGGGACAACTGTGTGCTTCCCAATATGAAGTACTGAGCACTACCTATAAAATATTCTTGTCATAAAGTTAAACTCAAATTTAGCCCAGCACCTCAGAGCAGTGGTTTTCAATGCTGACCGGACATCAGAAACACCTGGGAAGCTTTTTAAACACTTGTACACTTGCCTGGGTCCCACCTGTGACAAATTAAATCAACATCTCTTGAGGTAAGGCTCAGGCAGGCATCCTCATTTTTCAAAATATACTTTTTTTTTTTTTTTTTGCGGTACGCAGGCCTCTCACTGTTGTGGCCTCTCCCGTTGCAGAGCACAGGATCCGGACGCACAGGCTCAGCGGCCATGGCTCACGGGCACAGCCGCTCCGCGGCACGTGGGATCTTCCCGGACTGGGGCACGAACCCGTGTCCCCTGCGTCGGCAGGCGGACTCTCAACCACTTCGCCACCAGGGAAGCCCCAAAATATAATTTTAAAAGGCTCCCTGAAGGATTCTAAATGTGCAACCAAGATTGAGAACTACTAATCCAGAGTTAAGAGGATATACTTTACAGAATAAACAGTACAAAGCAGTGATTCTCAAACTTTAGTGTGTCAATTAATCCCCTGAGGATCTTATTAAATACAGATTCTGATTCAACAGGTCTGGGGAGGGGCCTGAGAATCTGCTCCCAGATGATGCAATTGTAGCCAGTCCACTTTGAGAAGAGAGGATACAGTACAGAGAATACAGCTGTCCAACACCAATTAAGAAGAGTCACATACGGAATTTAAAATTTTCTAGTAGCACCTTAAAAAGCAGGTGAAATTAATTTTAATGATGCACTTATTTAACCCAATACATCCCAAACATTATCATTTCAATACGTAGTCAATATAAAAAGTTATTAATGAGACATTTTACATTCTTTATTTCACACCATCTGGTGTGGATTTTATACTTACAGCATATCTTAGCTCAGACTAGCCACATTTCAAGTGCTCAACAGTCACATGTGGCTAATGGCTACGTACTGGGAGGCAGAGGTATGTAAGAACAAGGTAAATAAGCCACAAAGAACTAATCCAGAATGCTGGACGTTGTGCAGGAAAAGTCTGCAAATAGACCATGACGGGAAAACTGTTCTAAATTAAGAGGCTTATGAGACATAACTATATGTGAAGTATGACTTTGAATCCTGATTTGAAAAAGATCAACTACAAAAAAGTTTCTTTTAAAACAATTACGGAAATATGGTATGAAAGCACATTCCATAATAAAAACAACTGTCCCTAATTTTATCAGGTGTGATTATGAAATTATGTGAGAAAGTATCCATAGTTTTTAGAGATGTACAATGAAGTACGTAGCAATCAAAGGGCATGATTGCTTCAAAATCGTTCAGCAAAAAGTGAAAAAGAAAAAAGACAAGTAAAGCAAATGTGACAAATTCTTGGTAACTGTTCAATCTGGGTGATGGGAAATCAGGGGTTTATTCTACAATTCCTTCTTTTGTGGATACTTGAAAATTTCTTTTTTTAAAAAAAATAACTTTAGTTATTTTTGATTTATTTTTGGCTGCGTTGGGTCTTCAGCAAGCGGAGGCTACTCTTGGTTGCGGTGCATGTGCTTCTCATTGTGGTGGCTTCTCGTGTTGCAGAGCATGGGCTCTTGGTACGTGAGCTCTGTAGTTGTGGCCTGCAGGCTCTAGAGCACAGGGTCAGTGGTCGTGGTGCAGGGGCTTAGCTGCTCCGCCGCATGTGGGATTTTCCCAGACCAGGGCTCGAACCCAGGTCCCCAGAATTGGCAGGTGGATTCTTAACCACTGCACCACCAGGGAAGTCCCTTGAAAATTTCTTAATAAAAAATTAAAAATATAATAATAGCTTCAGCATTTAAGTGCTAATTATAATTTTATAAGTGTTAAATGCTAAAGAACAGAAATAACTGAACAAAACAATATTTATATGTTAATAGTGATACTGTCTTATTTATAAATTGTAATTTAGGGATGCTTCCCTTTTTCATGTACTCAATGTAAAACATTTGCCAAATAAAATGAGTCACTTCTCCATGAAATTTGTAGGGCAGTCCCAACTGTTGTAGGCCCCTGGCCCAGATATAAGGACATCTGCTCAGATATAAGAGAATCTGCCAGCAGTTTTAATCTAACATCATGACTAAAGGCAATGAAATGCCATTCATATCAAATAAGTACCCCCTTCCTGTTGTAATATATAATTTCTTACTAATACCAAGAAAATACAATAGAAATGGTTCTTCCTATCTGGTACCTGGCCTTTTTGTCTTTTGGATGCATTTTCTTGACTTTTCTGTTTGTATATGGATAATAGAGTATGTAATATATATTAGCATGATTGCAATTTAATATTTTAATAACTTACCTGCCAAAAATATATATGACCAGGAACTGTCATGATTTGTCCATTATTAACTGGGCTATGATGACGTCACTGCATTCTCCTGTTAAAATCCATACCACTCATCCTAAAATTTGTGAACCAGGATGCCATAGCATCATTGACTTTTGGTTTGCAGGCCAACAGATCACACCATCACTACTCACCATGAACTACACCAAATTGGCTGTTGAACTATAACAATGGCTTAGTTTTAGCAATGCATGATTCTTCACTCTACTATTTAGACTTCAGTTCCTTCTCTAGGGAGCCCTATAAGACCTTTTACTATTCCTATTCTTCAAATCATGAATAGAAAAATTTCATCAACTAACTATAAAAGACTCCCTATTACACATTTTATTGGTATTAATCATGACAAAGCATTTAGCTTTTGCATACTGTTCTGAGGCTGTCTATTCTTGAGGTCTGCAATCAGTGTTTTACAAAGAATCTTTTGTACAGTAGAACATCTATCTGAAGGTCTATCACAGATCTATAATATTATTATAAATATTAATCCAACTACCATTTAGAAACTAGATCTCAAAAGTGATACTCAGGAATAATACAATCAAGTCCAAATTCATTGTCTGGGCATGATAAGGTAAAGCATTTTAAACTCACTATTTATCCGAGTGAATTTATCAAGGAGATCTTAAGGTTTCTGTAAGCTAAAACAGGCTAATAATCTTGACTAGCTTCTTTGTCCTACCTGTACTAAACATGATACCACTTAATACGCATAATAATCCACAAGGTGAATATTATTTCAGTTTTACAAATAAGGAAACAGAGGCTCCAAGATATTAATCAAGATTGAGCTCATATTAGGCAAGGACAGAGCCAGTATCTGAACACAGTCCTGATTTGCAAGAAAGCTTTGGGATACTCCTCTACCATAGCACACTGTGCACTCTACTGCCAAAACTACAAGATGTTCAGATTTTATGAGTATTCAAAGACATTATTAAAGCATACTTTACCAGTAATTCAAAAACACAGATAACCGTTGAGAAATATATAAAAAGTTAAGTGACAAACTATTTAAATCACCCAGGAAAAGCTAATCAACATAATGTAGAAGCAAATACTTCATGCTTCAGATTCTATTTAATGCTCCTTTTCTGACCTTTTTCTTTATACATTATACATTTTAATCTTCTCAAGGCCACTTTTATCTCCTCTGGATTAACAAAGGGAATTTCAGTGCCCAACTTTGACTGCAGGCCTTCCTAACTGTTGGTTAAAAAAAAATATCAGGAAGGAAAAAATGTCCACTCTCTCCCTACAGTTTCAAGGTGCCCAGAGATTATCTGCACCTTAAATACGATTCTGATAACGAAGTAAATCGTAAACATTCTGGAAGGCATGTATCTTACTCTTCCATTCAGTATTCTTGTAATGGTTTTTGTACAAAGGAATCTTATAAGACACCAATTTACAACCTAGCCAGAGATTGCAGCCATGGTATGTGAAAATAAATCTTTAACCTCTAAACTCAATAGTCTAATTCTCATCAGTGGCCTTAATTTTTTATTTTTTGCTCTAGTAACTTACAGAGATTAAAAATAACTGTAAGGTTTCTTTGCAAAATCAGGAAGATCAATGACACTTCCATCACAAAAGTAAGATAAAACTGTAACTCGTAGATTCTTTTTCAAGCTAAAAAGTTTGAGACTGTTTCCTTTAAATTATCAGAAGCAAAATAAATGTGATACAGTCAAATTTAATTCTTCAAATGAAAATATCTCTGTGATGAAATAAAAACCGATTACATAATTATTTATAAGTTAAAAGCGTTTAGACAAACTACCAGTATTATTTGCAAAAGAAAAATTATTTTCGTAATCTTTTAATTGTAAAGAAATAACCAGAAATCTCTACTGTATGCTTCATAATATTTTTCTCTCTGCTTATAGTAGTGAGGGGCTACAGGAGGTATTAATCTGCCCCTCAGTGACTGATACCCCATATGACACACTCTCTTTAAAATATTAGAAAAAATGGGACTTCCCTGGTGGTGCAGTGGTTAAGAATCTGCCTGCCAATGCAGGGAACACGGGTTCGATCCCTGGTCCAGGAAGATCCCACATGCCGCAGAGCAACTAAGCCCGTGTGCCACAACTGCTGAGCCTGTGCTCTAGAGCCCGGGTCCACAACTACTGAGCCTGTGTGCCTAGAGCCCGTGCTCTGCAACAAGAGAAGCCACCACGATGAGAAGCCCATGCACCGCAACGAAGAGTACCCCCACTCGCTGTAAATAGAGAAAGCCCACATGCAGCCACAAAGACCCAATGCAGCCAAAAAAACAAAATTAAATTAAAAATACGTTTAAAAAATTAGAAAAAAATTAAGAAACAATATGCGAACATAATTCTTTTTATCAAGATACAAATTCCCAGAAAACATTAAATTTTTATGTTCCTTAATAAAACTTTTTTACTTAAAAAAATCATTTTTTATATGTTTTTAATCTCAAAGTATCTCCTTGCAAATTACTTGTTAATTACAAAAGGAACAACAGTAACTATACAGAAGAGAAAAACACCTTAACCAAATGACTAAAATTAACATCACTAATAAAAGGCCAACAGACTTCATGGACCTCTGCATGTGATATCCTGAGGACACACTGCTTACGTTGTATTCCAGCCACAAATGGATAAGCTCATTCTAATCACAAGGAAAAGCAAACAAACTCAAATTGACGGACGGTCTATAAAATTACTAGCCTGCATTCTCAGAAATATCAATCTCATGTGAGATAATCACTGAAAAACTATTCTAAGTTAAAAGTGACTAAAGAGAACGACAGCCAAATGCAAAATGTGATTCTGGATTGGATCCTGTACCAAAAAACCAAAAGCAATAAGAAACATTACTTGGACAATTGATGAAAGTGAAATATGAGTTACAGGTAAAAGAAGTATTTTACTGATTTAAATTTCTTAAAATGAGAGCCGAAGTGTGGGTATTTAAGATAATGTCATTGTTCTTAGGAAAAACACACTGAAGTACTAAGGGGTAAAGAGATATGATGTATGCAACCTCTCAGGTAGTTCAAAAAATAATGTTTGTATATACAAGCAGAGGGAGAGAATTATGGAAAATGCTGAAAATTGGTGAATCTGAGAAGGGACATGTGGGAATTATTTTGTACTATCCTTGCAACTTATCTGAAAGTTTGAAATTATTTCAAAGTAAAAAAATTTAAAAGTCATCCTTAAGATTAAGTAAATATTAATATGAGAAGATTTTCACCATAAACAACTAATTGATAAAATTAAGTTTGACAAAATGGTACGGTTAGTGCAAGTGATTTGAACAGCGGTAAGTTAAGGAGCTGTACCAGAATGTAGATCAATGCACAGTTTTCTTCATCAAAAAAAGTCTTGCGGGCTTCCCTGGTGGCGCAGTGGTTGAGAGTCCGCCTGCCGATGCAGGGGACGTGGGTTCGTGCCCCAGTCCGGGAAGATCCCACATGCCGCGGAGCGGCTGGGCCCGTGGGCCATGGCCGCTGAGCCTGCGCGTCCGGAGCCTGTGCTCCGCAACGGGAGAGGCCACAACGGTGAGAGGCCCGCGTACCGCAAAAAAAAAAAAAAAGTCTTGCTATGAAAAAAAGTCAGCTCTACTAAACTGTGCTTAGTGACATTCTGGCACAACCTGGTAACAAACAGTTTCTATAATGGAACTGTACTTAAATAGTACAGTGTACTTCAAATAGATGACCTTATATACCATCTTTTTGCAATCTATCAATCGCTAAATAAATACTTTAAAATTATGCATATGCATTTGGAATAATACACACCAAGTTATCACCGTTAACTCTGGATAGCACAACTGAAGGTGATTTTTATTTTCTTCCCATATTTTGTAAAGTTTCTACAGTGACCATGATTACTTTTATAAGAAAAAAGTAAACTTTTTAAAAAGAGTAAGTGAAAAAGAACTAAACAGAAGGCAATCAGACTTCTTGGAACTTGAATCCTATGCCACACATGCCATTTTTCTTAACTTTACATACTGCCAAAATTTTTCCAAAAGGACTCACTTACAGCTGATCTTGAAGCTCCACAATTATATATTCTAATTGTTCCTTCTCCAATTTATGAGCCAGATCAGAATCTTCAATCCTTTGTAGTAGTATTTTATTCTGAGCGACAGATTCAGACAGCTGGTTCTCTCGAAGTCGTAAGAGTTCTTCAAGATAACCCTGGAAATACAGATCACCAAGATATAGCAAGTGCAAAATTCTAATATGTATCTTGAAGACAAATGCTGAGTAGCTTAAATGTTATTCTTATCTATATTGTAATGAAACAATTTCAAAGTATCACTGAAGAAATAGGAAAAAAAAAGCTTTAATTGAATTAAAAATTTAATATATGTTTTCCATTATTTAAAGCTCTTCTCTAAAGTCCAATACAATGTTTGTAATTTAATGTAAAACTTAGTTAAAACATTATAATTTCTAAGCTCCACAACAGTGATAAACACTCTAAATGCCTCCTAGCTTCAAAATACAGACCTAATTACAGAATGATCAATTATAAAGCTGCCTCTCTGTGATTATTGTTCAAAAACAATTAACATTTTAGTATTAACAAATTAGTGGGAAGCAGTATAATGTCTAGGTTAGGCCTGCAGGCTTAGGGATTATATCATGTCACATTCAGTTCTACTACTTATAAACTAAGTGTCCTTGGGTAAATTACTTAATCTCTCTGTGCCTTATTTTCATCATCTAAAGAAGTGGGAACAAGGGTACCTAGCTGGGAAGATCAAATGAATTAATACAGTGCTTAGAATACTAGCTGGTACCCTGTATGCAATGTATAATTCCTAGCTATTATTATTAGCAGACACCTAATAGATATGAGACTTTTTGAACAGATCCTTTCTTATCTTTTCACTCATTTATTGTTTCTTTGTCCTTTTGCTCTGCTTTCTGGGAGTCTTCATTGAATTTATCCTCCAAATCCTTATAGTAAATTTTTGAACTCAGGGAATCTTATTTTTCATTTCCAATTTTTTTGTGTGTTTTCTGACTGTTCCCTTCTCAGGCATCCTATTCTTTTTAGATCAGTGTGCTTTAAAATTCCTCTCAGGATATTAATTAGAATCTTTTTTTCTTAAAGTATTCTTCTATCCCATTTCTTATCCTTTTCATGTGCCATTAACAAACTGCTTTAGCTATTTTGGCTTCATGATACATGTTAATAGTAACTAACACTGTTCCTGTTATTGAACTTCTTTTTCAGATTTTTTTCCTGACAATTCTCAAATATTTGTTTTTTTCCATAATAAAATCTCAAAAACTAAAAATAAAGTTAATTTTTACAAATGAAATTTTGTAGGTATAACAGCTTAATAGAAACTATATAAATATGATTATTTATAAACACCCAGCACCTAGATCAACTACCAATACTTTCAGAGCCCCTATAATGTCTTTCCCTGATCACATCCCCTGCCTCCTTTGCAAAGATAACAATACCCTGAGATTTGTGTTTATCATCCCCTCGCTTTTCCTTCTAGCATTACCACAAATGTATGTCATCTTAAACAATATATTTAGTTTGGATGGGTTTTATCTATATTCTTTTGAAACTTGCTTTTTCATCTACAGCGATGAGTCTAACTATAGTTCATTCATCACTCTCAGTAGTGGATAGTATTCTGTTGCATGAATACTGCAGCTTATTTATTCACTCTCCTATCAATGGCCATATGGATTATTTTAGATTTTTCTTAATATAAACAATATTCCTGTGAACAGTCAGTTATATGGTACCTGGGACACACATCTGAGAGTTTCTAGCAGACATGACTAGGAGCAGAGTCGCTGGGCCACAGGCCACACATATCTCCACATTTACTAGATAACACCAAACGGTTCATACTATGGTTTTTATATTAATCACATCCTGTGTTAATTCACGTGACTTTACACTAGTATCAAAGTTATACTGAATTCCTAAACTCATTGGAAAATATCCTTTCTTTTCCTATTCTCAAGAACAGTCAGTATAAAATAGGAATTACTGCCTTTTGAACATTTGGTATTATCTACACCTCAAAAACCAAACAAGTCTGGTGATTCTGGCGAGAGGAGGGAACAGATTTTAAACTACTTGCTTAATTTTTTCAATGATTATAGGTCTAATAGTTTTGAAAAGTAGTATTTATAAAAATTCTTCATCTAAGTTTTCTAAGGTATTGACATAAAATTGCTAAAATTATTCGTTAATAATTATGGGGGGGGGTCCTCCACTGCATTTATAGTTGTGCTGCCTATTCTTTTATTTATTTATTTAATTTCGGCTGCATTGGGTCTTAGCTGCGGCACACGGGATCTTTCGTTGCGGCTCGTAGGCTCTTTGTTGTGGCGTGCGGACTCCAGGGTGCACAGGCTCTGTAGTTGTGGCACGCAGGCTCCGGAGCACGTGGGCTCTGTAGTTGTGGCGTGCGGGCTCCAGTGCACATGGGCTCTGTAGTTGCAGCACACAGGCTCTCTAGTTGTGGTGCACGGGTTCAGATGCCCTGCGGCATGTGGGATCTTAGTTCCCCAATTTACTCATTTTCAGTGCTGCATAGTATTTCTGTGTATGATTATACCATATTTTGTTGTACATTCTTTTTTTTAAAAAAATTATTAATTTATTTATTTTTGGCTGCATTGGGTCGTAGTTGCAGCGCGCAGGCTCTTCGTTGCAGCACGCAGGCTTCTCTCTAGTTGTGGCCAGAGCATGTGGGCTCTGTAGTTGCATCATGCGGGCTCTCTAGTTGTGGCCAGGCTCTCCAGTAGTTGTGAAGCACGGGCTTAGTTACACCACAGGTGGGATCCTAGTTCCCCAACCAGGGATTGAACCTGTGTCCCCTGCACTGGAAGGCGGATTCTCAACCACTGGACCACCAGGGAAGTCCCTGTCTATTCTCTTTTAATTCTTAAAATTGTCTATCTGTGCCTTAACTCTTTTAAATTTAATTATGGTTGAGATTTGTATATTTCATTAGTTTTTACAGATAATCAGCTTTTGGTTTTATTAATTCTGTATCTCTATTTCATTAATACCTGCTCTTATTTTTCTTATTTTGAACTGTTTTGTTTTTTTTACTTTTTGGACGCTTAGCTCTTTAATTTTCATTCTTTCTTTTCTAAGATAAGTAATTCTCCAAGCACTGAACAAGTTGCAACTTAGTACTAAGAGTATGCATTGTTTTCATTCCTGTTCATTTCTAAGTATTTCCACATTTCTTTTTTGACCCAAAATTTAGAAGACTTTATTTTTTTTAAATCCCCATTGGTGTACTTCAGGGGGTGGTAAAAATTTTTCTATTGAATCTAACTTTATTGCATTGTGATCACTATTATATCATTTCTTTGGTATTTACGGGCATTTGTTTTGTGATCTAGCATAGCCCATAAAAATTGAATAGTTGTCCCTTGTGTGCTTGAAAAGAATGTGTGTTCTAATTGTTAGCATTTAACATATTTTAGATTGAGCTTACTAGCTGTGTTGTTCAAGTTCATTACATCCTTTCCAATTTTTTGTCTGTTTAATCTGTAATTATTAGGATGTTAAAATTTTCTACTATAATTATGGATTTATCCATTTCTCATGGATATTCTAATAATTTCTATTTCATATTTTTCATGGCTACATTGTTAAATGCATGTAAGTTCAGCACTGTTATACAACATTCCTGGTGAATTGTTCTTTTTTAAAAAGGCAATTCTTTCTTTAGTCTTAATAATGCTTTTTGCCTTAATGTCTATCTTGAATGATACTGATATAGAATTATTTTGGTTAGTATTTGCCTACTCTATTTTTATACTCCTAGTTTCAACTTTTTTGTGTCACTATTTTACGTATGTCTCTTACAGACAGCATATAACTAAAATTAATGATTTAGGGCTTCCCTGGTGGCGCAGTGGTTGTGCGTCCGCCTGCCGATGCAGGGGAACCGGGTTCGCGCCCCGGTCTTGGAGGATCCCACATGCCGCGGAGCGGCTGGGCCCGTGAGCCATGGCCGCTGAGCCTGCGCGTCCGGAGCCTGTGCTCCGCAACGGGAGAGGCCGCAGCAGAGGGAGGCCCGCATACCACAAAAAAAAAAAATAAATAAATAAAATAAAATAAAATTAATGATTTAAAACATAAATTTAAGAGTTTGTCTTTTTTTCTCTTAATTTTAAAATTATTACTATTATTTTTTGGCCTCACCATGAGGCTTGTGGATCTTAGTTCCCTAACCAGGGGCTGAACCCGGGCCCTCGGCAGTGAGAGCACAGAGTCCTAACCACTGGACCGCCAGGGAATTCCCAAGAGTTTGTCTTAACTGGCAAGTTTACACCATTTACTTTTATGGTGATGTTGACTCTTTTGGTTATATTGAGATTGATTTCTACCACTTTATTTTGTGTTTTCTTTATACCATCCTTATTTTTTCTCATTTGCTCTTTGCTATTGTGTTAATCAATTTTCCTTATTTCTTTTCTTTTTTATTATTAGTTTAAAAGCTAAATATTCTATTTCTTTCAACTGCAACTTCGGAAACAGGCATACACATTAAAAAATGTGTCTACACTCCTTTGCTGCAATACAAAGACCTCAAAAGGCTTTAGCTTCAATCACCCCCTCTCACTCTTTCTGATACTATTAGATAGTGTTTTAGTTCCATTTCACTTCCCAGGGTAGGCTGAAGCCAGAACTAATTGTTAAGCTTCAGATATTTTGTAATTCAGCTGTTAAAACACTGCTATTATAAAAAATTAAATTTTATAAACTTACCATTAAGTAAACTATATTTAAAAACAAGAGAATAACTACACAGAATCTATCGTTTCCCAAGTGTTTTACTATATTTTACTATTACTATCTGTGCTCTTCAAGTCATTTATATTTACTGTGTCTGCCTGGTAGAAAAACTATATAATGGTGTGCTACTGTGCCTCTCTTCCTGATTCTACATTCAGTGACATCAAATTGGTAGTTTTAAGTTGGCCATGATGGGAGTATTTGTCCCAGAGAAATCAGCAAATGCTACAAATCAGGGCTTATCTAATTCCTCTGCAATGCCAGTTGTTAATCATATCCCAGAACACCACTGCCACCCCATAATGGTCACTAATATTGCTGTTGCTGTTTCACGTAGTCAAGGTTTATTTGCCAATTTCTGTGCTTACTCTGGCATTTTGCATCGCATCCTGCCTTCTAGGTTCAGTTTCCAACTTGAATGACAGTGGGCCTAGATTTGCTGCTTCCCTATTGGTATTAAAACACAAGTACCTAGGTTAAGGGAATGGCCCCTCACCCCCACCCCAGAAGCCTGCAGTGACTTTAACTCATGACTTATTCCAGGCCCTTCTTTGTTTACAGTCCTTAGTGAGGCCCTTCTTTGTTTACAGTCCTTAGTGAGCTCCTATTTTTTTAGGCCCTTCTTTGTTTACAGTCCTTAGTGAGCTCCTATTCTTTGAGAGAGCAGCTCTGTATGAAACTCTTTCAAAATTTTATTCTACTTGGCATTTTCAGATTTTTGCAATGTAAAGGCTTTCAGTTATCTTAGAAGTGTGACTTCTGGCTGGTAGCTGGTACCAGACTTCTCCTTTAACAGGGTATTAAAGTTTTCTTTATATTCCTAACTAGCAGCTGTTTGTCTACAGGAAATCTCTTCATATTTGTAAATTTCCTTTGTAACCATTTTCCTCAGTGTATTTTTTATTCTTCTAATAATTCTATGGATAATTCCATTGGGCTTTCCCTACATAGGTCATCTATGAATAAGGATAATTTGAAAGGAAGGGTAGGAAGGAAAATAAATAATACAGCGAAAAAGAAGAGGTTACAACTCAAGATGATAGAGTTTATATTCCATTCTGTTATGTACCCCACTTTGCCTACTACAGCACTTAACACACAAGAGCTGCTAAAATACCTGATTTTTAAAAAAAGAGTGAGACACATATATGGAATTTCTTAGGCAATCACTGCATTTTCACAAACCAAATAATCCTTTATAAAATTAAGCATAGAAACTAATACCTCAAACTAATGAAACGGCATACAGAAGAATAAATGGCTTATTATATATATTAAAACATAAAATTATTTAAGAAACAAAAGCCTCTCCTAAAACTGGCCCTGATTTTTAATTAAAAGGAGGAAAATCCAAGAACAGAAAGGAAGTAGCAATAGGTAAACACTTCTATACAGCTAAAAGATCTTTTGTTAGTGACAGTCTAAAGGTAGTAACTAGAACCAAATTAAATGACTTTTGACAACTGATAAATACCTTCTGTTCCAGCGTTAGTTGATACTTTTGTTTAACTCTCTTACACTTGTTGAACCAACTATTCTCATCCATGATGAAAGGAGGCCCGACGTTCTCTGGAGTGCTGCTTTCACTACCACTGCTTCCCAAAGTCCTCAGCTCTTCCTCATCACTGCTGATACTGTCAGAACTGAGAAGATTAAAATTTTTTAAAGAAACAAAATTCATAATATGTTCCACTTGATTTTTTAGAAATACTTCTGTATTTGCAAGCTACTGGTGAGCAAGCTCCAAAATATTCATCACTAACTATACAATAATAATGATATTATCCTCAAGCCTAGAGATGCTACAGAAGTTCAAGTGAGGTTTACAGATCTAAGGCATTAACACAGAAACTGTGAGAATGTCCTGAGGAGAGAGAAAACACTTCTAAAGAAGAGAACCAGAAACTCCACATGTGCTGAGAAGACCTGTCTAGCTGGGTTCTTTTTACTGTCCCATGTAGATCAAAAGAATGAAACTGGAACCCTATCTTATACCATATACAAAAATAAATTCTACATTGATTAAAGATTTGAATGTAAGAACTGAAACTGTAAAAATCCTAGGAGAAAACATGGGGGTAAGCCTTTGACATCAATCTTGACAATGATTTTTGGATTTGACACCAAAAAAAAAAAAAAGTAAAAAAGAAAAAAGCAAAATCAAGATAAAGAAGTGGGGCTATATCAAACTAAAAGCCTTCTGCACAGCAAAGGAAACCAGCAACAAAATGAAAAGGCAACCTACTGAATGGGAGGAAATATCTGCAAATCATATATCTGATAACGAGTTAATATCCAAGATATATAGAGAACTCAGAACAACTCAACAGCCACAAAACAAACGTGACTGAAAACTAATCAGAGGAATAGAATAGACATTTTTCCAAAAAAGACATACGAATGGCCAACAGGTACATAAATAGGTGCTCAACATCATTTATCACCAGGGAAATGCAAATCAAAATCACAGGATATCACCTCACATCTGTCATAATGGCTACCATCTTAAAAAAAAAAAAAAAAGAATGACTATCATCAAAAAGATAAGTGTTGACGAGGATGTGGAGAAAAGGGAACCCTTGTGCACTGCTGTGGGAGTGTCAATTGATACAGTCATTATGGAAAACAGTATGGAGTTTCCTCAAAATATTGAAAATAGAACTACCATATGATCCAGCAATCCCACTTCCAGGAATGTATCAAAAGGAAATGAAAACAGGATCTTGAAGAGATACCTGTACTCCCATGTTTACTGCAGCACAAGTAATCAAGATATGGACACGAGCTAAGTATCCATCAATAAATGAATGGATAAAGATGTGGTGTATACATATACACAGTGGAATACCGTTCAGCCATGAGAGGTTAAGAAATCTTGCCATTTGCAACAACATGGATGGATCCTGAGAGCATTATGCTAAGTGAGATAAGCCAGACACAGAAAGACAAATACTGGAGGTATCACTTATATGTGGAATCTTAAAAAAAAAAAAAAAAAAAAGTCAAACTCATAGAAATAGAGAGTAGGAAATGGTTCCCAGGGGCGAGGAGGAGGAATAGGGAGAGGTTGGTAAAAGGGTACAAACTTTCAGCTGTAAGATTAAAAAAGTCTGAGTATCTAGTGTAAAACCTGGTGATTATAGTTGATAACACTGTACTGTATAACTGAAATTTGTTAAGAGAGTAGAACTTAAATGTTCTCACACACACGCAAAAAGATAAATATGTGAGGTGATGGATATGTTAATTAACAACATGGGGGAAATCCTTCCACAAGGTATACATTATCAAAATACAGTATCAGGGGCTTCCCTGGTGGCGCAGTGGTTGCGCGTCCGCCTGCCGATGCAGGGGACACGGGTTCGTGCCCCGGTCTGGGAGGATCCCACATGCCGCGGAGCGGCTGGGCCCGTGGGCCATGGCCGCTGAGCCTGCGCGTCCGGAGCCTGTGCTCCGCAATGGGAGAGGCCGCGACAGTGAGAGGCCCGCGTACCACAAAAAAAAAAAAAAAAAAAAAAAAAAAATACAGTATCAAATCACCACAATGTACACTTTAAATATCTTAGAATTTTACTTGTTAATGACAACTCAATAAAGCTGATTTTACAAAAGAGTAAGAAAAGATCATCACAAACCCAAAGAAGGTAGAAGAAACAAAATAATATAGATAAAAACAGAAATTAATGAGCTAGATGGCAAAGGTACAACAGAGGATCAACAAAGAAAAATAAACACTTAATGACTAACAAAATTGAAAAAGCTTTGGCAAGGATGATTTTAAAAAGACAAAAAAATAAAAGTTACGATAACAAAAAGCAAAAGGTAATATAACTAGAGATGAAAAGAGATTTAAAAGATCTTAAAAGAAATTCTCTGAACATCATGATATAAAATTCTGAAAATTTTAACAAAATATAATTTACCAAAACTGAACCAATAATAGAAACTGGAAAGATCATAAATAAATCAGTAAGTTTTAAAAACATCCAAGAGGGACTTCCCTGGTGGCACAGTGGTTAGAAATCTGCCTGCCGGTGCAGGGGACATGGATTCCATCCCTGTTCTGGGAAGATCCCGCACGCTGTGGAGCAACTAAGTCCATGCACCACAACTACTGAGCCTGTGCTCTAGAGCCCACGAGCCACAATCACTGAGCCCGTGTGCCACAACAACTGAAGCCCACACACCTAGAGCCCGTGCTCCACAACAAGAGAAGCCGCCACAATGAGAAGGCCGCGCACCTCAACAAAGAGTAGCCCCCGCTCACCACAACTAGAGAACGCCTGCGTGCAGGAACAAAGGCCCAACGCAGCCAAAAGTAAAAATAAATAAATAAATATATATATATTTATATTTATGGAAACAAAGAAAACAGCAATGAATAAAAAAAAAATTTTTAAACAAAAAATAAATAAAAACATCCAAGAGTAGAAAGGGAAAACTGATAACAAGGAAGTTCCTTATAAGGACAAGGAAGAAAATAAATACTAACTACGGTGGTCCAAGGAACTATATAAACACTTCACATACATCACCTCATTAATCCTCATGATATGCCCATGAGGTATTGCTGTACTATTTAATAGGTTCATTCAGCAAATGAAGAAAATGAGAATAAGAGATGATAAGCAGATGCTTGAGGTCACACCAGTAAGGGGAACTGGTATCACTATTTTAGGCAGAACATTCAGTGGAGGCTTCATTACTCAGGTAGTATTAAGCCGAGTTTTAGAGAAGATGAGCGAACTAGCCATGCAAATATCTGAGAGAGACTGTGCTCCTGGTAGAGAGGACAGAAAGATGCACAGGTGTGCCCGGTGTGCTCAAGGGATAACAAGATGACCAGTGTTACTGAAGCACAGTGAGTAACAGGGCAGGGAGTAAGGCATGAGGTCAGAGAGGTACTGGAGGCCAGATCAACTAAGGAATTTGTTTTTCACTTCAGGTCAGAAGGAAAGAAACTACTAGAAAGTTGTGAGCAGAGGAATGAAGGGATTTGACTTACATTTCACAAGGATCACTCTGGCTGCTCTATGGAAAAATAAACCACAAGAGTCAGAGGTGGAGCCTGAAGACTCTTGCAAATCTCCAGGTTTAAATTTAGGAGGTGATGGTGGTGCAAAACTATTTGCTGATGGATCATATGTGGATTATGGAAGAGAGACTTCCAACAATGACTCCAAAGTTTTTGAGCATAAACAACTGGAATGCTAGAACTACCATTCTTGGAACGGCAAAGACTAAAGGAAGGAAAGTTTTTTTGTGTGTGAGGGGGTGTGGGTTGGTGGGATTAGGAGTTCATTATTGTACATGTTATATCTGAGGTGCTTACTACACATCCAAGTGGAGGTGTCAACTTGGCAGCTGGATGTATGAGTTCAGAGTTTAGAGCAGTGTTCCAGGTGGAAGTATATATTGGGGAAAGAGCAGCATATAGATAGTATTTAAAGCCATGAAACCGGATGAAATTACTTAGTATAGACAGAAGATGATTCAGGACTGATCTCTGAAACAGTCCAACATTTAGAGGTTGGGGAAATGAGGAGAAAGCAGTGAAGGGGAGTAAGAAGGAGCAAAAAGGAGGAAAAGCAGAAGAGTGCTGACAAGAGCAGTCGTGTATCAAACACTGCTCCAAGGTCAAGTAAGGTGAGGAAATTAACCCCTGGATTTGGCAACAAGGCAATTACTGGTGACTCTGAAAAGAGCAGTTTCAGTGGTAGGTATTAAAGCTCATTTGAATAGTTCAAGACAGAATGGAGGCAAAAAAAAAGGGAGGGATGGTTTTGTAATAAAGGAAGGGGTACTAAGAAATAGCTAGAAGTGAATGTGGGGTTAGGAAAGTTTCTCTGTTTCATTTTTAAGATGGGGAAGATAGCAACATGCTTGTATGCTGTGATGTGTGGGAAGATCTAGTAAAGGAAAAATTAATGGAAGGGGACAACTGCTGGAGCTAAGACCTTAAACAGAAAAGACAGGATGGGATGCAGTACACAGGCCAAAAGACTGGCCTTTGGTAGCAAATGATTAGTTTCTCCCTACTAAGAGGGGGAAAAGGCAGAGTACAGTGGTCCCTCAGTACTCATGAAGGACTGGTTCCACGAGCCACCCCAGATATCAAAGTCCATGGATGCTCAAGTCCCTTATATGTACAAGTCCCACATACATTTGATCCACAGCTGGTTGATTCATGGATGTGAAACCTGCAGATATGCACAGCCAACTGCACATGGAATGCTACGTTTAGGAAGGGCAATTTAACAGCATGCTTGATCATTTACGGTCTCTTTAACTCAGCAATTTTGTTTGCAGAAATTTACCTCTTTAGGAAATAATCATTCTAAGTATAAAGACTTAGCTATTAGAATGTTATATTTTAAAGTGAAAAATTGAAGGCATCATAAAAGACCAATAATCATTGGCTACTACGAGACTTTTTTGGCCTAAAATCCATTCAAGAAAAAAATGTTTAAAGTTACACCAAGCAGTAACTCAGAAAAAACTTAACTTTTCTCACTGGTACACAACCTAAAACTTAATTAAACCAATTTTAAATATGAAATATATTTTAGGATGTTTTCTATTAACATATTTCATATATTTAGCTTCAGAAGGATAAAACTCTATTTCAAAAGATTAATAGCTAATAAATATTTTTTAAAGTTCAACTTCACCAGCAATCAAATAAATGCAAACCAAAACAACAACAGGATATCATTTTTTACCTACAGAATTAGACACACCTTTAAGTTGGAAATTGTGGAGGCAGGCACTGTCACATATTGTTGACAGGATCTAAATTAGTATGGCCTCTCTGGACATGCTCTCCTGACAGCATGTTTCAAAAGTTTCAATGACATATATACTAGAAATTCTACTTCCAGGATTTTTAAAAAAAAATTTATTTTTGGCTGTGCTGGGTCTTCGTTGCTGCACGTGGGCTTTCTCTAGTTGCAGCAAGCAGCGGCTACTCTTCGTTGAAGTGTGAGGGCTTCTCATTGCAGTGGCTTCTATTTTTGCAGAGCATGAGCTCTAGGCATGCGGGCTTCAGTAGTTGTGGCGTGCGGGCTCAGTTGTTGTGGCTCGCAGGCTCTAGGGCGCAGGCTCAGTAGTTGTGGTGCACGGGCTTAGTTATTCTGCGGCATGTGGGATCTTCCCGGACCAGGGCCCAAACCCGTGTCCCCTGCATTGGCAGGCAGATTTTTAACCACTGTGCCACCAGGGAAGCCCCTACTTCCAGGATTTTAACTTAAAGAAATAATGATGGTTCTGCATAAAAAGATGTAGTGACAAGGATATTAACTGCAATACTATATACGATGGAACTAAATGCACTCCAAAAGTCCAACAATAACTGGGTTAACATACTATACAAACAATGAATTCTATTCATTTTAGGAAATGATGCTATAGAAGGATAGTTAAAGACATGCAACAATGTTCATTATACAGTATTAAGGGAAACCGTTACATGTATATTATGCTTCCATTTTAATTAAAAAATATTCCTATGTACAGAAAAGGATGAAAGCTATCCATCAAAATGTTAATGCTTCTAGCAGCTGCTCCTTAAATGTAAGATGAGTGACTTAAGCTTTCTTCTACTTTCTACCTTTCTGTATTTTCCAATTATTCTACAATAAATACTTATTTTCCAAATAAGTTAAAAGCAGTAATTTGGGGAGGGACAGACTCTTATGGTTTCTTAAATGAGGCATCAAATATAATTTTAGGGCTTCCCTGGTGGCGCAGTGGTTGAGAATCCGCCTGCCGATGCAGGGAACACGGGCTCGTGCCCCGGTCCGGGAAGATCCCACATGCCGCGGAGTGGCTGGGCCCGTGAGCCATGGCCGCTGAGCCTGCGCATCCGGAGCCTGTGCTCCGCAACGGGAGAGGCCACAGCAGTGAGAGGCCCGCGTACCACAAAAAAAAAAAAAAAAAAAATTAAAAAATTGTGTCTAATTACAGGTACATTTGGGTGGAAGTAATTCAATTTTTAAAATATTGGCTCTTTATGACTATTAGAATAGTTTAAATCTTTCTAAAAAGAAAAATTCCATGGTCTGTAATGCTAATTGGGTTATGACTAGGTTGAATTGGTATTTCCTTTCTTGTTTTAGTATTCTTTATATAACAAGATGGTAGGAATCCTTTAGTATACAAAGAAGAGGAAGCTATACATATACGTTTGGATTAGTGCATCAAAGGAGGAGGAAATTGCACAAAAAAATCAGACAAAAGTGGCTAAGCAGCTAGGAACACAACATATAGATCATTAAACTCATTCTGAGGGCACCAGATGAGAAGGCTTCATTATCGTATCTTTTGAAAAGCACTGTAGTAATTACTAAGGTCTCTTAGGTAAGAAAAGAGAAAAATCTGTATTTACATTTTTCTTCATATATTAATTTAAATTATTTCCTAAATCACTAAAAATAGCCTTTCTAACTGCATTCTGATGACCAAACTCCTATCTCCAACTGTCATCTTGCTCTTTAATTTCAGACTTGAGGCCCACTCTGCACAAACTAGCTGTGTGACTATGGACAAGGTATTTAACCTCTCTGTGTTTCAGTTTTCTCATTTAAAAATAAGGACAGTGGTGCTTACCTCACTGGCTTTTGAGGAGATTAATGAGTTAATAGAAGTAAAGGACTTAGAACAATGCTTGCTATATAATAAACACGCAATAAATGGTATTGACATTTTTACTAGTATTGCTTTGAACTATCCGTTATCTTCACAAAATGTCCTATAATCCAAACATATCCCAAAACAGTACAATTTTATGCCTGTTGAAGACATCTTCTTGGTGTATTTCTTTTCTAGATCTAACGTTAACAGACTTATCCCTTTTCCCAAGGGATCTACTTACTTACGTTAGAAATCTTTGTACCATAATACTCTATTCCTCCTTCTCCTTCATCACCTAAAATATCTTCACACTCCTAGCTCTGAAATCATAGTGACTTCTCTTACTAGATGGTGATTATCTTGGATACAGGGATTGCATTCCTTTTTAGAAGTTCACAAAGTTCCTATACTCTTGACATGTATGTACCCCTAGGAAAGTTTCTTTAGGCACTCAATAAATGTATCTTGAGTGTGTGTGTATGTTTGTGTCTACATATACATATATTACATATATACATATATTACTCACTCTATCTCCCTTACAGCTTTGGCCTGATCATAACATTTTAGAAGTATATAAAGAGAGGGGAGCGGTGTCAAGATGGCAGGCTACGAGGACGCAGAATTCACATCTCCCGCACAACTAGGGCACCTACCCAGCACCAGTGGGGGACCACAGACACCTAAGGGGACGGGAGGAACCCCCAGCGACTGGGTAGGACATAGGGCCTCGGGGGAAGGGACAGGGGAGGAGAAGTGGAGGCAGGACAGGACTGGCGGCCCTGAGGGGTGGCTGGGGGAGGGGAGGAGTTCCTACACCCAGTGGGACCCATCCACGAGATGGGGGAGACCCTGGGGGAGACGGTGGGGGAGGGGCGTGAAGGAATGGAAGGGAACGGGGCCAGGCTTTCCCTGTCCACTTAGGCATCAGGGAGCCTCTTGGGCTCCCGGGCCTAATCCTCTGCCCTTGGAGCCTCCCTCCTGCCCTCAGAACCCAAGCCCCGCCCCTACACCCCCACTCAGGGCCTTACCTCTACGCTTGGAGACCCCTCGGAGACCCCCTCCAATGTGCTGGGTCTAAACCCCACCCACACGCCCTCACCCAGGACCTTACCTCCAAACTCCGGAACCCCACATGCCAGAGGCCCTTCTTTGGACGTGCTAGCTCTCCCCTTCTGCGCAGGGCCTAAGCAGAGGCCCCGTGCTACACTTGAACGTCGCCCGCCTAGGCCCCGCCCACAAGGCCTTTTCCAGCTGGCGTGGGTCTTGAGCCTAGGTCCTGCCCCACGTTGAAACGTCACCCTCCACCTAGGCCCCGCCCCACCCTAAACCCCACCCCTGCCTGTGTTCCAAACCCCGCCTAAACTCTGCCCCACTTAGTCAAGGCTTTTTTTTTTCTTTTTTCTTCTTTTAGGTTGGGGTTCTATTTTACCCTGTTTTTGATTCATCTATACTTTTATTTTTTCTAATAAATCTTTTATTTTTCTAATTTTATTGTATTCTTTATACTTTGTTATTGTTCTGCTCCTTTTGGCTTGTTCCCCCCCTTTTTAAAAATTTATTTATTTATTTGTTTATTTTCTTTTTTCTGTTGTGGTTTTGTTTTACCTTGTTGAAGTTGTTTCACTTATATTTTTATTTTTCCTAATATATTTTTTATCTTTCTAATTTTATTTTATTTTTTATTCTTTGTTATTGTACTGCTTGCTTTTTTTTTTTTTTTTTTTTTTTTTGCCACACCATGCAGCTTGCAGAATCTTGGTTCCCAGGCTGGGGGTCGGCCCGAGCTCCTGTGGTGGGAGCGCCAAGTCCAGACTGCTGGACTAACAGAGAACCTCAGACCCCAGGAAATATTAATTGGCGTGAGGCCTCCCAGAGGTCCTCATCTCAGCACCAAGACCTGGCTCTACCCAACTGCCTGCAAACTCCAGTGCTGGATGCCTCAGGACAAACAACCAGTAAGACAGGAATACAGCCCCAACCATCAAAAAAAACAACTGAAACGACAAAATAATATGTTACAGACGAAGAAGCAAGGTAAAAACGTAAAAGATCAAATAAATGAAGACAAAATTGGCAAGCTACCTGAAAAAGAATTCAGAGTAATAATAGTAAAGATGATCCAAAATCTCAGAAACAGAATGGAGAAAATATAATAAACGTTTAACAAAGATCTAGAAGAACTAAAGAGCAAACAAACAGTGATGAACAACACAATAACTGAAATGTAAAATACTCTAGAAGGAATCAATAGCAGAGTAACTGAGGCAAAAGAACAGATAAGTGAGCTGGAAGATAAACTGGTGGAAATAACTGGTGGGGAGTAGAATAAAGAAAAAAGAATGAAAAGAATTGAGGACACTCTCAGAGACCTCTGGGACAACATTAAACGCACCAACATTTGAATTATAGGCGTCCCAGAAGAGAAAAGCAACAAATAACATACAAGGGAATCCCCATAAGGTTAACAGCTGATATTTCAGCAGAAACTCTGCAAGCCAGAAGGGAGGGGCAGGACATATTTAAAGTGATGAAAGGGAAGAAACTACAACCAAGATTACTCTACCCAGCAAGGATCTCATTCAGATTGATGGAGAAATCAAAACCTTTACAGACAAACAAAAGCTATGAGAATTCGGCACCACCAAACCAGCTTTACAACAAATGCTAAAGGAACTTCTCTAAGAGGGAAACACAGGAGAAGAAAAGACCCACAAAAACAAACCCAAATCAGTCATGAAAATGGTAATAGGAACATACATATCGATAATCACATTGAATGTAAATGGATTAAATGCTCCAACCAAAAGACACAGACTGGCTGAATGGATACAAAACCAAAACCTTTATATATGTTGTCTACAAGAAACCCACTTCAGACCTAGGGACACATACAGACTGAAAGTGAGGGGATGGAAAAAGATATTCCATGCAAACGGAAATCACAAGAAAGCTGGAGTAGCAATACACATATCAGATAAAATAGACTCTAAATTAAAGACTGTTACTAGAGATGAGGAAGGACACTACATAATGATCAAGGGATCAATCCAAGAAGAAAACGTAACAATTATAAATATTTATGCACCCAACAAAGGAGCACCTCAAAATACATAAGGCAAATGCTAACAGCCATAAAAGGAGAAATTGACAGTAACACAATAATACTGTGGGACTTTAACACCCCACTTACAGCAACAGATCATCCAGACAGAAAATCAATAAGGAAACACAAGCTTTAATTGACACAATAGACCAGACAGACTTAATTGATATTTTTAGGACATTACACTTGAAAGCGGAAAAATACACTTCTTCTCAAGTGCACACGAACGTTCTCCAGAATAGACCACATCTTGGGTCAAAAATCAAGCCTGGGAAAATTTAAGAAAATTGAAATCGTATCAAGCACCTTTTCCGACCACAATGCTATGAGATTAGAAATCAATTACAGGAAAAAAACTGTAAAAAACACAAATACATGGAGGCTAAACAGCACGCTGCTAAATAGCCAAGAGATCATTGAAGAAATCAAAGAAGAAATAAAAAAAATACCTAGAAACAAATGACAATGAAAACACAACGATCCAAAAACCTATGGGATGCAGAAAAAGCAGTTCTAAGAAGGAAGTTCAGAGCAATTCAAGCTCACCTCAAGACACAAGAAAAATCTCAAATAAACAATCTAACCTTACACCTACAGCAATTAGAGAAAGAAGAACAAAGAAAACCCAAAGTTAGTAGAAGGAAAGAAATCATAAAGAGAGACTTCACTGGTGGCACAGTTAAGAATCCGCCTGCCAATGCAGGGGACACTGGTTCAAGCTCTGGTCTGGGAAGATGCCACATGGCGCGGAGCAACTAAGCCTGTGCGCCACAACTACTGAGCCTGCACTCTAGAGCCCGCAAGCCACAACTACTGAAGCCTGCGTGCCACAACTTGAAGCCCATGCGCCTAGAGCCCATGCTCCGCAACAAGAGAAGCCACCACAATGAGAGGCCCACACACCGCAACGAAGAGTAGCCCCCGCTCACCGCAACTAGAGAAAGCCTGCGCACAGCAACAAAGACCCAATGCAGCCAAAAATAAATAATAAATAAGTAAATAAAAAATTTTTAAAAAATTCAACACCCATTTATGATAAAAACTCTCCAGAAAGTGGGCATAGAGGGAACCTACCTCAACCTAATAAAAACCATATATCACAAACCCACAGCAAACATCATTCTCAATGGTGAAAAACTGAAACCATTTCCTCTAAGATCAGGAATAAGATAAGGATGTCCACTCTCGCCACTATTATTCAACATAGTATTGGAAGCCCTAGCCACGGCAGTCAGAGAAGAAAAAGAAATAAAAGGAATACAAATTGGAAAAGAAGAAGTAAAACTGTCATTGTTTGCCGATGACATGATACTATACATAGAAAATCCTAAAGATGCCACCAGAAAACTACTACAACTAATCAATGAATTTGGTAGGGTTGCAGGATACAAAAATAATGCACAGACATCTCTTGCATTCCTATACAGTAACAATGAAAGATCAGAAAGAGAAATTAAGGAAACAACCCCATTTACCATTGCAACAAAAAGAATAAAATACCTAGGAATAAACCTACCTAAGGAGGCAAAAGACCTGTAATCAGAAAACTATAAAACACTGATAAAAGAAATCAAAGATAACATAAACAGATGGAGAGATATACCATGCTCCTGGATTGGAAGAATCAATATTGTGAAAATGGCTGTACTACACCCAAAGCAATCTACAGGTTCAATGCAATCCCTATCAAATTACCAATGGCATTTTTCACAGAACTAGAAAAAATTTTACAATTTGTATGGAAATACAAAACACCTGGAATAGCCAAAGCAATCTTGAGAAAGAAAAACAGACAACTACTGAGCCTGGGCATCTGGAGCCTGTGCTCCGCAACAACAGAGGCCGTGATAGTGAGAGGCCCGTGTGTCGCGATGAAGAGTGGCCCCTGCTTGCCACAACTAGAGAAAGCCCTCACACAGAAATGAAGACGCAACACAGCAAAAATTAATTAATTAATTAATAAACTCCTACCCCCAACATCTTCT
>NC_041218.1:78371893-78379770 GCF_002837175.3 Physeter macrocephalus
GAATAGCCAAAGCAATCTTGAGAAAAAAAAACAGAGCTGGAGGAATCAGGCTCCCTGACTTCAGACTATATATACTACAAAGCTACAGTAATCAGGACAGTATGGTAATGGCACAAAAACAGAAATACAGATCAATGGAATGGGATAGAAAGCCGAGAGATAAACCCACGCACATATGGTCACCTTATATTTGATAAAGGAGGCAAGAATATACAATGGAGAAATGACAGCCTCTTCAATAAGTGGTGCTGGGAGAAATGGACAGATACATGTAAAAGAATGAAATGAGAACACACCCTAACACCATACACAAAAATAAACTCAAAATGGATTAAATAAGGCCAGACACTATAAAACTCTTAGAGGAAAATACAGGCAAAACACTATATGACATAAATCACAGCAAGATCCTTTCTGACCAAACTCCTAGAGTAAGGGAAATAAAAACAAAAATAAACAAATTGGACCTAATAAAACTTCAAAGCTTTTGCACAGCAAAGGAAACCATAAACAAGATGAAAAGACAACCCTCAGAATGAGAGAAGATATTTGCAAATGAAACAATGGACAAAGGATTAATCTCCAAAATATACAAGCAGCTCATGCAGCTCAATATCACAAAACCAAATGACCCAATTCAAAAATGGGTGGGGCTTCCCTGCTGGCGCAGTGGTTGAGAGTCCGCCTGCCGATGCAGGGGATGCGGGTTCGTGCCCCGGTCCATGAGGATCCCACGTGCCACGGAGCGGCTGGGCCCGTGAGCCATGGCCACTGAGCCTGTGCTTCCGGAGCCTGTGCTCCGCAACGGGAGAGGCCACAGCAGTGAGAGGCCTGCGTACCACAAAAAAAAAAAAAAAGGGCAGAAGACCTAAATAGACATTTCTCCAAAGAAGATATACAGATGGCCAACAAATACAAGAAAAGATGCTCAGCATCACTAATCATTAGAGAAATGCAAATCAAAACCACAATGAGGTATCAGCTCACACTGGTCAGAAAGGCCATCATCAAAAAATCTAGAAAAAATAAGTGCTGGAGAGGGTGTGGAGAAAAGGGAACCCTCCTGCACTGTTGGTGGGAATGCAAACTGACACAGCCACTATGGAGAACAGTATGGAGGTTCCTTAAAAAAACTAAAGATAGAACTATCATATGACCCAGCAACCCCACTACTGGGCATACAGCCTGAGAAAACCATAATTCAAAAAGAGTCATCTACCACAATGTTCTCTGCAGCAGGGAGGGTGGGAGGGAGGTGCAAGAGGGAGGGGATATGGGGATATATGTATACATATAGCTGATTCACTTTGTTGTACAGCAGAAACTAACACAACACTGTAAAGCATTTATATTTCAATAAAGATGTGAAAAAAAAGAAGTATATAAAGATCATTATTCTATTCAGGAAGTCAATTATTCTATTCAGGAAGTCAATTATTCTATTCAGGAAGTCAATTATGCAAGAAGATCTTCAGAATATCTTTAGATTTCATCTGATTAATTTTCAATGCTGATGAGTTCATGGAAAATCCATAACTCTCACAAAATACTGGTAGTAGGATAAATTGATACAACTCTAAGAACAGACTTTAAGAGCCACAAAATTTTTCACTGTACTTACCTGAATAACTCTATAAATTCACAACAGAAACAAAAGGAAAATTTATTTGCACAAAAATGTTCACTATTCTTTTCATTATAAGGGAGATAAATGAAAAACAATCTAAATAATGAATTATAGTTTTGTAAACTCAATGGACTATTATAGAGCTATTAAAGTTATTATATGGACTACAGCAGTAGAAATACATGCTATTTTTTAAAAACTATATTTACACTGGGATTACAATTATGTAAAAACTATATATTTACGTATATACTAAAAACACAACTGGAGTTTATATTTTTGAATGATCTCTGATACTGAAATAAATGTTTTATAAAAAGTAGTTTTAATCAGATGAATATATTGCACAACAAGACATTCAATTATAAATTAAGATTTCAATAACATATTTCAAAATGTCAAATACCTTTGGGTAAACTTCAAATATGGTGTATAGTCTATTACAGCAGGAAAGTTGCCATCTAATCCTTCTCCCTTCAGGCAGAAACTAAGACAATAGACAGTAAATATATTAATACATAAAAATTTAAATCAAAGTGTTATAAACAATCTCTTGTTAGAGACATTTGTTTCATCAAATTGCAGGTGAATTTTTTATTTGTAATTTAAATGTCACTTGTAATAAACACCTCATAAAGATATTCTACCTTCCATATCAATAACAAAGTCTTGTATGAGTTAATAACACTGTTACATAAATATATTATGCAAAAGTAAAACTTACTGAGAAATTTGTTCAAACATTATTTATTTCATACTATCTTGGTCTTTATTAAATTCTTAAGACATCACTAGAGAATTTTCAAATGAAGCCTTGTTGTTCACACTTACAAATTCTCAGGTGACACTTAATATCTCCTAAAAAGGTCTAATTAGAAAAAAATTCATGGGGCTTCCCTGGTGGCACAGTGGTTGAGAGCCCGCCTGCCAATTCAGGGGACGTGGGTTTGAGCCCTGGTCCGGGAAGATTCCACATGCCACGGAGCAGCTGGGCCCGTGCGCCACAGCTGCTTAGCCTGCGCTCTGGAGCCCGCAAGCCACAACTACCGAGCCCACGTGCTACAACTACTGAAGTCCGCACGCCTAGAGCCCGTGCTCTGCAACAAGAGAAGCCACTGCAATGAGAAGCCTGCGCACCGCAAGGAAGAATAGTCCCTGCTAGCCGCAACTCGAGAAAGCCCGCAAGTAGCAACAAAGACCCAATGCAGCCAAAAATAAATAAATAAAATTAATTAATTAAAAAAGAAAAAAATTCATATATGAACCACTACCTTTTGGTTTCTTTGGGAAATTTTCCTGTTGAAATACTTGTTCTAATACGTTAATATCAAGGGTGCAGTATGTATTTTTCCAGAATTGAATAAGGAAAGAATCAAAGTGGCAACATTTTACATGGGCTTTCCTTCATTTATAGAAACATTACTAATGCATCTTTAAGACACTTTCTCTCTATACAGTATCAGTGGGTTACAATAAGCCAAGAGTTTAGATTCTTATCCCAGTTTTTTTTTTTCCAACCAAAAAATAAATTAAGTTGTAAAGTATTTGGACAGAGCCAGCAACATGCCATGTAAAAAGTTAACACCCTTAGAGGGATCACAAAGACAACCTTCATAACTGCATCCATCACGTTCATCATAAAGAATTAAGCTAATTAACCCAATCCCACTTATCAAATTTTAAATAGAGGAAAGTTACAAAGTGAAAAGTATTTTGAAAAAGAAGTGATTTACTAGAAAAAGTTAACCTCAGTGAAACTGGGTAGCATTATTTTTTAGTTCAAAAAATGAACTAAAAATGAAAACTAGATTTTCATTTAAGTTTTAAACTTATTTGTTAACATTCTTGGATTTTTAAGTGATATATTTCAATAAAAATATAATCCTTCATTCTCATATCTCAGTTCTTATTCTAGACAAACCTTTTACTTTTAGTACAATGTAAAATCTTAGATCAATTAAAGAAATGCAAAAGGATGCTGCCATCAACCTAAAAAGAACTTACAATGTCCATTTTTCGTACTTGTAATCTTATTCTGAAATCAATTCATCTTGTTGATAATAAAAGCAAATATTAACAAAATTTTTAATATTCTAGATACAAAACAAGAAACATAACATACCTAAGATAGCCTGTCAATATCCTCTTTATGAGACAATGAAAATCTTTCTGGATTTGAATCTTCTTTTAGTGTATTTCTTTTTCATTTTAAAGCAGTAGTTGAAAAACACTAAGAGATGAGATCCAAAACCTTCCTTCAGTGCTACCAGAGTGCATGACTTCTCTGCTTGGCAGGATGTGGTCCAAGCTTTCTTTTTACCCAAACTAGAGAGCAAGGTGGTCAGTTAATTCCCTAAGTTTGAGACAGCCTCTTTTTTGAAAGCAAACCTATTTAGAAAACTGATCTCATTCGAAAGGGAACAACATAAATCAAATCAATATCCAACTGTGTGCTTTACTTAGAAAACTGAAAGAAAAGAATCATAAGTAGAAACTATTATGAGGTAGAATAATTTTAAGTCATAATGCATATAGTTAGATGAAATACCTGAAATCAATAGCATTGAGTCCAAGCAGCATGCCAGCAAGCATATTTGCTTCCTCACCCAAGACAATTGCTCCATCTTCATAAAATCTCCTAAAAAATGAAATGGGTGAACACATAAATATTATAAACTGACTGAAGTTTCATCTACAGAAATCACTTAGAGCCCAAGCTAAAGTAGAAAGAACTAAATTTTATTTAATTTGTCACAACAAGAACATACTTGGATCACTCAAGTCTTGCAGATATTTAGAAAAAAAAGCTGCCACCGTAATAAAGAAAATCATTCTAAGTGCTTATACCTCTCTTAAAAAGAATCCCCAAAGTGACTCATTCAAGGGGTCTACAGTGTCTAGCATTTTTCTCTAAGAGTGAAGCAATATAAATGTAAACTGAAAGGTGGTAAATTCACAGTCATTTATACTGGTCTATTTTCAATACTAAGTAGATTATTATTCTATATATAGAACAAACACAAACATACATTCTGTTTTTCTGTAATTCCAAAGGTTATTAACTAAATTAAGAACTAGGAAGGTGTGATTAACAGTAATTTATGCTAACCTTTAACACTACAATACTAACAGGGCAGATGGGCTAGCAAGGTGGCTGCCTATGAAAAAAAAGTATTCATCATATCTTTGACAAAAAGTGAATATGAATCTATCTTTGCTAATTCCTGGAAAGCTTCCTGCTTTGGTTAATGTTAATTTTTAAAATACTAAAGTTTTATTTTAAAATATTAAAATAAATATTTTAGAAAAAATATTATTTAATATGGGCTTAAGGTATTTTTCCACAAAAGAATGTAAGATCATTGAATTTACTTCTTTTTAAAAATAATAGTATGGGCTTCCCTGGTGGCGCAGTGGTTGAGAGTCCGCCTGCCGATGCAGGGGACACGGGTTCGTGCCCCGGTCCGGGAGGATCCCACATGCCGAGGCCACAGCAGTGAGAGGCCCGCGTACCGCAAAATAAATAAATAAATAAATAAAATAATAATAATAGTATGCAAAAACTAGTTTATGTTCAGTAACAGGGATAATTAAATTGTTATAACTATTTATATTACACATAGTCAACACCACTCTATAACACCCCACTAACTAAAAGGAAAGTTTCTTATTAAATGAAATTTGTCTTGCTCTTTTCCATATTCATGAGTTTATAAAGGCTGCATGTAAAGTTTATAATACTATCATCAATACTGAATAGTCCACAGTTTACCAAATACTTTTACAATCATACTATTTAATAACTGCAAAGCCCATGAAGTAAATGCTGAAGGAACTGTCATTCATTCCAAATTCACCACCAAGAAGTGAATCAGGTTAAAACAATTTGCCCAAGCTTATGTTGATAAACTTATCAAGGAGGAAAACCAATCCTTCTTACTTTAAGTTCTACATATTTTCTATTAAACCATAATACTTCTTTTAAAACAAAAATATTTAAAGAGAATTTAACCTCTGTTATGGACCTTAAGGAATTTTACATGAATAAAAAGTACAAAGAAAAATAAGAGACAACTATTTACCCTCTGACAGATGTAAGGCTGCCAACAAACATGGTGGGAAGACTAGCTTGGATTATATGTTTTCTGTTTCCTTGGAAATATGGGAATTGGTTTTATTCATTTACATAAAAGGAGAAAAACTAAAAGTTCCAGCCTAACAAAGATTAGTAAAATAAATGGAAGTAAGTTCTACATATTCAACTGAGGTGTTCCACAAAAAGGTAATCTAAGATATATAGATTTGTCTAAAAGATATTTAGACAAATCTATATATCTCAGATCTTGTCCCTGCCCCAATGGGTAAATCGGCTGTTGATAAAATATTTTATCAACTCCTGGAAGAACTATGATTCCAATGGTTCTAGACCACCACATTCTATGGGACACATGTGTTTGTTCTGGCTTTTGACACTGGCAATCACCCATTATTCCTAGTACTTCCCTATATAAGAAAAGGTCTACTTTTATTTGCCACCTTGAGCCCACCATGTTTTAAGTACATTCTAGGAGTCAGATCAAAACTATTCTTGTGGGGCTTCCCTGGTGGCGCAGTGGTTGAGAATCTGCCTGCCAATGCAGGGGAAACGGGTTCAGGCCCTGGTCTGGGGAGATCCCACATGCTGCGGAGCAACTGGGCCCGTGAGCCACAATCACTGAGCCTGCGCGTCTGAAGCCTGTGGTCCGCAACAAGAGAGGCTGCGATAGTGAGGCCCGCGCACTGCGATGAAGAGTGGCCCCCGCTTGCCACAACTAGAGAAAGCTCTTGCACAGAAACGAAGACCCAACACAGCCATAAATAAATAAATTTTAAAAAAAAAACAAAAAAAACTATTCTTGCTTGTTTCCTAATGTTAATATTAGGAACTAATGAAAAAATACCTGAAACAAACAAAAACTAACTGGTTTTTAGAAAAATTTTTAAGCCTAAAGGTCATTTATATGTGTGTATATCATATTGTTTTACTGGGGTTTTTTGGCTTTTGTTTTACTACTGATTTTTTTAAGCTAACCCATATAAATGAAGTGCTTGCTATACGTGAAATCAATAATTCCACTCAAATAAAACCAAGCATGAAGCATAATGATGCATAGACCTGATTTAATTTAACAGTCTTCACTGCAACAGAGGGGAAGGGAGGAGAAATGGAAGAGGAGAGGCTAGTTAAGAGAATTGTCCATTGGATGCTGAACTTTTCATTATTAGTCCTGGTTAAAAAAACAAAAAATTTTCAGTAAATGCACTTCTAAGTTTGAGATAACAAATTTTAAAAATACCAATATTTAAAAGAATACTGAAGTGATCTGAAAAAGATTATATTTCTATCATTTAATCAAAGACTTAATCAAAGATAACACACTCATTCATGTATATTAGAGAGGCAGAAGCTATTAGGAAAAATTAATTTTATATTCCCGTAATCAAACCAACATATCAATAATTTTGACTGAAAATCTGATTCCTGTTATCAATATTTTCAAAGACTTCTAAAGACTGTAAGCTTTCAATTTCTTCATTTTATCTCATAGAAAAATTGGAACATTAAAAAAGTTTGCTTATATAACCAAGATTATGTAACCAATCAGCCAAGAGCAAACCCTAAGATGACTAACCCAATAATAGTAAGGTATATACTAAAAAAATTCCTTTTTTGTTGAAAATATTTTTTGTTCTAAAGAAAATATTTTTATGAGCAGGATCTAACCAAAAGAGCATACTGACTTGAAAAAATGTATTATAAATAGTGAAAGTACCAAGGTGAAAAATATATTAAAAACTTCTGTTTTAAGATTTATATAGTAGACTATATCTTTAAAGAAGTTTTGCATTTTAGAAGCAAAGGAAAACTGTGAGCAACTATTTGATATTACTGTGGTCTGGAAGAAAAGCTCCCACTTTCTATTAGGTATACTCTTTCCAATTATTTGTATGTTGACAAGAAATATATTAGAAATTAGAAAAGTATTTAAGATAATACCCTAATAAGAATAATACTCTTTTTATTAACACATATAATTTAATTTTAGTTGAAATATGTGTCTATAATGCCATCCTTCGTGTTCTGAAAGACTATTCTGAAAGACTATTTTAAGGCCATTCAGGTACTTCAATAACAAATATCCTGGGCTTCCCTCGTGGCGCAGTGGTTGAGAGTCCGCCTGCCGATGCAGGGGACACGGGTTCGTGCCCC
>NC_041218.1:78379786-78397288 GCF_002837175.3 Physeter macrocephalus
GGTTGAGAGCCCGCCTGCCGATGCAGGGGACACGGGTTCGTGCCCCGGTCCGGGAAGATCCCGCATACCGCTCCGCGAGCCACGGCCGCTGAGCCTGCGTGTCCGGAGCCTGTGCTCCGCAACGGGAGAGTCCACAGCAGTGAAAGGCCCAGGTACCGCAAAAAAAAACCAAAAAACAAATAACCTTTGGGTGGGATCCAAAGTGAACAACCAGAATAGATGATGTTGATACTGCACAATATCATGCTTCAAAATTTCCTTTTTTGAGTCATAAGTTATTCCACACACTAAAAGTGCAATATTAAAATATGAGAAAGCTTATCTTATAAACCAAAGAAATTTCTTTATCAACATCTTGTTCTCTTCCCCAGTTTAGTCCTTACATAAGAAACTTGAAGGGAGGAGATAAAGAAGATTCTCCCTCATGACATACAAAACAAATTACAGCATTATAAAGAAATGTTCTATTCTAAGTCAAATGGAATCAGAATGAAAAACTGGCCAAAAAATAAATCTCCAAAAGGTCTTATTAAGAATGTGAGATTCTTTAATTATTTTTATCAATAAATACATAATATAGCAAGAACTGTGTTATATCCTATAGATAAAATGGTGAACAAGGTAAACATGACCCCTCTTTATGGAGCTTATAGTCTAGGGGAGAGGACAGGCTGAAAAAAAGACAATAAGAGATGGTAAGTAGTATAAAGTAAATAAATAAGTTGTTGAGGTAGAGAAAAATTAAAGGAGAATCCAACTTTGAAGAAAGTCGTTAGGAAAGACATTCTCAAGTGTTTAGTCTGAGACCTTAGGCCCAGAGAAGTTTGATCTCACAGGGCTCTGTAGGCCATATAACATTAACAATAATTGTAAACATTTACTGAGTGCCAGGCACAGTTATAAGTGCTTTACATGAATTATCTGGTTTAACTTTACCACCAAATACTATGCCATGGAGGGAGTAAGCAATTTACCACAGTCAGAAAGTGGCGAATCCAGGGTCTGACTCCAGGGAATATATCTGCAGAGCCTGCTGGCTAAAGTAATGAGAAACCATTTCAATGTTGAAAGTGGGAATTGACAGGATCCCTTTTACTTTTGAGAAGACTGGCTGGAAGCTGGGTGGCTACTGGGAGGGGGCAAACTGGAATCTCAGTTGGAAGGCCAATAGGGGAGTATAAGCAAGAGATGAGAGAGGTACGCATTACTCTTGCAGCCATGGCGATAAAGGTAAATGGGTAGATTCGAGATAGATTTTGGAGATAGGCTCGAAAAGAGCTGCTACTGGAATGACTGGAAAGAATAAAAGGGGCTTCCCTGGTGGCGCAGTGGTTAACAATTCACCTGCCAATGCAGGGGACACGGGTTCAAGCCCCGGTCCGGGAAGATCCCACATGCCACGGATCAACTAAGCCCGTGTGCCACAACGGCTGAGGCTGCGCTCTAGAGCCCGCGCGCCTAGAGCCCGTGCTCTGCAACAAGAGAAGCCACCGCGATAAGAAGCCCACGCAACGCAACGAAGAGTAGGCCCCGCTCGCCGCAACTAGAGAAAGCCCGCGCGCAGCAACGAAGACCCAAGGAAGCCAGAAATAAATAAAAGAAATTTATATTTTAAAAAAATGAAGGAGAAAGAGGAATCAAACATGAATTTCAGATTCTGACTTCGTCAGCCACGTGAGTAGGGCAGCGAAACCATTTGCAGGGTTGCAGGATGGGGTGGGGCTGGGAATCAAGAAGTCTGAACTATCTGGCTAGAGGTTTAAATGTGGTGCCACCACCATACAAGTGGTATTTAAAGTTCCAGGGAGATGGATGAAATTCTGAGAAGAGAAAGAAGAGCAGACAACAGAGGACTGAGCCCAGAGAATACTGACACTAAGAAGCTGTGAAGAGTAAAAGAAGCCTGAGAAAGAGCAGCTATAGAGGGAGAAAGAAAAGCCAGGGAAGGCTACAAAAGTTAAAAGCAGAGAGGTTTTGCAAGACAGAGGAAGTCTTCAACTATTTTAGCTGTACAATGAAGTACCATGTGGACAGAGAAATGTCCATTACGTTTGGGTAGCTTGTGGATTCTGGTATTCTTTTAAAATTATCCTTGGTGGAGTGGTGAGAGGCAGAAGCTGGACGAGAATAGAGAGTGACTCTCAGGCAAGGAGATGAAAGTGTGTATAAAGATTTTTGAGAAGTCTGGTGATGAAGCAGAACATGGAAATGAGCAGCAGTATGAGAGGGAAATACAGGTTCAAGGGAGAAGTTTTGGCTTTTAAGGTAGGAGGTACCAGTATATGCTTGTACATGGGTGGGAATGATCCAGCAATGGAACGAGATTGAGGATGAGGAAAGAGAGAGGTGATAACTGCAGGAAGAGGTGGATGGATATAGGACCTAGAAGAAAGCAGCCTCTGACAGGAGAGACATTCCATCACAACAAAAATGATTGTCTTGATTGTTAATATGATTGTTGTCTTTAGCCTTGACTCCTTGGGCTTTTCATCGGCCGTGGAGGGCTCCAGACCCTCCTCAGCTACCACGTCACAAATGAGGTACCAGGTCCCACAGAACAAGCACAGAAGGAAGCACCAGAAGCAGCAGCGGAAGCTTTTCATTCCTTTTTATGGCTGAATAACATTCCACTGCATGGAATGGACATTTTGCTTACCCGTTCATCAGTGGATGGATATTTGGGTTCTCTCATCTTTTTGGCTATTATGGATTATGCTGCTATGAACATCTGTGTACATGTTTTTTTGGTGAACATATGGTTTTAATTCTCTTGGATATCTGTATCTATTTATCTAGGATTCATGTGCTGGGACACAGAGTAACTCTACGTTTAACCTTATGAGGAATTGCTAGGCTGTTTTTCAAAGTGGTTGCATCATTTTACTTTCCCACAATCAATGTATAACTGTTGCAATGTTTCCAAATCCTTGCCAACACTTGTTATTATACGTTCTTTTAATCGTAGCCATCCTAGCAGGCGTGCAGCGGTACCTTGCAGTTTGGATTTGCATTTCCCTGATGGCTACTGATGTTACACATCTTTCACGTGTTTCTTGGTCATTTGTGTACCTTCTTTGGAAAAATGTCTATTCAGATTCTTTGCCCATTTTAAAATTTAAAAATATTTTATTACTGAGTTGTAAGAGTTCTTTATATATATTTCACAATCAAGTCTCTTATCAGATATAGGCTTTGCAAATATTTTCTCCAGTTCTGTGGATTGATTTTTCACTTTCTTGAAAATATTCTTCAAAGTGATAAGCTTTACATTTTGATTCTGTCCAATTTATTTTCCTTTTGCTGCTTGGGTGTTTAGTAACATGTCTAGGAAACTACTATCTAATCCCAGGTCATGCAGATTTACATCTATGTTCTCTTCTAAGAGCTCTACTTTTAGGTCTGAGCCATTTTGAGTTAACTTTATATGTGCTGTGTGGCAGCAGTCCACAAGCACCTTTTAATGACGTTTATTTTTTCATCTTAATGTAATGTAATGTAAAAGCAGATTTACATCTATGTTCTCTTCTAAGAGCTCTACTTTTAGGTCTGAGCCATTTTGAGTTAACTTTATATGTGCTGTGTGGCAGCAGTCCACAAGCACCTTTTAATGACGTTTATTTTTTTCATCTTAATAATGTAAAACTTTCAAACAGATTCAAATTCCTAAAGACCTTCTTAGTTCTTGAAAGGTGTTCTTCTATCCTTTAGAAAAGTGTTTATCCACTCCTTTTTTCAAACAGATTCAAATTCCTAAAGACCTTCTTAGTTCTTGAAAGGTGTGGTAATTTATCACTACCCTATCTACTCTTCTATCCTTTAGAAAAGTGTTTATCCACTCCTTTTTTTCCCCCTTTGTGACAGCTGAGTAATTTTGAAGTTTTACTTTATACGTTACTCTTCTCTTACTCCTACTATCATATTAAGAAGATTAACGTTTCTTTGAACACTACTTTTGTCATCATAAATGAAGTATTGTGGTGCAACTGCAAAGTAATAAACAGGATTCGACACAGTAATTTTTTCTCTACTTTATATTTTCCACAGTTGTTACTTCAAAATCTTACCAGAATATTTTCGATCTTGTTTCAAATGTCACATTTGTATTCTTTAGCTTAACTTTTCTAATTATTTTTCAGGCTGCAGGTGAGGAGAAAGTAAAACTTTGAGCAAATTATTCGGTTTCTACCTTACTTCTTTATCTCTAGGTTTTCCCAGTAACCTACCAAAATAATTCCTTTTTTTTTTTTTTTTTTTTTTACCTTGGATTCTCTTCTTGAGTCTGCCAACTTCCCACCTCTGGCTCTTTCCCAATAACACCTCAATCCCTAAACTGTGAAACTCTTCAAGGATTTTTTCAATTGCTCACCAAGATATCCTCCACCGTAGCCAAAAGATCACATGAATTTCTCTAATACTTTGGAGTGATCGTCATGTACTTCAGAAGATTTATTGTAGTTGTGCTCCCCACAGTTCCTCTACCCAATCTTATCCTTGGATTTTCACTGATTAGTACTTTCAAGCTGCCTGTCTGAGCTCATGTAGCTCCTCCTTCTGTACTGGGGTAAACACTTGTATCACCATTTTAAAAGGCCTCATTACTCTTTATCTGTGAAGAGTAGAACAAGAAGAAATCACTTGATTCAGTTACTCTCAAGATTCCTCAAGAATTAGAGATCATTTCTCATTGTTCTACAAGCACTTATGTCAGGGAGCATCCAGACAACAGGTAAGGAATAACTATTCTTTCCAAAAGTACGCTTGTTATTTTACAAACCTAATCTTCCAAATACATATGTTTTCGCTAGGGGTTCACAATCAAATTTATAATTTATAATTAAGAAGTTTCTCTGGTTTGATTTCAGTTAAAAAAAAAGTAGTGTGAATAGTTAAAAAAAAACTTTGTCTTTTTGCAACTGCATTTTTTTAGTTAACTTTTAGGATGAGAGTTCTGAAGTAACTACCTACTTCATTTCTTGATAATTACAGAGCCATCATAGTCACATTTAAATACTGTGTGTGTATGTGTGTATATAAATATGATGTATTTCTGTGCATGTATAAACATATACTAAGCCATGTTTCTATTTGAATAATATGTTTATATAGTTACAAGAATATCTTTACTTCATGAACTTTTTACAGCTGAATCACTTCCTTTTTTCAAAAAAAAACAGCTAATACCTAAAAACAAGGCAAAAAGGATTTCCCTTAAAAAATTTAGGCTACTCACTCTAAAAATAGTCTATTCAAGTACTGTTTCTACCCCACCCAATTGTGTAAACTAAGAAACAAGACTAACAACTTAGAGAGATTTTTTTTTTCTTAAATTTATTTATTTTATTTATTTGATTTTGGCTGCACTGGGTCTTCGTTGCTGCACACGGGCTTTCTCTAGTTGGGGCGAGCAGGGGCTACTCTTCGTTGCAGTGCGCGGGCGTCTCATTGCAGTGGCTTCTCTTATTGCGGAGCATGGGCTCTAGGCACGTGGGCTTCAGTACTTGTGGCACATGGGCTCAGCAGTTGTGGGTCGCAGGCCCCAGAGAGCAGGCTCAGTAGTTGTGGCACACGGGCTTAGTTGCTCCGCGGCATGTGGGATCTTCCTGGACCAGGGCTCGAACCCGTGTCTCCTGCATTGGCAGGCGGATTCTTAACCACTGTGCCACCAGGGAAACCCTAGAGAGATTATTAATGCTTTAATTTCTATTTAGAAAAGACTATCTTGTTATTGTATAGGAGATAATTATGGTATAAACTTGGTTTTGATTTCATTAATTTAGGATTTTTAGGTTTGATCTATGAGATTCTGATACTACTTTTATTTTTGAAGCCTTATTATCTTCAATATTTGTAATCTTCCATAATTAAATGTATTTACTAGTGATAAATAAAACAAATGTTTCATTGCATAAGATTTATTTCAAATGTCTAAGAGTTTATCATCTCACTGTCTATCTTTAGAAATATCTCAAGAGTATCATATTGCTTTAAAAGAATTCAATAAGCATATATCAGATTTACTTTATGCAAATACTTCCTGGAGTTAAAAGTCTTTATATCCTGGTCAAATTTATAATGATAATTTTTTTCTTTGTATCTTCCAAATAAAAAATTTATTGTTTTATTACCTAAAAACATAGAGACACCTAAGTAAAGATACTGTAATCTGTATCAGCTAGTTAGCTAAAAGAATGTGTCATAATAAAGGCCCAGATTTTCTCAAAATCCAAAATGTCAAATATGGCATCAGGACATGAAATTAAGATTCCAGATACATGATTTCTGTATATAGAGTCCTAATTTTCTGTCAAAACTGGTTTACAGTCACTCTCTTCTTTAAGAAATATGATTAACGAGGTAGGAATAAGTATGGTAATTTAGAAGTGTCTAAGGCAGTGCTGTCTGATAGAACTTTCTGCTATGAAGCACTGTACTATATTTGTGCTGTCCAATTTGGTTGCCATTAACCACACAAGGCCAGTGAACACCTAAAATGTGATAAAGCAACTGAAGAACTGAATCAGTAATCTTACTTTTTTAAAAAATAAATTTATTTATTTTATTTATTCATTTTTGGCTGTGCTGGGTCTTCATTACTGCACGTGGGCTTTCTCTAGTTGCGGCGAGTGGGGGCTACTCTTCATTGCGGTGAGCGGGCTTCTCACTGAGGTGGCTTCTCTTGTTGCAGAGCACGGGCTCTAGGTGCGCGAGCTTCAGTAGTTGTGGCACGTGGGCTCTAGAGCGCACGCTCAGTAGTTGCGGCCCATAGGCTTCACTGCTCTGCGGCATGTGGGATCTTCCTGGATCAGGGCTCAAACCAGTGTCCCCTGCATTGGCAGGTGGATTCTTAACCGCTGTGTCACCAGGGAAGCCCAGTAATTTTACTTAATTTCAATTTTAATTTACACAGTGGCATGTGATTAGTGGCGACTGTATTGAATAGTACATATCTAGGATATTGAAAATACTGAATATTTTCATTTACAAATACTATTGAAATGGAAAAAAAGTGGTTTCTTTAACAAAAGCTATAAATGCAGATTAGCAGACCACAGCTGAGTAGGAATGACTGTTGTCCTAATATGAACCTTTTCTCGACCATCATAAAAAATTAATAAAGTCCTGTTTTGCACAATGTACCATCTTACAACCCAAGAAGAACATTGGTATAGACTGCCCTAAAAAGACAATTGAGCAATCATTAATTATATTATATAAGAATTAAAGAAGTGAATGACTCATTTATTCTTTAAAAGCAATTAAATAAATATTGTGGTGTGGAAAGAGAAAGAATGCTATAGGAATTTCACAGATTTTTCTTCAAATTGGTTAGAAAAAGGTCTGTGGAGAGAATGAAACTTCACGTGTTGAAAAAGTAAGAATCAGAAATTGTTCAGAAAAAAGATATTCCAGGCAGAATGTGAGGCCTGAAAAGATAAACCAAGGTAAGATGTATGTTTAGTTGAGAAATTGCATTTTCCTGAGAAGATAGTGGATTTATCTGAGAAGTACAAAAAGGAGGAAATAAAATAGGCGAGGACTTTAAAAACAAATGTGTCTTCATCTATTCTTACTGCTAAGTCTTCTGGTAAATCTTTTAAATATATATTGAAAATTAAAAGGACTTTTAAACCTGGTTGTTTTGAAGTCTCTCAGAGCTGTAGAGATGTATTCAGATAAATGTTTTTCCATGAGTGCTACTCTGATCCAGGCTCTACCCTAAAAGGAAGAAGAAAGAATCAAACATGAAAAAAAAATTAGAAGTTAAAATATATTTTGCCTGCTATGTCATAAAAATATAAACATTTTAATATGCAAAGAATAACTCACTCAAAATATGCACTTGATAAAGACTAAAAAATATTTAAGTAGATAAGATGAGGTAAATTTTAATTATATATAGTATATACTTTGTTCTCTGAAGGTGCAGGGTAGATCACGTCAGATTAACTTTCTAGCATCTGAAGGGACATAACCATTAATATTGACTTAACTTGGGTTAGAGACTTCTTGTGAATTACAGAAGGAAATCACAAGACATATCTCTTTACTTCAATGCCCAAATCAACATGCCAATTAAAGTGAGTCACCTTATAAAACATGAAGAAAAGAGTCCGTTCTCATTAATAAAAATAATCACCCTCACACCACTTGTTTAGTTTCAGACAACCAAATTTCATTATTTATCATGCATCCAAATCACGAGTTACTGAATTTGGTGCCTCCAGAGCATTCTAAAGACTATTACCAAAAATTTAAACCAGAAAAAACAAACACACAACAAAAACACCCAGAAGCATACTCTAGAACAAAATCACAGAAAACACACAATTCTAACAAAATATGAAAAATTTAATTTTACTTTTGAAAAGAGGTAACATCATTCAATAGTTGGGACTAGCCAGTTAAGTTTTTTTATAATCCAAACCATTTCTTCTGGATTCTTTGTTTAGAATGAAAGACTATAAAGATTATATTTTTTAGTAAGAATTTTATAATTCAATTACTCTCCTTTTCACTCAACCCTTTCACACATCTCCAGAAAATCTATGAAGATTAACTATATAGAAATTCAAAACACTGCAATGGTAGCTAAGAATAAAGGTGTCACTAACCAATAAATATGATGGTCGACTACCAGTATAGAAAAAAAAGCACTGAAATGTCTACAGTTGTAGAAATGTCTACAACTCTAGTGAATTCACCAAAACTGTCGGACAGAAGGATCAAAGCAGAGTTAATCCAGACGTGGAAAAACCTAGCAGGCTAGGACTTCCCTGGTGGTGCAGTGGTTAAGAATCCGCCTGCCAATGCAGGGGACACAGGTTTGAGCCCTGGTCTGGGAAGATCCCACATGCCGTGGAGCAACTAAGCCCGTGCGCCACAACTACTGAGCCTGTGCTCTAGAGCCCGCGAGCCACAACTACTGAGCCCACACGCCACAACTACTGAGCCCGTGCGCCTAGAGCCTGTGCTCCACAATGAGAAGCCACCACAATGAGAAGCCCGCGCACTGCAACAAAGAGTAGCCCCGCTCGCCACAACTAGAGAAAGCCCACGCGCAACAAAGACCCAATGCAGCCAAAAATAAATTACAATAAATTAAAAAAAAAAACAATAACCCAGCAGGCTACAAGCAGCAGTATTGTTGGGAAATAAAGGAATGATATGGGTGTGGTTAGCATGCCAGTCAGTTTGCCCACCAATATGCCCACCTTTTTTTAACCTAAAAATCCCTTAGCTTGCCCTGTGCTCAGTCCATTGTTTCTGCTGAGTCAGCCCAGGGGAACCTACAGTTAGTTGTAGCGGATTGGAACAGAGGAAGGAAGAGGCAAGCACCAGCTCCCAGTCTCAAGTTTCTTAAAACTTCATCTAAAAGACACAGAGACTAGTAGTAGTGGCTTGAATCAAAAAGCTACATTCTAAAACAGAAGCGGGAAAAGCTGCTCTCCAGAGAAAGTTAGACACTCCTAGGAGACCGTGCTATTGTTAAGATAAGAAATATGGGGGAAAGTCCTGCTTCCTGATTTATTAATTTCAATCCACACAAAACTGGGCTGGCACCTAGTTTCCTGTCCTAAGATGTTTGTGGAATTCTTTGTTATAGTGTCATAATAAATGGTGCTGATTTTAACAGTTTCTTTTCTTTCAACAAAAGAAACAGAAGATATAAAGCTTGTTGGGATCATAAAGGGGGAAAAGCTGAAAATTAGGTTTAAGATTTTAGACTTTATCAGATAATGGTGAACCACTGAAGGTTGCTGTTATTGTTTGGGAGACACAAATATTTGTTTGTTTGCCACTAAAGGTTTTTCCAAAAAATTAATAAAAGTAGTCAACACTTGTTAAGAACGTAATTAATACATGCTTATCTCTGTTTTAAGAGCTTTTTACACATTAAGGTATTTAATCCTCACAAGAACTGTGTGTGAGTCATGTTACAATACTATCCCTACTTTACTATATGAAGAAACAAAAAATAGACACAACTGGAAGACAGGAAGCTCATGCCACCAAACCAACCAACCTAACTGAACTAATACCCATACACTCTACCTTCCCTCCTATTTCAGGGGATGAACTGTAATCATTTAAGATAGTAAAAAGACAAATCACAGAGTGGACAAAAATATTTGCATTATATGTATCTGACAAAAGAATCTCATTTGTAGAATGCCAAGAATTCTTACAAATCCATAAGAAAAAGATAACTCAATTTAAAAATGAGCTGCAAGGGGAAGATTTTAAACTATAGCGTCAATTTCTTTAGTAGACATCAGAATATTCAGATGCTTTCTTCTTTTTGTGTTAGCTTTGTAAGTGACAGTTTTCAAATAATTTGCCCATTTCATTTAAGTTTTTAAATTTATAGGTGTGAAGTTATTCATAATACCTTCTTTTAGGATTTTTAATGTCTGTAGGGTCGATGGGTTTTACCTCTTCTTCATTACTGATACTGGTAATTTATAATCTCTCTTTTTTTTTTCTTTCTTGAGTAGCCTTGCTAGAAACTTATCAGTTACATTAATCTTTTTAAAAACACCAACTGGGACTTCCCTCATGGCACAGTGGTTAAGAATCCGCCTGTCAATGCAGGGGGTATGGGTTTGATCCCTGGTCCAGGAACATCCCACATGCCACGGAGCAGCTAAGCCCGTGTGCCACAACTACTGAGCCTGTCCTTTAGAGCCTGTGAGCCACAACTACTGAGCCCGCCTGCCACAAGTACTGAAGCTCACGCACCTAGAGCCTGTGCTCTGCAACATGAGAAGCCAACGCCACGAGAAGCCTGCACACCACAACGAAGAGTAGTCCCTGCTGGCCAAAACTAGAGAAAGCCAGCACACAGCAACGTAGACCCAACGCAGCCAAAATTTAATTAATTAATTAATTTTAAAAACCAAAAAACACCAACTTTGGGTTTTGTTGATATTTTTCTAGTGTACATTTGTTTCAACTTAATTGAATTTTTGCTCTTCATTATTTCTTTCCTTCTACTTTCCTTCTACTTCTACTTCTACTTTCCTTCTACTTTTTTCCTTCTTTTCCTTCTACTTTGGGTTTATTACTTTTTTTTAAGCTTCTTGAGATGAAAGCTTAGATCACTGATTTTTCAGCCTTTCTTTAAAAAAAAAATACATAAAAGCCTATTTAAGCCCATCTATTCTCCTCTAAGCACAATTTTTTATATATTTTCATTATCATTACTTACCAAATATTTTTCAATTTCATGTGTAATTTCTTCTTTCATCCATGAGTTATTTAGAAAGTCTTCTCAAATTCAACTTATATAAGCATTTTCTAGTTATCTTTTTATTATTGATTCTACTGTGGTTAGAGAACATACTTTATATTTCAATCCTCTGAAATTCATTGAGGTGAATTACAACTTAGCAAATGACCGATTTTTGTACAAGTTCTATAAGAATGAATATCCTGTAGTTTCCTATTTTGATTTTCTTATATACTCCAGTTCTCTAGTATTATTAATCTTTATATTTTCTTTATTTATATCATAATTACTTAAAAGTCCATTATCTGCATCTCCCGTAGGTCTGTTTCAATTGTCTTTTTTATATTTCTTAGTTTTGTTCATTTAATCTTGTTTCCTGATATACTTGGTGATTTCTGATTAAATAGTGGACATTGAGAAGGAAAATTTGTAGCAACTCTAATGCTACCTTTCTCTAGAGTAGATTTACTTTTCTTCTGGTAGACAGACAGTGTACTTGAAAATCACCTTGTACCACTTAAGGACACCGCTTAAGGTCTTTTGGGGGCTGGTCTTCATCTGAATTTCCCTTACTCCCAAGGTGTAGCCTTTCTGGGGTCACAAATAAAAGCCTGGAGTGTTTACAGGGCCCCTCCAATTTGTTTGACTTCCAGGTTTGGGGACATCACACTAAAGAACTAGGGAGAGGAAAAGTTGAGTGGTAGTTAAAAGAGGAGGTAGATTTGTGAATCAGTAATAGAAAATGAACATAAAAATGGCCTCTTTGCAATACTGTATCTTATTGCAAAGTTCTAGTATTTGGTAATTCTGGTGTATCTGTGATTAACACCCTCTCTCTGCCTCTGCCTCTTTCAGTAGAAAATTTGGCTAAACAGCCTCTGGGACAAAGCACTGACAAGGCCAGCTTCTGAACAAGGAAAAAATAAACAAGAAGATGAGACCAGGAATAACTAGGAAGGATTAGGGACATAAGTCATAAGAATGTATTAAAGACTACACTCACAGTTCTGTCATGGTATAGGTGCTCAGTAAAAATTTATCAGGTGGAAGGATGCATGGATGTATGAATGGTTGATGTGGGTAGTATATTCAGAAATTGGTCTAATATGTTAAATTTATATCATAGAAGGAACAAGGATAAGGTTGCTTATCCTAACAATAGGATAATGTTATCCCCACCCCAGTGGGTTGGGAGGGGCAGTACAGGGGTAGGAGAGTGGAAGTTACAAACTACTGGGTGTAAGATAGGCTACAAGGATGCACTATACAACACAGGGAATAGCCAATATTTTTTAATAACTGTAAATGGAAAGTAACCTTTAAAAATTATATTTAAAAAAGCAAAAATAAATTTTTTAAAATTTAGGTACTTGGTCCATGTTTTACAAAATATTTAATTTCAATATATGTGTCAATTTTGCTAACCAAAAATTTTCCATAAGAAAAAAAAACTTTCTAAATAAAAATGGATACAGGAACTACTTAGAAACTACACTGTTGAAAGATGATTGTTATACTTTTGTTTATTGTACAGACATGTAATTTATAAGGTTATGATTGTCAAATAATGAATTGAATTAAATTATGTCAATCTTAAAACTGTACATATCTAGTATTTTCAACCTTTATTTTCTACTTCATTTTTATTTCATTCTATAACTCTTAAGTGTCAAAAATGGTAAGGAAAGTTACTATGACAAACCAATAAAAATAAATAAACTACTACACTAAAGCTAATATACCTTATGTCACGAGCTCAGACCTTTACAATCTTAAAAATTTTGAGGACTCCAAAGGGTTTTTACATAGGTTATATCTATCCAAATTTACTGCACTACAAATCAAAACTGGAAACTTAAAAACTATATAGTAATTAAAAAAATAATGAACTCATTATATGTTAACACTGAAAACCATATTTTTATGAAAAAATAACTATCTTTCCCTTAAAAAAGTATTAGAGAGAAAAGGAGCTCTGTTTTACATTTTTACAGATCTCTTTAATGTATGGCTTAATAAAAGAGAACTAGATATCTGCTTCAGCATTCTATCTGTTACAATGGGTCGTTCTGGTTGAAGCATGTGAAGAAAATCTACCCTCACATAGATACATAATTGGAAAAAGGAATCATTTAATAGCCTTTTCAGATAATTGTGGATGATATTCTCCTTTGGTTCTAATCAAAACTCAGTAAGGGATAATTTCTTAAAGGTTAATTGCAACATGGACTCTATAACCATATCAATGAATGTTTCATACTGTATTACATTCTTACACTTTGAATGATCTTCTACCCATGCATGATTTTATTATTCCACACATCAGTCATTTAAAAAATATAAGTTATGCAGGTCTACAAAATACTGACACATTCCATTAAATAATATAAATATATTTTTGTTAATATCAACATCAATGTTATTAGAAAAGCATTTAAGTACTAGGAAGTTATCAAGCTTAAGATGGTGAATACACTACAAGTTTTCCAAAATTCTAATTTTTACTGGAAAGCTTTAATTTTACCATTGGCAACAAATACTGTCAAGCTGTTTTTCTTGAAGGAACAGGTTTACTTCATTCATCTTTACTTATGAAATGTCTACAAAATGCCTGCGTCTAAAAAGGCTATAGTTTGAATGTTTTTCTTTCAAGTAAAAATAGTATTACATGACAAAAGTGTCTAGTTCAGTTAACAATTTAAACTACTGCATGAGTACCTTTCCTTGAGACAACCATCATATGTCAATATGCTGCAGAAATGCTTTATACATACTTCCCATTTTATCACTCAAGATATTAAAAAGACAGCTTCTCAAAGGTTGAGATTTAATTAAATTAATAATGTTTACTTCACCATCATGGACATTAAGTGAAACTGGTTTTTGTTTTTATTTTTAAGACTGAATGTATGGTGAGGAAGAACTCAGTGACTACTAGTATAGTTTGATGCTACTGCTTTAATTTATGCTAAGGCACCAGTTAATTTTACCCACCATTGCTTCTGCATCAGCAGTGCAAATATCAACCCGGTGCAAAAGGTAAATAACATTCTGGTACTATGTGAAAATAGTTTTGACATTATGGACTGCCAGCGCAGGACACTAAGAGTCACAGATTTAGGTAATTCAAGAAATGTAGAAACTTCATAGACTAGGAAATATTTTACTGTGCTTCTCAAAAAAGAAATTCATAGTTACTAGCTTCATACCTTCCTGCTATTTACAGTGAAGATTCAAGAGCATTCTAAAATAATTACATGCTACTAAAAATAAAAAATGAAACAAGCCTCTGAAAGATGTTAAATTTGGTCAAGTGCTTAATTCCAACAAAGAAAAGAAAGATTTTATATAGCAAAGAGCTCAAAATTTTCTATTTGGTTCAAAACTGCTTAGGATTAGATTACACGTACTGCACATTATTATTTATGTCTTACCTTAGCTCTAGAGGAACTGACATTTTCCATATTTTCAATGCTGCAGATACAGTTCTGTGAAACTTTCCGGCAAGCCACTCTGATATAGTCCCAGAAGCTACGAGGACTTTCATAACCAAACCAGGTTACTTGACCTTCAGGAGACAAATTGTAATACAAAATAAAACTAGACTAGAAATTCAAAACGCAAGAACAATAAAACTCTGAGAAATAAATGTCAGTAGAGTGTGCGATTGTGGAAAGGGCACCTGGGGTCAAAAAGTCCGGTCCCATTCTACCTTTACCTAGTTGTGTTACTTTGTGTTACTTTGGGCAATTTATTTAATGTATCTGGATCATAGTTTTCTCAACAATAAAATTAAATTAAATGAAGCAAAAAGGGTCTAGACACTAAAAAGTCTCTTGTAGGTTAATATCCTGTTATTCTAACACAGTCTTTCATAGAGCACGCAGGTATGCCTCCTTGTGGTTCTAGTTAAGCATGAATTTAAATGTCACCAGTTGCATCCTAACTAAAGCTTCCTCTTCTTGGAAAAACAGAAAAAAATTTAAAGGCAATACTTTTTCTCCTCTGCAGAGGGATACTTCAAAGAAATGAAACAATGTGTGGTCTGTAAGTACCTATAATCAGTGAGACTCCTACATTCACTAATCATTCCCACCCATTCACTACCATTCTACCCAAACCTTCATCTAACTGTCATTCATCTGCTCTCTTCTAGTTACCAACCTGTGACAAGTCCTTCAGGCATTTACTATTCTAGTCTTCCCGATTTGGGTATTTATGTATTGTTCAAGAACAAATGTTCTTTTGTGTGTATCTTATATTAGTATTAATATTTCTATGCAGGACTTTGAGTAGTAGGTCCAGGGAACAATTTTTTACTCTGAATATTTTTAAATGGGACATGAGAGACATCTTAATATTTCTTCAGGTGTCTGGAATAATTATTCTTACCTAGGGAAGTTGTTCAATCTTAATGAAGAAAGATTAGCTTTTATATTTTAAAATCTCTGCTTCTTTGTTTTCAATTAATATTTATCTCAATCTTCTTTCCCCCAGTAACACGTTGTCTCTAAGCAACATCAAAAAGAGTTAAAGTGTTCTTGTCCACAAGCAGCATTTTAGGAACAACGTCCGAAATATTTGACTTGTGTCCAACCATGGCAGCCCATAAGAATGACTGGGCTTCTTTTAAAAAGTACTCATGTCTGGGCTCCACCCAAACTAAATAATCAGAATCTTTGGGGGTGGGCCTACACACTGGTATTTTTTAAAAGATCCCCCTGGTATTTCTAATAGTATGGTTACTCAACAAACAGAAAGCTCACATATCACGATAGGTAACCCCTATTCATCATGCAGGACATTTCCAAGGGCTCCTCTTCTGGTAAGCCACGTGTGATTTCTGCAGTAAGTTACTCCACCCTACGTGCTGGCATATCACCCGGAGCTTACTTACCCTTCTAATTATCTGCTTACGTGATTGTCTCACATATTAGGTGGTAAGATCACTAAGGCAAGGATTGTATCTTATTTGTCCTCAATTCTGTCTCCAGCACTTGACACAGTGTTTGGCTCATAGCAGGCATTTAATAAATATTTACTAAACAAATCGACTGGTTAATCAGCATAAAACAAGACCTTAATTGCAATGCATATAGAAATTTGAATTTTAAAAATCTAATTAGTGGGCTTCCCTGGTGGCGCAGTGGTTGCGCATCCGCCTGCTGATGCAGGGGAACCGGGTTCGCGTCCCAGTCTGGGAGGATCCCACATGCCGTGGAGCGGCTGGGCCCGTGAGCCATGGCCGCTGGGCCTGCGCGTCCGGAGCCTGTGCTCCGCAACGGGAGAGGCCACAGCAGAGGGAGGCCCGCATACCACAAAAAAAAAAAAAAAAAAAAAAAAATCTAATTAGCATCTTTTTACAGAAACAGCTCAATGACAATCTGGTATCAAGATGTCTGCATGCTAGATTACAGATATCAAATATTCTGGACAAATACATTTAGCTTTGTCTACAAATAACTAAAAATACAAAAGCATCTAGAAATCTTTACTCAAACATCTATATAACTCAAATGTCTCCTTAATAATTAAATCTTACTACCAAAAAATAGAAATCTATAGGAATGTTTATAATCTTCCTTCTTTTTCTCAATCTCTCCCCATAACTTTTCTTTGCCCCCTCTCTTCTTTAGTTAAAAAACGTTCCTAGAAAAGGATCTCAGTAGAGTCTGTCTTTGGGGCAATTTTCATGTTATCAATTTGTTAGCCATTTGGAGAGGAAACAGAATGCCTAATGGTAAGAATGTGAGCTTTTGAGCCTGGTGGACCAGAATTATATCACTTTCTAGACATGCAGTCTTAAGCAAATGACTTAACTTCACTCTACCAATCTGAGTTTCTTCTATAAATTGACAATAATGGTGGTATCTACATGATAACACTGTTGTGAGGATTAAATAATATATGTGCAGCAATTAGTATACAGTCTAATACAAATATTAACGATTACTACTGTTATTACTATTATCATACAAATAGTCAAGAGACCCAAGGTCCCCTTGCATTGCAAAGTGGGAATGAGATGCACAGTGAAGTTTTTCCCACTACTTGCTTAGAATCTAGAAAAATCTTTAAAATTTACTCCCTAATCCAACCTTTCACCATATCAACCATTCTAAATTTACCTCCCTAAAATCTAGTCTTGACTAATTTTCCTTGGCTTCTATTAATTGGGATTGCCCCGCAATTTAAAAATGAGGAAGTAGGGCTTCCCTGGTGGCGCAGTGGTTGAGAGTCCGCCTGCCAATGCAGGGGACACGGGTTCGTGC
>NC_041218.1:78397350-78424867 GCF_002837175.3 Physeter macrocephalus
ACAGTGAGAGGCCCGCGTACCGCAAAAAAAAAAAAAATGAGGAATAGCTACCACACTTCCCTCAAGAAATGGAGTACCATACACTGCCAGGGACCTCGTAAGGAGAATCACAAGATTTCTCTGGTGACTTTATTTTAAATCTTCTCATGAGTTTGACATGGCTGAGGAAATTAATTTATGAGAAGTTTCAAAGTAGAGCTGTTGAAAACCAAAAGAATATAACAAAGCCCCCTTTTGGAGGAGAGGAAACAAAGATATAGAGAAACTAAAAATCTAGGCTTAGGTTAAACCGAGAAGGAATGGGCGCTAAATCCTTAGGATTCCTGCTATGTGTAGGATATGCTGCCTACAAGACTTTCACCCAAGAGATAATGACAAGATTTCCTAGCTAACAAACTGAGAAACTAAACAATTAACAAAATGACATGTTGCCATGACTTGCAGGGCCTTAAATATACCAGTAGTTTCTTCACAACACTGCTACCTACTCAACAAACTAGATGAGAGGATGACTTGGTTTGATTCTGCCTTCCTTTCTCTTTCATGTGCATCATTTCCAAAAAGAAGTTTTTAAATCAAGACCCTGAATTTTTCACATTCAGAAGGATGTGGGTTAAGAGAAGGTGGAGTCCCGTGTTAGAACCTCCAAATGAACTCTCATGTAAATTGTCCATATATCCTGGGGTTTTATTTAAAAAATTAAATAATTTCTGCATCTATGAAAAAGGCTGAAGTTAATTAAAAATAATAGAAGTGTCCAATTGGTTATTTGAGATATTATTACTTGAACATCACTTTTACTTAAACACAGATTAACTGCTAGCAAAAGATATACTTGGGCTATTAGTCTGTAACCAATGTTCAACAGGAAAATTAAAAGACAAAGCTACAGGCTGCTCATGCCTTTAAAAATAATTATTGAGGTAATAAATAATCACTCCAAAGATATTCTCATTTCCTTTAAAAAGAACCACAAAAGCAAATCACATAGCAAGAAACTGACTAGCCTACATTTTGAAGAAATTTTATTCAGGAGAAGAATTATGCTGTCACTAACAATTCTCTTTTTAACGTTGCTGACAAGTGAAGTGTATAAAGTGCTTTCAGTTTTATATGCGTTTAGTAGTTGACTTTTTACCAAAGCCAAAGTTAAACAAGCTTTTCAAAACTTATTCCCAACCCATCAATCCAACTCTAAGTCATTTTAGGCACAGAAATAAATGGTGAAAGTTTGCTAGACTAAAAGGAGATCTGCTACTAACCAGCTATGTGATGTCTTTCCCACTAAACTGCCTCATTTTCAGCAACTTTAAATGGCCTGTGATCTCTAAGATCCAATGTTATTCTAAAATTACTCTTCTATATTATTTAACTTAGACACCTAACTTAGTATAACTTTAGATACCTACCTTAATATTATTTAAGGTATCTAACTTAAATAATATAGTCACAGCATGCAATATACTCGTGTTTTGCTTTTATCTTATTTTATGGCAAGATGAGACCTTCTAAAAACAAGAACTAAACTTTCCAAAGTGGTTCTCTGTTTAGTAGTGGCTAATGACACATCATCTTTTGATAATATAAGATATAAATGAATCTGTTAAGTGACTTCCTTTCTCCACCCTTTGTATTAGTACTTCGCTATGTAAAGAGGCAATGTAAGACTGGTCTCACAAGCTGAAGTTTTGTTAGTGCTACAGTATATCACCTAGATGATAACAACAAAGACTATTACCTTGGAGCTGCTATTCATCTAGACAAGCAATAAAAGACAGTCCCATTTTAATTTTAATAAGCTACTCTGATATTGCAAAAGTATCAGATACTTAAAGGAAACTGGTTACTTATGGATTTATTGTTACCAATATATTAATATTTCAGTATTTAACTTTTCACTGTAAATTTTATAGCAGCAATCCTAAATTTCTTACCACTAATTTATGAAAATTAGTTTAATATTTTCTACTATCTTTTTACTGAATAGAGAAAATTCCCATTTCAACAAAAGGTCAGAATCTTTTCCTTTTAAAAAAGTACTACTATTAGTTGAAGCTTATATTTATTAGACCACCCAGCTTTGAAAGTAAAATTACGACCTTGATTAATTTTCTAGATAAAGTCTCACGTTAATGTTTTAAAAAAAAGAACAAATTTAAACACAAAAAAAACCCCTTTGATTACACTTTCAGCTGACCTGAAGAAGTCTAAGTCTAGATTAGATACTCAACTGTACTTATACTGCTAGCTCTGTATGTTACTTACAAGATGCCCAAGTAAATCATTTAGCAACTATGAATCACAATCACTAATCTATAAAATGTAATTACTACCCTTTGGTACTGACAATTAATGTCTTGTTCACTGGTAAGGAATTTATCACAAACAATCATCTAAAGTATGTATCTACACCATAAAAATTAGTGAATTCTTAATCTTCCAAAACAAAAAAAAATTAAGATAACCACGTTCACCAAAAATCTGAAAACTGAATTTTACTTAATAGGCTTTTTTATCCCAGTAATTTTACCATCTTTCCAAGCAGAGTACAAAGGTTTTGTTTTTTCCTTCCACCAACATTTTTTAACATAAAGCTTAGAATACCAGTAGACTGAACTAGAGTACCGAGGGCTGATGTCCACACAGAGAGCCATGCATAAATGTAGCCCTGAAGAAATCAAGCATAATGTGTTTCAGTAGTGATTAAGGTTATACATAGGGGACATTAAACTGTTTAAAGTGATTGTGGGGATCAGGATTGAGGAAATGAGAAGACATTTGTTTTCTACTTTCTACCTTTCTTATTATAAGTAATCTTTAAAAATAATAACTATGTATTTCTTTTCTAAGTGAAAAATATAATAAAAGGCTAGGTCATTAGCACAGAGGCCTAGCAGTGCTTTGCATACAACAGGAACTCAATAAAAAAGTTTTGAATAAGTGAATAAAGGCATATATTCTACCTGGAAGAAAGGAAACTAAGGAATATATTCCCACTAGTGGTTCAAGAACAGTGAAGCAGTTACTATTGACAGCGCCCATGTATGTTTTACTGAGTAACTCTGGAAATTCACACAGCTTCCCTGAGACCCAGTTTGCACATAATACAAATATTACTACACGACACTTACAAAACTTAGAAAATAACCAATAAGTCTTATATTATCGTTATAATAAAATATAAATAACACAGAGATGCATGATTAATAAAATTGTGCTTCAAACCATGAAACTTAATAGAAATATAGAGGGGTTATGTAGGAGAAGAAAGAGAGCAAATGGACTATTATATTGTGTGGATTCACAAAAAGCTTTTAATTTAAAAATTAGCATAAGGCATAGTTCTGCCCTCTGGATTAACAAAAACAAAAATAGAAAGCTTTGCAAAACCCATGCAATGTACTAAGAAAGATCACTTAACTGATACAGCCCTCCCCAGTAAGTCAATTCCATGCTCCCGTGCAGCTCAGTGGCGGGAGGCATCACCAGCATAGAGTACCTTGAAGAGGTATTTGGAGATGAGCCAGCCATCGGCAACTTTGGGAAATCTCTTTAAAAAAAATAAACAACAACAACAACACACAGATATTTAAGAAACCTGACATCAAGTTTACAATAGCAAACTGAACGGCCCTAATAAGATGGCTACACATAATCTTGATGCAGTAAACACCACTTTTACCTAATAAATAAAATGAACTCAATTAAGATGAATTGAGCTCATGCTCTAGTCAGCACAGAAATCAAGCTGGTCCCTTGTAGCCTATTCTTTTGGAGAGGCTAGGATGTCTTTAAGTCACAGAAATAAATGAGAAGCTATTTTTCCCTGTCTACTTCCACCTCCATTATTCTTACCCAAACATAAAGAAGCCTGACTGAATTTGCTAGCTTTGCACCTCAGAATTTATACGATTGGTTAGAAAAATTACTCACTTATTGAACTATATGGCTTAGAAAGGTTTCAACTTTAAAATATACTTTTTTTACTGTTAACTTTTCTAAAAGTTATAAAATTCATTTTGAAGAGCAGTCCTTTCTTTTTTTGGTCTAAGAGTTAAAGTTTATATGGTTTTTTTTTTCAGAATTATGAGAATAGCACTTAAATATCTAGTAAAATATTCTTCAGTTTAACCAATGTTGACTAAATGCCTACTTCATGCAAAATACTGTTTTTCCTACAGCTTCCAATTATTGTTTAACAATCACCATCTGGAAAAGTACTATAAATTCTTGCCTATGTTGTTTGGCAATTCCTATACAGGAAAACTCCAAAGCCAAATTTCTGAAGTCATATTCCCAGCAGATGATATCTTTTTGTTTCATAGCAAACACTGAAATCTCCAATAGGACATGGTTCCACACCTTTCCAAATACTTAGACCTTTTATGAAACTAAACAAAAACCAACCAACCAAACACAGTGAGTAGTGTATAAAAAAATGAAAGGAAGGAGATATATATAGTTGTGCTATTCGTCACTTCTATGTCTCTACTATTCACCTCTATCCTCCTATGTCCATTTGTATCACTGTAAATGAATATTAAATTTGTAAACACATATCCAAAAGGATCTATAACCAAAAGATACCCTAGTTGAAGCCCATGTTAATACATAATGCTCTTTCTACAACTACAACAAACAAAATGAAAATCTCTCTGCATTAAATGTAAATCAGAACAGAATGTTTTTCATTGAAAATATTAAGAATACCAATTCTTAATGTTTAAACCATATTTACTAGCTCTGCCTTGAAAGTAAAGTTATGTATCTTATTTGTAGTCATTTACGCAATCAAAAAGTTATCAAAGTAAAAACAATTTCCAGGAAAACCTATTTAAAGTAATTTTACTTCAAAAAATGTATCAAGTAAAATGTATCATGTCCAGATTCATGTCATGGCTTAATCAATCCTTGGTACAAAATGGGAAACAACTACTGAATCTATTATGAAGCTCAATTTATAGTTTAGGGGTTTTTTTAAGCTGTTAGTATGTTAGCCTTTATGCCCTGGTTATGCACGTTATTTTGATCCTGGCTATGGAACACCATGTGAAAATTTTAACAATTAAAACATTTTCATTTATTTGTAGGCATTAATTGCTTTAATCATAATTTAATATCTCACTCTAGGTCACTTATAAGCAACCAGAAGCATCCAGACCAAATGACAATCCACAAGATTCCAAATTATCTGCAGTCAAATTTCAACACCACTCTCATTTTGTAGATGGGAAAGGAGAGGCCCAGAGAGAGCCTGCCTAGACCCAGCACACCCCTGTTCCCTGTAGCCTCATACTGATCTACTCCTTTGGCTACAGACCTGATCTGACAGATGGAGAGAATCAGTCAGCTGGCTTTTCTGGTTGGATATAGTTCTCACTACAGCCTCAGAAATAGGAAAAATAATGGGGCAGTAAACATGCACTGTGAATGAGGTAAATATTTTTCATATAAAATTTAAAGCCTTAGCTTAGTTGCTCCCCAAAATATATATATAAATGAATGACAAAGCTTACATTATTTCAAAGTGGCTCAAGGAGTGCTTGTTAGTAGAAATCGTTCTCATTTGCAGTTGAAATGAAAACTTTTGTTTTAAGGTATACAATATTTAATATTTTTTAAAATATATTTATAACATAAAATACATATAATATCACATATAAAATATAGGTATATTAATATAAAAATACATAAAATTTATTTACATATTTAAAATATATAATGTTAAGACAGTTGAGACAAGACCAAGTAAACTGAAAGTGTTTTGTTCAAGAACAAAATTCATTCAAATGTACCATTATAATCATATAATATATTGTGATATTAGGTGTTAGTTTCTGAAATTTCAACCAACAGAAGAATCTACTCAGAAACAGATATGCAGGGACTTCCCTGGTGGTCCAGTGGGTAAGACTCCATGCTCTCAATGCAAGGGGCCTGGGTTCAATCCCTGGTTGGGGAACTAGATCCCACATGCATGCCACAACTAAGAAGTCTGCAGGCAACAACTAAGAAGTCCACATGCCACAACTAAAGATCCTGCATGCAAAGATCCCACACACCGCAACTAAGACCCAGCACAGCCTAAATAAATAAATAAATAAATATTTTTTTTTAAAAAGAAATAGATATGCAATAAAAGAATGCTTAATCATACTGAAGATACCGTGCTTTCTGACTCAAAAAGTATATACTTTTCAAAAACAAGTAAATGAAAGTAAATCAACTTTATAATCTTTATATTAAGGTGGAAAATGGCCATCATACAGAAAAGATTACTGACCACGGCTTTAAACACATGAATCAGCCTTGGTGATAAGACTGAATATAGTTCTAATCCATAAATATATTTATTCTTCCATTTATTCATGTTAGCCCTTGTTACAACTTCAGCTTTCTAATTATTTTGATTTCTTTGACGACTGAGCTACATTACCATGATTGATAAAATTTGACAACTACGTAGAAGGTAAGCCTTTTGCCTTTGCTGCATTTAGTCTAATTTTCTTTCTCTCTGTATATACTCTGCTAATAAGGTTACAGGTAGATGACTTTATTTTTATGTGATCCAAGATGGATTCCTGAAAAGATCCCTAGATGGACTGATTTGTAAACTGATTGCTATTTATAAGGCAAATAACAAAACTGATTATAAATGATCAGATAGTAAGTCAGAATTTTCACAAGTTTTCTTTTTAAACTGGCAATACCAGATGGCATATACTCTCTTCTGTCATTGATAATAATAATGTGCAAGTTCTTATTGTTTGACATTTTGAATCTTCAACCATGTATTTATATGTAAAGGAAAAATCATTCAGTGAAGCAATATTTACAACTGCAATAATGCACTGTAATTAAGCTAACAATGAAACAATATTATCTTCTTTTCTATGTCGCCATTTTCCATTTTTAATAGCTTCTGAAATTAAAATTTAATATTATATATGACTTATCTTAAACTTCTTAAAAGTTTACTTTAAAATGCCATTTACAGGCAGATGCTAGGTACATTAGAAGAAGTATTTGGCTATTTGATTCAACAATTTTTAAAAACTGAGCACCAAAATCATGCAAACATTTTACATTTGAAAAGTCATAGTGACTTGAAAGAAAAGGAATGTACGAAGAATAAAAATATTAGGTTATACGCATCAACAACTCATTGAGATTAGAAAATCAGAAGGGTGTAGGAACTGAAATTATGATGCTCTCCAAAGATGAATTAAAGGTCATTAAATTGTGCAATCTTTTCCATGTTCTATAAAATGAGAAATATTTACTTCCTTTAAATGAGCAATATTTGAGCATTAAACGTGATCAAAACTGAAATTATGTAACAAAAAATTTTCTCAAGAAAACAACTTTCCATTACTGAAAATAAACAAACTATGATTTGATTATTACAAGTACTGTAAGTTGCTCTATGCTAATTTGCAAAAATCATAAGGTCAAACTGGAAATGTCCCATTATTCTGGCAGAAACTCAAAGGGCTACAAACACAGATAAACAAACATGAACTACCATCAGAGACCATCCATTCCTGCTAAATCCAAGAATTTGGATTACCTGGTAGAATCATAAATTTTTTTAACTCTCTCATATATTAAAAAAAACCACTAAAAATATCCTAGGCAATTTTATCAATAGTAGCTATTATTTAATTAATCTTTTCATAATACTTTCTTTCTATGTAGTACTCCCTCTCAGAAGCCAAATCTAAATTGGAATTCTTTAAGTTGAAGGGGTTTTGAAAGTGAAGTTCATGTAAAATAAACTTGAAAAATTCTCCAGGGATAACAAAGTTTAAAACCATTAATAAATCTCTCCTTCTATAAATAAGATAATATTTAAATTTGGAGGTTAAAATGACTCCTTGAAAATTATGGTTTGGTTACAAAATACAAAAACTGTTTAGTCTATACCTCCTAATAAATACAGATATTTGAGATAATTTTCTTGCTCTTCACCCAAAAATGCCTACAACAAACACAGTTATTAAGAGTACTATGACAATCACATAGCTCCAAAGAGAAGCAAATAACCAAGTATGTGGGAATAGTCTGTTTTAGAATTTTAGACATTCAAACCCATATAAAGTATTATGAAACTAAGATAAGAAAAATATTTCAGATGTTTCAAAACAGAAATAAACTCTCAAATGAAAAATAAGAGTAAAATAATAAACTACCAATAATAATCATGTAAGAAGACTAATATCAAGAGAGAAAAAGGTCACTGACCAAAATGGGTTATATAAAAACTAGTTCTGGGCTTCCCTGCTGGCGCAGTGGTTGAGAGTCCGCCTGCCGATGCAAGAGACACAGGTTCGTGCCCCGGTCTGGGAAGATCCCACATGCCGCGGAGCGGCTGGGCCCGTGAGCCATGGCCGCTGAGCCTGCGCGTCTGGAGCCTGTGCTCCGCAACGGGAGAGGCCACAACCGTGAGAGGCCCACGTACCGCAAAAAAAAAAATAAATAAATAAAATAAAATAACAAAATGTTTTATATATTTCATATTAATAGAAGACAAAAAAGGATATTTGCCCCCTACCAAATTAAAACTTAAAAATATTAATATAATAATATAATGAGGATATGAGAAAAATAACCACATACATTATTGTTGGTACAACCTTTCTGATAGACAATATAGCAACATATATTAAACATAACATAGCACATATATCATAATGTGCATACCCTTTAATTTCAGTAATTACAATTCTAAGAATTCATTAGCTATTATCATTAATATAAAATAATTTTAAAGAAATTAGAAAACTGTAAAAAAATTTTCAGTGATATATGACAGTATGTTTATGAAAGGGAAATTTGGTAAAAAACTTTGGTAAGTAAAAAGGATATTAATTATGGTTCATTCAAACAATGGAATATTATATATTTGTTTAAAAATGAAATGGAAATATACACAAGGGAATAGCAAACAGATGCTCAAAAACTTGTACATGTTACAACAGTACTAGCTATAAGAGAAAAATGGAAACAATATAAATTGTCCATTAAATGATTAATGGAGGGACATCCCTGGTGGCTCAGTGGTTAAGAATCCGCCTGCCAATGCAGGGGACACAGGTTTGATCCCTGGTCTGGGAAGATCCCACAAGCCGTGGAGCAACTAAGCCCGTGCTCAGCCCGCGTGCCTAGAGCCCGTGCTCCGCAACAAGAGAAGCCACTGCAATGAGAAGCCCACGCACCGCAAGGAAGAGTAGCCCCCGCTCACCGCAACTAGGGAAAGCCCGCACGCAGCAATGAAGACCCAATGAAGCCAAAAATAAATAATTAATATTAATAATAAATTAATTTAAATTATTAATGGATACACAAAATGTGGTGTGTCTATATAACGAAATATTAGCCATAAAAAGGAATGAAGTACTGGTACCTGTACAACATGGACGAACCTTGAAAACATGCTAAATGAAAGAAGCCAAACATAAAAGCCACATATTTTATGATTTCATTTACATGAAATGTCATAAGGACCAAAAGTGTATTAGTGGTTTCCAGGAAATGGTGGGGAGGAGAGCAGAGGAAGTGACTGCTTAGTGGATATAGATTTTTTTTAAAGAAATTTAATTTTATTCTAAGAATTTGAAATAGAGGGATTTAATCAGAACTGGGCTTTCTTTTCTTTTCCCTTTTTTTTTTTTATACTTGGATGCACTGGGTCTTCGTTGCAGCGTGCAGGTTCTTCATTGCCGTGTGCGGGTTTCTCTGGTAGCCGCGCGCGGGCTCCAGAGTGCGAGGGCTCAGGAGGTGCGGAGCACAGGCTTAGTCGCCCAGCAGCATATGGGATCTTAGTTCCCCGACCAGGGATCGAACTCACGTCCCCTGAATGGTAAGGCGGTTTCTTAACCTCTGGACCACAAGGGAAGTCCCTAGAGTTTCTTTTTCATGTAATGAAAATGTTCTGGAACTGACAGTAGTGATAGTTTCACAACACTGAATATACTAAAATCCAAGGAATTGTACACTTTAAAATGGTTAAAATGGTGAACTTTATGTTATGTGAATTTAATTTCAAGTCTTAAAATACTAATAAAACAAAATGAAATGGAAAAATATAGTATGGCCAATACTAAGGGCAAAATACAGGTCACAACAAAGAAAATACACATATTGCCTATGTATATACATTCATATGTACATACACAGATAATTTACATGACAGATATACAAAAAGTTGACAGCTGCAATTATATCTGGTATTTCTGGAAGTTTTTATTAATACTTCCTATGGCTTTATATTTGAACCTCTGGTTATTTTTACATGGAGTAGGGGTAAGAGGGAAGGCAAAAAATGACTGGCAGTCCAAGAAGACAAAAAGTATATATATACAGAAAGGGGTTAAATTAAGGAATCGTGCTAGAGCTTTATAATTTTCTTTTTATCCTTCTTTTTTAAAAAACATAGTAGAACAGTAACAAGAAAGCAAACAAAGTCAAGCAGTCTACGTGGCCAGCATGGGATAAAATCTTAAAATGAAGAAAGAGGTTTTTCAAAAGGCATCAGAAAAACAAGAAATGATAAGGGCTATAAGCTTAGCAGTAAATAAAAGTTTAGGAATATGATTTTAATCAAAAAAGCTACATGAGGAATATGGAAATGTGAGTGACACTTAAATTTTTCCAGTTATCTTTTTTTGTTTAACCATACTTGCTTTAGAGACTAAAGCTCTCTGTTTTTAGAATCTACATAGTTGTTTATTTACTACCGAACCTTAAATTTACTATATTATATATAGGTTAATTTTATTTCCTATACAATTTAAGACACTGAACCAAATTTACCATGCTACATATAACCCTGGATGTTTCAAGAATTTTTTGAATATTATAATTTCCTGAGATACAAAATCTGCTGAAGGTTTCCTACACTTCCAATTATATAATGGAAGTACATTCCAAGTACAAAGTGGCCTTATCCACTGTCTAAAAGCCAAACTTTGGTAACCTTCAGAGCCACTTTCTTATCTATTGTATCATGTTTTTTGGCCTGAGTAGGTGGGTTTTATTGGGTGAGTTGTGTTATGTTACAACAGAAACAATTCAAGTCTCATTTTGTGTGCAAACCAAGAATCAAAAGTTGGAAAACCTTCAAAAATGAACAAAGAAAATTCAAAAGCCAAATGGATAGGTTTATCTTTACCCATTGTTTCTAAAAGTGTTATTACTACACTTCAAAAGGTGGCCTCATGGGGAGGTAACTGTTTATCATTTAAGTCAGGAAGAGCTTTGAGGTTCAAGCCAGTGTTCCTGAACAATGCTTAGGTATCATAACAGTTCAACTGGATTGGAGAAATTCTAAAATGTCAAGTCACAGACGTTCTATCTTATTTTAAGAGTCTGAATCCAGATACTATCAGAGAAAAAAACAAAAATAAAAAACCCCAAAAGAACCAACCCAGAGTTTAGTACTCTGGGGATCAAGAAGTAGGAATTTCTCAGAGTTCTGTTTTCCAGCAAATATTCACTATGTGCCTACCATATCCCAGGCACTGTTATAGAAATGTGGAATACATCAATGAACAAAAGAGACAAAGATCTTTTCCCTAACGAAGCTTACATTTTAGCAGAGGTAAAGGAATATAATCAACAATAATCATAATGAGTAAATCTCATAATATGTTAGAAGCTAAGACTTAAAAAAAAAAGTAGGACAGGGGCTTCCCTGGTGACGTAGCAGTTAAGAATCTGCCTGCCATTGCAGGGGACATGGGTTCAAGCCCTGGCCTGGGAGGATCCCACATGCTGCAGAGCAGCTGGGCCCATACACCACAGCTGCTGAGCCTGCGCTCCAGAGCCCGTGCTCTGCAACAAGAGAAGCCACGACAAAGAGAAGCCCGCAGCCCGCGATGAAGAGTAGCCCCTGCTCACCGCAACTAGAGAAAGCCCATGCGCAGCAACAAAGACCCAACACAGGCAAAAATAAAAACAAATAAATTAATTAATTTTTAAAAAAAAGTAGGACAGGGAAAAGAGGTCACGAGTGCTTGGGGTGAAAGGAGGAAAGGTGAGTTATAATTTAAAATATGCTGCTAAAGCAATTATACTACAGTAAAGATGTTAAAAAAATAAAATATGCTGGAAGGGTTCAGGCTTCAATGAGCAGTTTTGAAACAGATGGGGAGTTAACCATTTGGATATCTAGGAGAAGTGCAATGATGCTCTATGACAGCAATGTGTCTGGTATAGTCAAGAAAAAGGAAAAGACCCATGAGGCTAAAGCACACCAATTTAAAAACAAAAAAAGGATTCTCTGTACATAAGTATAATGGGGAAACAATGTTTAGAATCAAGACAAAAATCTAAACTGAATGTGAGTCAGCAAGCCCAATGTTAGTAAGTATAACTAGCAGATTAATTCATAGGAAATTTGATATATTCAATAGTATCTCATTATATTTGGTCATTTTTTCTTCAATTAGTAGTGTATTGCTAATTGATAGGCTTTAGTCCTCTATGATACTCAGAAGATTTTTCATTTTAATCAGTTATTTTCCATATAACCTTTACAAAATTCACTACTGTATCCCATCTCCACACCACCTAGCTGAAGTTTACAAGATTGTTTCTTTTTTTTTTTCAAGATTGTTTCTGACCACTTTACCTCTAAATTTCATATTTTTCTTAAACTGTCTGGTCTACAATACACTACTATAATCAAAGTCACAGATGACATTTTTAAAAATGAAATTTTTTTTTACACATTTGCTATATTTTATAAACATTTTAATGACTGTTAACTCTTATGTGTAAATGATTGTTGAGCTATTTTATACCACGACTTGTCCATTTCTGAGTTTCTTATCTTGACTAGTTTTTTGGTGGACTGGAATATTTCAAATGTTCTTTCTTCCAGAAAAGTGATATCTTTCTTGGTATTTACATATATCTTATGCTTAACATTTTTAAGGGAGATTAGAGTAATTTAATCAACAAAGAATTCAGTATGTGTGGGCAAGATTTATTCTTTTTTTCTTTTTTTTTTTACAGGAAGCAGACTTTATTTCACAGCATTTACCAAAGTAGCATCCAGAGATGGTGAATAGACATAAATATAACATTTTCCTAGCGTCCAGAGATAGCAAATAGACATAAATATAACATTTTCCTTGAAAATAAGTTTAACAAATTTTTTAAAAGAATGATTAACGAGCCTCTTTTTTAAAATTGAAGTATATAGTTGATTTACAATGTTTTAATTTCTGCTGTACAGCAAAGTGATTCAGTCATACATACATTCTTTTTTTTAATATTCTTTTCTATTATGGTTTATCATAGGATATTGAATACAGTTCCCTGTGCTACACAGTAGGACCTTGTTGTTTATCCATTCTCTATATAATAGCTTACATCTGCTAACCCCAAACTCCCACTCCACCCCCTCCCCAATGCTCTCCCCCTTGGCAACCACAAGTCTGTTCTCTATGTCTGTGAGTCTGTTTCTGATTCATAGATAAGTTCATTTGTGTCATATTTTAAATTCCACATATAAGTGATATCATATGGTATTTGTCTTTCTCTTTCTGACTTACTTCATTTAGTATGATAATCTCTAGCTGCATCCATGTTCCTGCAAATGCCATTATGTCGTTCTTTTTTTTAATTTATTTTTATTTTTTATTTTTTTCAATCTCCCATAAAAAATGAAATTTTAATTTTTATTTGAGGCACTTTTATGCCCCTTTCTTGTGTGGAGCCTTCCCTGACCCATCCAAGCAGAAAGGATTATTCATCCTTTTGTGCTACATCACGCTCATTAATACTTCTACTATGACTCAACGACACTATTATACATCATTATTTGTTAATGCATCCTCCCTTTGCCCTCCAAAACTGAGTTTCATGTGAAAGCATGCCTGATTAATCTTCGTATCCCATCCCCTAGCACAGGGCCTACATGGACTGTTAAATAAGAGAATGAATGGGATAAAGAGAATAGGGTGTGTATGTGTGGAAAAGATTAGGGGAAAAGGGAAAAAAGAGGAAGGCATTCGTACAATGTCAAATTTAAAGGATCTGCTCCAGAAAAAGTACAGGGAACTCACACTATCACTCATTTCCAAAGCAGAGGAAAAGTGAGTTACATTTAGCCAAGAAACATGTGAAGGGCTGATGGTAAAGGAATTTTCCTTGGGGTTTCCTTCTACTGTGCTTTATGAAAAACTACTCAACTTCCTAAAGTAACTCGGGATCAAGGAGTATTTTAAGTATTACAATGAAAGAGTGGGATCCTCGCCATTTTAAAATGTTTTAATGGAAAGTGATAAAATTTGAGGGAGTTATAAATATATATTTTAACCTACAGTAAATTTACTGTTGGTATACAGTTCTATGATTTTTTTTTAAATGCAAGCAGTCATGTGACCATGTCCGTAAGATACATAACAGTTCCACCACCCAAAAAAACTCCTTCATGATGACACTATATAATCAACACCCCCAAACTCTAAGCCCTGATAACCACTGAACCTCTTCTCTGACACAAGAGTTCAGCTTTTTCTAGAAGGTCCTATACATGGAAGCATACAGTATCTAACCTTAAGAGTTTCACTTCTCTCACTTAGCATAATACATTTGATATTCACGCAGGTTGCTGTGTGTAGAAAGAAGTTTTTTCCTTTTATCGCTCAGTTTGTCCATTGTGTGGATATATAACAGTTGGTTTATCTAGTCATCACATAAAGGACATATGGGCTGTTTCCAGTTTTTAGTGATTATGAATAAGGCTGCTATGAACAGGTCTTTGTGTAAAGATAAGTTTCCATTTCTCCTGAGTAAAGGACTGAGATTTCTGGGAAACTATTCTGCATTCCCACCAGTAACACATGAGAGTTCCAATTTCTCCACATCCCTGCTAGAACTTGGTATAGGTGTGCAGTATGGCCTGATTGTGGTTCTCATTGCATTTCCCAAGTGCCTAATGTTATTGAGCACCTTTTCATGTGTTTCCTTGCCATTTGTGTATTTTCATTGGTGAAGTATCTGTTCAAATCTTTTGCCCATTTTTATTTTTATTTTTTAAATATTTATTTATTTGGCTGTGCTGGGTCTTAGTTGCAGCACACGGGATCTTCATTGCTGCATGCAGGATCCTAGTTGCGGCATGCTAACTCTTAGTTGCAGCATGTGGGATCTAGTTCCCTGACCAGGGATTGAACCCCAGCCCCCTGCATTGGGAGCTCGGTGTCTTAACCACCAGGGAAGTCCCCTTTTGCCCATTTTTAAACTGGGTTAGTTCTTTTCATAATATTATGTGTTTATAGTTCTTGGGATATCCTGGACACAAGCCCTTTGTCAAATGTGTGATTCGCAACTATTTTCTCCCAGCCTATGTCTTGTCTTACTCTCTTAACAATGTCTTCTGGAGGACAAAAGTTATTAATTTTGATGAGGTCAACACTTTGTTATTTTTTGCTTTTATGGATTATGCTTCTATTGTTTTATCTAAAATCTGTTTGCCTAATTGAATGTAACAAAGATGTTGTATATTCTTAAGGTTTTTATACTTTTACATTTAGTCTATGATCCATTTTGAATTAATTCTTGTATGTGGTGTGAGGTATGACTCACAGTTCATTTTTTGCATACAGTAATCCCATTGTTCCAGCACCATCTGTTGAAAAAGATTATCAATTCACCAGTGAATTGCCTTTTCATCTTAACCAAAACCAATCAAGCATATTTGTGTGCCTCTATTTCTGGACTCTGTTCCATTCCACTGATCTATATGTAAAAGCTTTCACCAATAACACACTCTTTTAATCATTGTATCCTGACAGTCTTGAAATCAGAGAGCTTGAGTGTCCAAATTTGTTCTTCCCTTGTGAAATTGTTTTGCCTTTTCTACTTACTTTGTTTAGCCATTTATAGAATCTGCTTGTTATCTACAAAAAACCTGCCAAGATTATGAAAGTGCATTGAATCTAACGATCAATACAGACAGAACTGACATCTTAAAAATGTTGAGTTTTAGAGGAATTATCTCGTCTAAAATGTCAATAGTACTAAGGTTGAGAAACCCTGCTGTAGACATCTGTAGATGCCTGCTACTGAATGTTTGTGTCTAACTGAATGTTTGTGTCTCCCCAATATTGAAACCTAATCCCCAATATGATGGTATTTGGAAGTGGGGCCTTGAGGAGGTTATCACATCATAAGCCCTCATGAATGCGATTAGGGCCTTATAAAAGAGACCAAGGAAGAGCCCTCACTCCTTCCACCATGTGAAGACACAGCAAATTTCTGTTGTTTATAAGCCATCCAGTCTATGGTATTCTGTTAAAGTAATCCAAATGCACTAAGACCATTTAAGGAAGTTCTCTTCTCATACCTAGTTTATGGAGTAGTTTTATCATGAATTAATGTTTTTAGTCTGTTAATAAAATGAAATACATGAATTGATTTTCAAATACTGAAATGTCCTTGCATTCCAGGGCTTGATTTGTTAATATTTAATAGAGGATTCCAGTACCTATTTCCATGAGGGGTAGTGGTATATAGTTTCCTTTCCTTGTAATATTTTGTCTAGTTTTGCATCAGGCTAATGCTGACCTCATAAGATGAAGTGGGAAATATTCTCTCCCCTCCCATTTTCTGGTAAAGATTGAGTGGGATTATTATTATTTCTTTCTTAAGTCATTGGTCACAATCAACAGTAAAACCATGTAGGCCTGGAGTTTCATTTGTTGGAAGGTTTTCAACTACCTATTCAATCTCTTTAATAGATATAGGACTAGTCAACTTATCTATTTCTTTGTAACTCTTTTTTTTTTTTTTTTTTTTTTTTTTTCAGTATGCGAGCCTCTCACTGCTGTGGCCTCTCCCGTTGCAGAGCACAGGGTCCGGTCGTGGAGTGAGTGGGATTATTATTATTTCTTTCTTAAGTCATTGGTCACAATCAACAGTAAAACCATGTAGGCCTGGAGTTTCATTTGTTGGAAGGTTTTCAACTACCTATTCAATCTCTTTAATAGATATAGGACTAGTCAACTTATCTATTTCTTTGTAACTCTTTTTTTTTTTTTTTTTTTTTTTTTTTTCAGTATGCGAGCCTCTCACTGCTGTGGCCTCTCCCGTTGCAGAGCACAGGGTCCGGTCGTGGAGGCCCAGCCACTCCGCGGTATGTGGGATCTGCCTGGACCAGGGCACGAACCCATGTCCCCTCCATCGGCAGGCGGACCCCCAACCACTGCACCACCAGGGAAGTCCTCTTTGTAACTCTTGTTAGGATTTGTCTTTGAAGAAATTGGTCCATTTCATCCAAGTCAAATTCATGTTAAGAGCTGTTCACAGAATTTACTTATCCTTTGAATATAGGGTCTATAATGATATGTCCACTTCCATTCCTGATACTGGTAATTTGCCTCTTCTCTTTTTCTTGGTCACTCTTAAGTAGAGGTTTATGAATTTTATTGATGTTAAAAAAAAACACCCTTTCACATGATTGGTTTTATCTATTGTTTTTAATTTTATCAATTTCTGCTTTTATCTTTATTGTTTTGTTCTTTCCACTTGCTTTGGGTTTAATTTTCTCATTTTTCTAGTTTCTTAAGGTGGAATCTTACATTATTAACTTTAAACCTTTCTTCTTTTCTAATATAAGCTTTTTTTTTTTTTTTTTTTTGGCGTTATGAGGGCCTCTCACTGTTGTGGTCTCTCCCGTTGCGGAGCACAGGCTCCGGACGCGCAGGCTCAGCGGCCATGGCTCACGGATCCAGCCATTCTGCGGCATGTGGGATCTCCCCGGACCCGGGCATGAACCCGTGTCCCCTGCATCGGCAGGCGGACTCTCAACCACTGCGCCACCAGGGAAGCCCCTAATATAAGCTTTTAATGACTTAAATATCCTTCTAAGCACTGCTTTAACTGCATCCCATAAACTTTGATATGATGCATTTCATTTTTCATTCAGTTCAAAATACTTGCTAATTTTCCTTGAGACTTCCTCTTTGACCCATGAGTTACAATTTTTTAATCCAAACAATCTCTTTTAATTGGTGTATCTAGATGATTTATATTTAATGTAATTAATAATACAATTGGATTTAGGTCTACCATTTCATTGTTTTCCATTTATCCTTTATTCCTCCTGCCTTCTTTAGATAATTTTAATATTTTCAGCATTCCATTTTAATTTATCTATTGGATTTTTGCTGGATCTCTTAGCTGTTCTATAGTCATTGCTTTAGGGATTACAATGTAAAACCTAACCTTTGAGACTTTTGGGACAACATTAAATGCACCAGCATTTGCATTATAGGGGTCCCAAAAGGAGAAGAGAAAGAGAATGGGCCTGAGAAAATATCTGAAGAGATTATAGCCAAAAACTTGCCTAACGTGAGAAAGGAAACACTCAGGTCCAGGAAGTGCAGAGAGTCCCATACAGGATAAACCCAAGGAGGAACACGCCAGGACACATATTAATGAAACTGACAAAAATTAAACACAAAGAAAAATATTAAAAGCAACATGAGAAAAGCAACAAATAACATACAAGGGAATCCCCATAAAGTTAACAGCTTATTTTTCAGCAGAAACTCTGCAGGCCAGAAGGGAGTGGCATGATATATTTAAAGTGATGAAAGGGAAAAACTGACAACCAAGAAAACTCTACCCAGCAAGGCTCTCATTCAGATTCGAGAGAGAAATCAAAAGCTTTATAGACAAGCAAAAGCTAAGAGAATTCAGCACCACCAAACCAGCTTTAGAACAAATGCTAAAGGAACTTCTGTAGGCAGGAAAATAAAAAAAGAGGCCACAACTAGAAACAAGAAAATCACAAATGTGAAAGCTCACCAGTAAAGGCAGCCATACAGTAAAAACAGGAAATCATCCAAACACAAATATGATATCAAAACCAACAACCATGATAAGAGGAGAGTACAAATGCAGGAAATGGGAAATGCATTTGAAATTAAGAGACCAGCAACTTAAAACAACCTTGTATATATATAGACTACTATATCAAAACCTCACAGGACCTGCAAACCAAAAAACTACAATAGATACATACACAAAAAAAGAAAAACCCACCCAAACATAACACTAAAGACCGTCATCAGATCACAAGAGAAGAGAACAAAAAGAGGAACAGAAGAAAAAAGACCTACAAAAACAAATCCAAAATAATTAAGAAAATGGCAATAGCAACATACCTATCAATAATTACTTTAAATGTAAATGGATTAAATGCTTCAACCAAAATACACAGACTGGCTGAATGGATACAAAAACAAGCCACGTATATATGCTGTCTCAAGCCACCCACTTCACATCTAGAGACACATACAGACTGAAAGTGAGGGGATGGAAAAAGGTATTCCATGTTAATGGAAATCACAAGAAAGACGGAGTAGCAATACTCTTATCAGACAAAATAGACTTTAAAATATTAAAATAAAGGTGTTACAAGAGACAAGGAAGGACACTATATAATGGTGACAGGATCAATCTAAGAAGAAGTTATAACAATTGTAAATATATATGCAACCAACACAGGAGCACCTCAATATATAAGGCAAATGCTAACAGCCATAAAAGGGGAAATCAACAGTAACACAACAATAGCGGGGGATTTTAACAACCCACTTACAACAATGGACAGATCATCCATACAGAAAATCAATACAGAAACATAGGCCTTAAATGACACATTACACCAATGGACTTAACTGATATTTATAGAACATTCCATCCAAAAGCAGAATACACTTTCTTCTCAAGTGCACATGGAACATTCTCCAGGATAGATCACATCTTGGGTCACAAATCAAGGCTTGGTAAATTTAAGAAAATTGAAATCATGTCAGGCATCTTTTCCGACCACAATGCTGTGAAATTAAAAATAAATTACAAGAAAAAAAACTGTAAAAAGCACAAACACGTGGAGGCTAAACAGTATGTTACTAAAAAACCAATGGACCACTGAAGAAATCAAAGAGGAAATTAAAAAATACCTAGAGAGGGCTCCTCTGGTGGCGTAGTGGTTAAGAATCCACCTACCAACGAAGAGGACATGGGTTTGAGCCCTGGTCCAGGAAGATACCACATGCTGCAGAACAACTAAGCTCGTGTGCCACAACTACTGAGCCTGCGCTCTAGAGCCCGTGAGCCACAATTACTGAGCTCACATGCCACAACTACTGAAGCCCGTGTGCCTAGAGCCCATGCTCCGCAACAAGAGAAGTCACCACGATGAGAATCCCATGCACCACAACAAAGAGCAGCCCCTGCTTGCCACAACTAGAGAAAGCCCGCATGCAACAACACCCAACACAGACAAAAATAAAATAAATAGAATAAATAAATTTTTAAAAATACCTAGGGACAAATGACAATGAACACACGACTATCCAAAACTTATGGGACCTGGCAAAAGCAGTTCTAAGAGGGAAGTTTATAGCAATAAAGTCTTACCTCAGGAAACAAGAAAAATCTCAAATAAACAACCTAAACTTACACCTAAAGCAACTAGAGAAAGAAGAACAAACAAAACCCAAAGTTAGTAGAAGAAATAAAAAAGAACAGAGCAGAAATAAATGAAATAGAGACACAGAAAAAAATAGAAAAGATCAACGAAACTAAAAGCTCATTCTTTGAAAAGATAAACAAAATTGATAAACCTTTAGCCAGACTCATCAAGGAAAACAAAGGAGGGGGCTCAAATCAACAAAATTAGAAACGAAAAAGGAGAAGTTACAACTGACACCACAGAAATACAAAGGATCATTAGAGACTACTACAAGCAACTATATACCAATAAAACAGACAGCCTAGAAGACATGGACAAATTCTTAGAAACATACATCCTTCCAAGACTGAGCCAGGAAGAAAGAGAAAATATGAACAGATCAATCACAAGTAATGAAATGGAAACTGTGATTACAAATCTACCAACAAACAAAAGTCCAGGACCAGATGGCTTCACAGGCGAATTCTATCAAACATTTAGAGAAGAGCTAACACCCATCCTTCTCAAACTCTTCCAAAAAAATTGCAGAGGACAGAACACTCCCAAGCTCACTCTTTGAGGCCACCATCACCCTGATACCAAAACCAGACAAAGATACCACAAACAAAGAAAATTACAGGCCAATATCACTGATGAACATAGATGCAAAAATCCTCAACAAAATACTAGCAAACCAAATCCAACAATACAGTAAAAGGATCATACACCATGGTCAAGTGGGATTTATCCCAGGGGTGGAAGGATTTTTCAATATACACAAATCAAACAATGTGATACACCACATTAACAAACTGAAGAATAAAAACCATATGATCATCTCAATAGATGCAGAAAAAGCTTTTGACAAAATTCAACATCCATTTATGATAAAAGCTCTCCAGAAAGTGGGCACAGAGGGAACCTACCTCAACATAATAAAGGCCATATACAACAAATTCACAGCTAACATCATTCTCAATGGTGAAAAACAAAGCATTTCCTCTAAGATCAGCAACAAGACAAGGATGTCCACTCTTGTCACTTTTATTCAACATAGTTTTGGAAGTCCTAGCCACAGCAATCAGAGAAGAAAAAGAAAGAAAAGGAATCCACAGTGGGAAAGAAGAAGTAAAACTGTCAGTGTCTGCAGATGACATGATATTATAAATAGAAAATCCTAAAGATGCTACCAGAACACTACTAGAGCTCATCAATGAATTTGGTAAATTGCAGGATACAAAATTAATACACAGAAATCTCCTGCATTCCTATATACTAACAATCAAAGATCAGAAAGAGAAATTAAGGAAACAATCCCATTTACCATTGCATCTGAAGTCAGAAAGAGAAAAACAAATATTGTATACCACTGCCTCAAGAAGAATAAAATACCTAGTAATAAACCTACCTAAGGAGGCAAAAGAGTTGTATTCAGAAAACTGTAAGATGCTGATGAAAGAAATCAAAGACAACACAAACAGATGGAGAGATATACCATGTTCTTGGATTGGAAGAATCATTATTGTGAAAATGACTAAGCAATCTACAGAGGCAATGCAATCCGTATCAAATTACCAATGGTATTGTTCACAGAACTAGAACTAAAAATTTTACAGTTCGAATGGAAACACAAAAGACCCTGAATAGCCAAAGCAATCTTGAGAAAGAAAAACGGAGCTGGAGGAATCAGCTAACTAACTTCAGACTATACTACAAACCTACAGTAATCAACACAATAAGGTACTGGCACAAAAAAACAGAAATATAGATCAATGTACAATGATAGGAAGTCCAAAGATAAATCCACACACCTATGGTCACCTTATCTTTGATAAAGGAGGCAAGAATTTATAATGGAGAAAAGACAGTCTCTTCAATAAGTGGCGCTGGGAAAACTAGAAAGCTACATGTAAAAGAATGAAATTAGAACACTCCCTAACACCACACACAAAAATAAACTCAAAATGGATCAAAGACCTAAATGTAAGGCCAGATACTATAAAACTCTTAGAGGAAATCAGTCGGAACACGCTTTGACATAAATCACAGCAGTATCTTTTTAGATCTACCTCCTAGAGTAATGAAAATAAAACCAAAAACAAACAAATGTGAGTGGCGGGGTTGCAGGCGCAGTGGAGTGAGCGGAGCAGCCGGCTGGAGCACGACGACTACTGCAGGACTCGGAAAGAAGAAACGATGTAAACCATTCATTATCCAGACTTTAAGGTCAAGGTGAGAAGGAAGGTCAGGAGGAACATGGCCTGGCCAAATATTTTTCAAAGAGGAACTTTGCTCTCCCGGTTCAGCCATCATCATGTGCTCATGTTCCTGCTCACCTTCTTCAGTTACTCGTTGCTCCATGCATCAAGAAAAACACTTAGCAATGTCAAAGTCGGTATCTCTAAGCAGTGGACCCCAAGTGCTTTTAACAAGTCAACTGAACTGCCTGTAGAGATCTGGAGCAACAACCTTTTGTTTCCCAGTGCAGAGGAAGCCACTCTTTTCCTCGGAACACTCGACACCACTTTCCTCTCCTACGCTGTGGGCCTTTTCATCAGCGGTATCGTCGGGGATCAGCTTAATTTGCGATGGGTTCTGTCTTTTGGCATGCGCTCCTCTGTATTAGTGGTGTTTGTCTCTGGTACTCTCATAGAATGGCTGCATTTCTACAACAAGGGGCTGTACTGAAGCCTGTGGATTGTGAATGGCCTGCTGCAGTCCACTGGTTGGACCTGTGTGGTTACTGTTATGGGCAAATGGTTTGGGAAAGCTGGACGAGGAGTTGTTTTTGGTCTCTGGAGCGCCTGTGCCTCAGTGGGCAATATTTTGGGACCGTGTCTAGCTTCTTCTGTTCTGCAGTATGGTTATGAGTATGCCTTTGTGGTGACAGCGGCTGTGCAGTTTGCTGGTGGGATCATCATCTTCTTTAGACTCCTGGTGTCACCCAAAGAAATTGGTCTCCCAGGTATTGAGGCAGAAGAGTTTGAAGAAGATTTGCACAGGCCATTAATTAATGGTGCTGAAAATGAAGCTGATCCTAATTATTCAGTCCAAGAAGGCAAGACTGTTACCCAAGTCAAGGCGATAAGCTTTTACCAAGCTTGTTGCCTTCCCGGAGTTATAGCATATTCACTGGCCTGTGCCTGCTTGAAGTTAGTGAATTACTCTTCCTTCTTCTTCTGGTTGCCCTTTTATCTGAGTAATAACTTCGGATGTAAGGAGGCTGAAGCCAACAAGCTGTCCATTTGATACAATGTTGGAGGAATTATAGGTGGAACTCTGCAAGGCTTCATCTCTGATGTGCTACAGAAGAGAGCCCGGGTGTTAGCTCTCAGTCTGCTTCTGGCAGTCGGGTCCCTCGTTGGATGTACTCATTCTCCAAACAATATGTCTATCAATGCACTTCTGATGGCTGTCGCAGGATTTTTTATTGGTGGACCTTCTAATATGATTAGCTCTGCTATTTCTGAGGACCTGGGTCATCAAGAGCTGATCCAAGGGAGCAGTGAGGCTTTGGCGATCATCACAGCATAGCTGATGGAACCAGAAGCACTGGAGCTGCGGTGAGCCAGTATTTAGTGTCTTTGATCCAGGACAACCCAGGATGGATGTGGGTTTTCTACTTTTTCATTCTTATGACAATTTGCACAATTCTATTTATTTCACCATTAATAGTGAGGGAAATATGCTATCTTATGCAAAGCCAACAAGCTGTCCGATTGGGTTGCACTCTTTGTGCTTGAAGGTGGAACTCTGCAAGGCTTCATCTCTGATGTGCTACAGAAGAGAGCCCCGGTGTTAGCTCTCAGTCTGCTTCTGGCAGTCGGGTCCCTCGTTGGATGTACTCATTCTCCAAACAATATGTCTATCAATGCACTTCTGATGGCTGTCGCAGGATTTTTTATTGGTGGACCTTCTAATATGATTAGCTCTGCTATTTCTGAGGACCTGGGTCATCAAGAGCTGATCCAAGGGAGCAGTGAGGCTTTGGCGATCATCACAGCATAGCTGATGGAACCAGAAGCACTGGAGCTGCGGTGAGCCAGTATTTAGTGTCTTTGATCCAGGACAACCCAGGATGGATGTGGGTTTTCTACTTTTTCATTCTTATGACAATTTGCACAATTCTATTTATTTCACCATTAATAGTGAGGGAAATATGCTATCTTATGCTACGATGACAAGCTCGCATATTGAGTGACCAGTGCCCACAAAAGAACAACAAAAATAGGAGACACGTCAGGACTGTTTCTTTTCATTCACCTTATTTGGGGGTTGTCTTAAGAGCTCCAACATAACCTCAGACTGTCAAGCCTCTTTCAACAGTGTCAGCCACTGGAGATGCTGACCAAAGTGAAGGCTGGGCTGTTTTTCTACACTACAGGAATTATTGTTAATGATTTTTTTTGTGTGTGTGTGTGGTATGCGGGCCTCTCACTGCCGCGGCCTCTCCCGCTGCGGAGCACAGGCTCTGGGCGCGCGAATTATTGTTAATGATTTTTTTTGTGTGTGTGTGTGGTATGCGGGCCTCTCACTGCCGCGGCCTCTCCCGCTGCGGAGCACAGGCTCTGGACGCGCAGGCTCAGCAACCATGGCTCACGGGCCCAGCCGCTCCGTGGCATGTGGTATCTTCCCAGACCAGGGCACGAACCCGTGTCCCCTGCATTGGCAGGCGGACTCTCAACCACTGCACCACCAGGGAAGCCCTGTTAATGATTTTTATTGCTGTTGTTTCATGAATGTACTGAATGGCCTATGAATCTGCCAGTGTCTTTGTTGGCCTGTGGAGGTTTATCCTTTTAACCGTAAATGCTGTACTGGACTTGGACCCTAGTTCTCCAGCCTGGAAAGCCGAGTGACCACAAGGCATTCATGCATGGTTTGTACCAACGACATGCTCCACGAATAGAAAGGATCGTTGCATTTTGCTTGGTCATGAGTTTGCAAAGAGTGGCTCATCTCTGACGCATCAAATCCGGATAAAGCACTCCAGCCAGGTCCAGTGTAAGCCTGCCTTGGACACAGAATCCCTTTGTTAACCACGGTGGAAAAAAATCACACTACATGCTGATTGGCTCTCACTCTGTATCTGCTCTAAAGTCATTCAGCTCCAGAAGCAGAAATACCTTCAAATGATTGCCAACTTGCTCTCCTCCGTCTTCATTCAGAATTCCCCTTGACTCCTGGAAGTCTTTAGTCTTCCTTTCAAGAACCGTAAGGTACCTCAATGGTGAACATTCCAGTGTGTAACTTACAACCGAAGTGCTCAACCCCAGATTTGTTCTCTGGGAACTTTAGGATCCACTAGGAAGGTAATTGGCTTAGCCCTATTTTCAGAGGATTGATCTCTGTCACTACCCGGTTCCTTGCATTATCTCAGCCGAAGACTAGAATTAGAGAAAGAAGAAAGACCTTTTGGCCCTGTAAGCATTAAGTATGTGACACTGAATCACATTAATGGATTACTAAGGCCTGAGGCATATCTAGGTATCTATTCTTTAGAAGTTTGTAGACTATATGTCTTCAAACCTGTGAATTCTATACTGATATCATATATTTTATCATATATCAATAAAATATATGATATCACTTATATGTGGAATCTAATAAAAAATACAAGTGAGCTTATTCACAAAACAGAAACAGACTAACAGATCTTGAAATCAAACTTATGGTACAAAAGGGGAAATGTGGGGGGAACTGATAAATTAGGAGATCGGGATTAACATAAACACACTACTATACCTCTGCCGCCACAGGCTCGCCCTGCACTCCGTGCCCCTCCCCACCCCCACCCCAGCCTGAGTGAGCCAGAGCCCCCGAGTCAGCGGCTCCTTTAACCCCATCCTGTCTGAGCGAAGAGCAGACGCCCTCAGGCGACCTACACGCAGAGGCGGGGCCAAATCCAAAGCTAAACCCCAGGAGCTGTGCGACCAAACAAGAGAAAGAGAAATCTCTCCCAGCAGCCTCAGAAGCAGCGGATAAAAGATCCACAATCAACTTGATGTACCCTGCATCTGTGGAATACCTAAATAGACAACAAATCATCCCAAATTGAGGAGGTGGACTTTGGGAGCAAGATATATTATTTTTTTCCCCTTTTTCTCTTTTTGTGAGTGTGTATGTGTATGCTTCTGTGTGAGATTTTGTCTGTATAGCTTTGCTTTCACCATTTGTCCTAGGGTTCTGACCGTCCCATTTTTGTTTTGTTTTGTTTTGTTTTTTTACTTTAAAAATTTTTTCTTCTTAATAATTATTTTTTATTTTAATAACTTTATTTTATTTTATCCTCTTTCTTTCTTTCTATTTTTTCTCCCTTTTATTCTGAGCCGTGTGGATTAAAGGCTCTTGGTGCTCCAGGCAGGCATCAGGGCTGTGCCTCTGAGGTGGGAGAACCAACTTCAGGACACTGGTCCACAAGAGACCTCCCAGCTCCACGTAATATCAAATGGCGAAAATCGCCTAGAGATATCCATTTCAACACCAAGACCCAGCTTCACTCAATGACCAGCAAGCTACAGTGCTGGACACCCTATGCCAAACAACTAGCAACACAGGAACACAGCCCCATCCATTAGCAGAGAGGCTGCCTAAAATCATAATAAGGCTACAGACACCCCCAAACACACCACCAGACGTGGACCTGCCCACCAGAAAGACAAGATCCAGCCTCATCCACCAGAACACAGGCACTAGTCCCCTCCACCAGGAAGCCTACACAACCCACTGAACCAACCTTAGCCACTGGGGACAGACACCAAAAACAACGGGAACTACGAACATGCAGCCTGCAAAAAGGAGACCCCAAACACAGTAAGATAAGCAAAATGAAAAGACAGAAAAATACACAGCAGATGAAGGAGCAAGGTAAAAACCCACCAGACCTAACAAATGAAGAGGAAATAGGCAGTCTACCTGAAAAAGAATTCAGAATAATGGTAGTAAGGATGATCCAAAATCTTGGAAATAGAAAAGAGAAAATGCAAGAAACATTTAACAACGACCTAGAAGAACTAAAGAGGAAGCAAGCAACAATGA
>NC_041218.1:78427226-78430109 GCF_002837175.3 Physeter macrocephalus
TGAAACTGTGATTAAAAATCTTCCAAAAAACAAAAGCCCAGGACCAGATGGCTTCACAGACGAATTCTATCAAACATTTAGAGAAGAGCTAACACCTATCCTTCTCAAACTCTTCCAAAAGATAGCAGAGAGAGGAACACTCCCAAACTCATTTTATGAGGCCACCATCACTCTGATACCAAAACCAGACAAAGATACCACAAACAAAGAAAATTATAGTCCACTATCACTGATGAACACAGATGCAAAAATCCTCAACAAAATACTAGCAAACAGACAGGCTAATGCAGCTGGTGACTTGAAGTTGAAGCCAGTGCTCATTTGTCATTCTGAAAATCCTAGGAACCTTAAGAATTATGCAAAATCTACTTTGCCTGTGCTCTGTCAATGGAATAACAGAGCCTGGATGACAGCACATCCGTTTATGACACAGTTTATTAAATATTCTCAGCTCACCATTGAGACCTACTGCTCAGAAAAAAAAATTTCTTTTAAAATACAACTGCTCATTGACAGTGCACCTTGTCACCCAAGAGCTTGATGGAGATGTACAATGAGATTTATGTTGTTTTCATGACTGCTAACACAACATCCATCTTGTGGCCTATGGATCAAGGAGTCATTTCGACTTTCAAGTCTTATGATTTCATAAGGCTATAGCTGCCTTCACAGATAGTGATTCCTCTGATGGATTTGGGCAAAGTAACTTGAAAACTTTCTGCAAAGCGTTCACCATTCTAGATACCATTAAGAACATTCGTGATTCATGGGAAGAGGTCAAAATATGAGCACAAACAGGAGTTTGGAAGAAGTTGATTTCAACCCTCATGGATGACTCTGAGGGGCTCAAGACTTCAGTGGAGGAAGTAACTGAAGATGCAGTGGAAATAGCAGGAGAACTGGAATTAGAAGTGGAGCCTGAAGATGTGACTGAATTGCTGCAGTCTCATGCTAAATCTTGAACAGATGAGGAGTTGCTTCTTATGGATGAACAAAGAAAGTGATTTCTTAAGATGGAATCTACTCCTGGTGAAAATGCTGTGAAGATTGTTGAAATGACAGTAAAGGATTTAGAATATTACATCAATTTAGTTGATAAAGCAGCAGCAGGATTTGAGAGGATTGACCTCAATTTTGAAAGAAGTTCTATTGTGGGTAAAATTTTACCAAACAGCATTGTATGCTACAGACAAATAGTTGGTGAAAGGAAGAATCAACCAATGTGGCAGATGTCATTGCGTCTTATTTTAAGAAACTGCCACAACCTCCCCAGCCTTCAGCAACCACCACCCTGATCAGTCAGCTGCCGTCAACATCGAGGCAAGACCCTCCACCAGCAAAAAGATTAGGACTCACTGAAGCCTCAGATGATTGTTAGCATTTTTTGGCAATAAAGTATTTTTTATATATGTCCATTTTTTTAGACCTAATGCTATTACACACTTAATAGATTACAATATAGTATAAACATAACTTTTATATGCACTGGAAAACCAAAAAATTAGTGTGACTCTCTTTATAGCAATATTCACTTTGTTGAGGTGGTCTGGAACCGAGCCTACAGTATCCCCGAAGTATGCCTGTATACCTGGCAACAGGGATACAAAGATAAATAAGACACAGACTTCATGTACATGGTATTTTGCCTTTGTTTTTTAATTCATCTGAGTTATTATAGGTTTATTCCTTGGGTTTTCTATATTGTAGCCTATAGAAAATAAAATTTGCTTTAAAAAAAAAGAATTTCAAGAGATAATGATGTTCAGACCTAGAACTAGCTCATCCCTCATTGGTATCACTAACCAAAACTACAATTTCTGCTTGGATGATTCAGAAGAAATAATAAAAAGGGTCATAGGATCAGGAGAAAGGGACAAATGGAACTTGAAGTGTTTGGGGTCAGGAGACAGGGTTTTGCTTCAGACTCTAGAATGAAATAGAATCTGAAATAGATTTTCTGAGTTGAAAAATCTGGGTTAGAGCCATGGCCTTGCTCTATAACTTCAGGCAAACTACTTCAATGTTCAACACATTTATTGGAAACTGACTCTGTGTCAAACACTGAACTAGGTGCATATGGTAGTGCACATCATAGACAAAGTTCCTGTCCTCATGTCAGTTTAGTGGTACATATTTGAGGAAATAAAGCCCATAAGGGAATAGACAAGTACTATTTTAGAAAGCGTGGTCAGGAAAGACGTCTCTGAGAAGGTGTCATTTGAGCTGAGACTTAAATGAAGCAAAGATATTATCTCCTCTGAGCTTTAGTTTTCTCATCTGTAAAATGAAAAATAATAAAGGTCTACCTTATGGGGTTGTTAAAAATAGAATGGGATAGTATATGGGGTTAGTAAACCATAGTGACTAATCAAAATTGAGGTATTATTACTTCTACTGTTACTCTCATGTTTCTCTTTGAAAATAATGTTCCAGGCATTTTCAGAGGTTGAGAGGGAGAAAGGAGCAGATTACAGAAAATGTTAAAGAGCATAAAAAAAGAAATTTAACCTACTTCATAATTTAGTATCATGCATCTGTGGTACTTATTCATCCTTTTTTATAATCCAGTCTTTAAATCACAATTCGGTAACAATTCATTTTTGAAAGTAACATTTTTTCCCAAATTTAAAAGTAATCTTTATTGAAGTATACTTTACATACAATAAAATGCACCTATTATATACATGCAGTTCAATGCATTTTGAGAAATGAATACAACTATGTAGTAAGTACCACAAACAACATATAGAACATTTCTATCATCCTTTTTGTCCTTTCCCTTTTAATCCTTTCCACACTTAATCCCAGGCAACTACTAATCTGTTTTCTGTCACTATAGATTAGTTTGCCTGTTCTAAATTTTATATAAATGGAAGCATACAG
>NC_041218.1:78430819-78452520 GCF_002837175.3 Physeter macrocephalus
ACAAGAGGGAAGAGGTATGGGAACATATGTATATGTATAACTGATTCACTTTGTTGTAAAGTAGAAACTAACACACCATTGTAAAGCAATTATACTCCAATAAAGAGGTTAAAAAAATAGATAATAAGGACCTACTGTATAGCACAGGGAACGCGACTCAATATTCTGTAATAACCTATATGGGAAAGGAATGGATATATGTATATGTATAACTGATTCACTTTGCTGTACACCTGAAACTAACACAACATTGTAAATCAACTATATTCCAATTAAAAAAAAAAGTAACCTTTAACAGTCTACTTAGAGTTAATATTTTACCATTTCAAGTAAAATATATGACCACATAGGTCCCTTTACTTTCCCCTCTGTTTTAAATGTCATTTACATTATATATGCAAACACTGAAACCTCTCAAGAAATGTAATTTTTGCTTTCAACAATTATATTTTTAAAATCTTGAAGGAAAAAAATCTATATTTTCTCATATATTTACCATTTCTGTTGCTCTTTCTTCATTCACAAAGTTCTAAGTTTCCTTGGTATCATCTCCTTTTAGTCTGAAGAAGTTTCGTTAGCACTTCTTTTAGACGAGGTCTACTAGTAACAATTCTTACTTTTCCTGCATCTGAGTATTTCTTTATTTTGCCTTCATCTCTGAGGTATGTTTTCACTGCATACAGAATTCTGAGTTGGCAGTTCTTTGCTTTCAGAATTTTAAGATGTTCTTCCACTCTCTTCTGTGGTTCCTGATGAAAAACCTATAGTCATTTGAATTGTTGCTCCCTGTACATAATGTACTATATTTTTTTGTCTGCTTTCGAGATTTTTTTATCTTTTATTTTCAGAAGTTTAGTTATGATGTATCTGGGAGTGCTTAACTCTGAGTTTACCTTTTCAGAGGTTTGCTAAGCTTCTTGGACCAATAAGTTTATTCCTTTCCCAGATCCAGGAACTTATAGCATTATTTTTTTTTAACGTATTTTCTGTACCAATCTCTTGCCCGTCTCCTTCTGGGATTCCAACGATGCAAACATTATATCTTCTGCTATTGTCCAACAGGTCCCTGAGGCTCTGGTTCTTCAGTCTGGATAATTTCTATTGATCTATTTTCAAATTCATACACAGCTCTATTATCTCCACTCTGCTATAGAACCCCACCTAGTAAATGTTTTATTTCAGATATTTTACTTTTTTTTTTTTTTAATTTTTTAATTTTTTTATTTTTTTGTGTGGTATGCGGGCCTCCCTCTGCTGTGGCCTCTCCCGTTGCGGAGCACAGGCTCCGGACGCACAGGCCCAGCGGCCATGGCTCACAGGCCCAGCCGCTCCGCGGCATGTGGGATCCTCCCAGACCGGGACGCGAACCCGGTTCCCCTGCAGCGGCAGGTGGACGCGCAACCACTGCGCCACCAGGGAAGCCCCCAGATATTTTACTTTTATGTTCTGAAATTTCCATGTGGTCCTTTATGAGGTTTTTATTTCTCAATTCAGAACTTCTATCTTTCTATTCATTTCAAGAATATTTACCTTACATCATGGAGCATGGTTTTAATGGTTGATTTAACATCTTTGCCTGATAACTCATCTCGGGATTGACATCTTTGATTGTCTTTTCCTCTGACAATTGGTCATATTTTCCTGGTTCTTTGTATATGAAGTAACTTTAAGTTTTATACTGGATGCTTTAAATATTATCTTTAGACTCTAAATCCTATTAAAATCCCTAAAATATGTTGATTTTTGTTTTGTTTTGGTTTTTTTTGGTAGGCAATCGACCCATTTAGATTCAGATAGACAAGTTCTTTCTTGCTTTATGTGGGCAGTGGTTACAATGTAAGTTCAGTTTGTAAAGCCTTAGCTATGTTTCTTTGGGCCTTACTGATATATATGCCGCTCTGGGATTTGGGTGGTGGTTTGTATACTAGCTCAGTCCTCACATTCTTGGGTGTGAGGCCAGAACTTATGTTGGTCATTACATACAGAATTAGGGCATTCCCCTTTCCAGTGCTCTCTTCCCTGATAGACTCCAGCCCCCAGATCCTTCCTTTTCCTGCAACATTAATGTAAATTAAAAGTTTTAGAGTTTTAACCTCTCACGCTATGGCACAATCCTGGGCAACTCAAGCTGCTCTTGGGGGAAAGCAGCAAGAAAAAAGAGAAAAAATGGGAAGCCTCAATACTCTCTGGCTCACAGAGGGACCATTTCCAGATACTCTGGCCAGAAAGAGGTTACTGTTGGAGTCTTTGCTGTCTGCATCCATAGCACAATTAAAGACAAAGAGCCCCTCAGGTTAAGGCTGAGGATATAGGAGGGAAAAAAATACAAAGGACACTCATTCCTATGATGGTTCTTCTTCAAATTTTGATCTCTCTCCCCAACCTGGCTGCTATTGTTTACTTTCCAAAGTATATAAGTAGTTGCTTTTTGTATTCTGTCCAGAGTTTTTAGCTGCAATCGGTAGAAGAGTGCTGTGGGCTGAACTGATTCCCCCCAAAGTCTTATGTTGAAACCCTAACACCCAATGTGACTATATTTGGAGATAGGGCCTATAAGGAGGTAATTAATGTTAAATGAGGTCATAAGGGTAGGGTCCTGATCCTGTAGGGTTAGTGTCCTTACTAGAAGGGACACCAGAAAGCACTCTCATTCTCTCTTTCTCTCTGCAATCTGAGGACACAGCAAGAAGGCAACCATCTACAAGCCAGGAAAAGAGTTCTCACCAGAATCTCAATCAGCCAGCACCTTGGTCTTGGACTTCCCAAGCTCCAGAACTGTGAGAAATAAATTTATGTTGTCCTGTCAGCCCAAGCATGCTAAGACAGAGAGTTAGGGTAGTAGTGGACTTACTCCACCTTCTCTAGCATCATAAGTTGAGTTAACTTTTTGAATTGTAACTTTTTTAAGGCTATAGTATGGTAAAGTGTACGGCATACTAAAAGACATAAGATAAACAGAACCCATGCTGTCTGAAAAAGGATACAGTAGACAAATAAGGCAAGTTTTCATAGGAAAATTTCCAGAGCTAAGAAAAATGAAATGGCGAGTTTAGAATGAAGTAATACATAGAAGAGGAGGAGAAAACCCACCTATAGGAAAAGCTTATTAAGAACAGGCTAGAAGGGAATAAAGAGGAAACAGAAGCGTGCAACTGAAGTGTAAATTGAAATGGTTACTCAAGTAATAGTTTCAGTGGGTAATAACCAGAAATAGACCTCACTGTCAAGTAGGAAAAAAACCTTATATCTACAGGAACAATAAAGTATTTAAAAGCCAGGGCTAGAGGATGGAAATGGGTGAATTTATGTATAAAAAGGGAAATAGGAAAAAGGACCTAAACTTAAAAAAATATATAATACATTATATACTGATTACCTAAATATAAATATATATAATGTAGTGATTATATATTACTATAGCATTGTGATATATAATATACAGATATATACACCTGTCTGAGTATTTTTTAATTAAAAAAATTTTTAATTACATGACAATAGAAACTATCTAAAAGGAACTAATGAATACTTACTACTGGTGCCAGACTTGTTTTACCTCAACATTATACACTTTGACGATTAAGTTTAACTGTTCACTCAAATCAACAACGAAGGGCAATGATAATTTTCAAAGAAAAGAAGAGAAAGTTTTAGAACTCTCTTTAGCGATAGCAAGAATTTGTCTTTCAAGTGGGAAACATGTAATTTTAGGAAAATCTTTCCTCCCAACACAAAACAAAAGAAAATTAGAAATGCTGGATAAAATATATTAGATATACTTTTAAACATAGCAAGCACACGAAAAAACCCACCAGAAATACTTAAGAGGCCAAAAATGAAAAATAAACAGAAAATAAGGGAATTTACAAAAACCCTAAAACTGAATGCATCAAATAGACTCAAAATACAGACAGTAAAAAGACATATCTACCAGAATAACTTGATAAATCCATCAGAATAATAAAATAGTTTAAAATTTCTAAGTTATTAACAGATCAAACTGACAAAAATGTGACTAGCATTTGAAAAACATAATCAACAGTTAGAGAATACATTCTTCAAATATGGAACATTTATTAAAACTAATCATAAACTAGGCCATTAAGCAAATCTTACAAATTTCAAAAAATCTGCCATACAGTCCAAATTCTCTGACCATAATTCAATTAACATAGAAGTAAAAATGAAAAGCTAAAAGCTCCTATTTTCAGAAACATTAAAACTAAACTTCCAAATAACACTAAGCCAAAGAAGAAATAATAATGAAAAGTAGAAATTACTTAAAAATGAATATTAGTAAACATAATACATATCCAAACTTGTAAATGTAGCCAAAGCAGTATTTGGAGAGAAGGAAATCAACAAAGCCAAAAATTAATTATTAGAAAGACTAATAAAATGAACAAATCTCTGACAATAGTGCTCATGAAAAAAGAGAAAAATAACTAATAATCAATATTAGGGACACAAAAGGGGACATCTGTGTAGAAAATAATACCAGGTATTCACTAATGGAGCTTTCGTTTCATTCTTTAACAGCAGACTGAATTAAATGCAGATGGCCCTCTGCATCCATGGATTCAACCAACCATGCATGGAAAAGAAATTTTTTTTAACTCCAGACAGTTCCAAAAAGCAAAACTTGAATTTGCCAGGTGCTGGCAATTATCTACATAGCATTTACATTGTATTAAGTATTACAAGTAATCTAGAGATTATTCAACCTATACGGGAGGATGTGCATAGGTTATATGCAAATGCTACACCATTTTATATAAGGGACTTGTGCATCTGAGGATTTTGGTATCCAGGGGGTCCTGGAACCAATCCTCCATGGATATTGAAGAACAACTGTATACCATATCCTTCAGAGGAGGGGGACAGCTGGCAAACAATGAGGGTAGGGAGTGGGTTTTTTTTTAAAAGCAGAAGCTTAGCTTTTAACAATGCCATAAGGATGAATATGTGACTTATCTTTAGATCTCTTCAGTGAGCTTTGACTTTTTTAAACCATTCACAGTTGAATTCATCTACTTTAAGTGTGTCACACTGAAATGAAAAATGGCAACTCACTGGAGAGTAAATAATTAAGAGGATACAGAAGAAACTGACAACTGTAGAACAGAACATAGAATAGAGAAATCAACAACCTAAACAGACCTATAAGCATTAAAGATGGTAAATTAGCCGTTAAAGTGCACTTGTGCATGCACACCACCCCGCCCTGCTTGACCCAGAGTTTCTACTGGCAAATTCTCCCTAACAGACGATTCCAAGCCCATGCAAAATTCTTCCAAAGAATAATAAAAGATAAAACACCTTCATTTATCTAATGAGGTGACATAATCTTGATAACAAAAACCAAAACAAGTACCAAACAGAAAAAGGACAAATTTTGCTCACAAACTCAGAATCAAAACTAAATCCTAAATAAAGTATACTAAAACAACACATGAGGTTCAAGTTAGATTTTTCCCAAGTATATATGGATGAATTAACATTAGAAAAACTATTGATGCAATTCTTCACATTACAAAATTAAAGGAGACTGCTGGTTCCGGAAAAGAAAAAGTAGATGTACTCTCCTCCGGTTAAATACAACCAAAAACCCTGGATATTATATGCAAAAAAACCGTAAGAAGATTCTGAAGGTGGAGAATAAAAGGAAGATTGGCTAGGGACCTTGGAACTCAAGAAATGACATAGCAGTTAAGTCCCTTTGCCTTGTCTATCCCAGACTGTGTGCTGGACAAAGCAGCAACCTGAAACAACAGACTTGCCTTCTCCTCTTGAGTTTTCTAAATTAAATTTGATGGTGGAAACAAAAATTATAACACTAATTCTAAATGTATATAGGGGAAATATCTAAAACAATTATAAATGGGGGAGAGTAATGTCTATGAAGAAAGGTAAGGTTTTTAAATTTCAGACTGGAAAATGATGACACTAACAGACTGTGACAAGTTATGTATATATAATGTAATACCTAGAGCAACCAGTAAAAACTATACACAAAGAGATATACTCAAAAAGACTAGAGATGGATAAAAATTGAATTCTAAAAAATTTTCAGGTACCTCACAGGAAAATAGGAAAAAGGAAACAGAGAAACCAAAAATAGAGGAAACAAACAAAAAACTACAAAATAAAATGGAAAGCCTATTGTATTTACCCACATTCTTGTTTACCATGTTCTTCCTTTTAAAAGTTCCTTCTTTTATGACTCACTTCTGCTTAAAGAGGGTTCTTTAGCCACAGTTTTAGAATAAGTCTGCTGGCGATAAATTCCCTTAGTTTTCCATCATCTGAGAATGTCTAGATATTCCCTTCATTACTGAAGGTTAATTCTGCTGGATATAGGATTCTGTGTGGACATTTTACTTTCAGCACTTGACAGAAATGCTTCCATGGTTTCTGATGAGAAATCTGCTATCATTCAAATTGTTTTTCCCTTATAGACAAGGTGTCATTTCCCTCTGGCTACTTTTCAACATTTTCTCTGTCTTTATTTCTAAAAAGTTTAATTATAATGTGCTGTGGCATGTATTTCTTTGGATTTACTCGGTGATCCACTTAGGTTCTTGAATCTGTATGTTTACCTCTCTTGCCAAATTTGAGAAAATTTCAGCCATTATTTCTTTGAGTACATTTTCAGCCTTTTCCTCTTTCACCTCTCCTTTGAGGACTCTGATGACAGGAATTTTAGATCTTTTGTTACGGTCCCACAGATCCCTGAGGCTTTCTTTTTTTTTTTTTTTTTTCAGTCTCTTATTTCTAATTTTGGATTATTTTGAGTCTCTGTTATTTGATTAGGAAATTTCTATTGTTTTGTCTTCCAGTTCACTGATTCTTTCTTCTTTCCCCTCCATTTTCCTGTTGAGCCTATCCACTGAGCTTTTTAATTTGGTTTTGTACTTTTCCATATCAAAATTTCCGTTTGCTGCTTCTTTTTACCTTCTATTTCTTTGCTGAGGTTTTCTACTCTTTCACTTGTTTCAAGTGTCTTTGGAATTGCTCAGTGAAGCATTTTTTATCATGACTGATTTGTGATCTTTGCCAGTAATTCTACCACCTTTTATCATTTCAGTGTTGACATCTATTGTCTTTTGTTACGCAACTTGTGATCTTCCTGGTCCTTGGTGTGAAAAGTGATCTTCAAATGAAACCTGGATATGTTCATACTATGTTACGAGACCATGATCTTATTTAAACCTTCTATTTGTTTGTTTTAAATTATTTATTTATTTATTTTTGGCTGCATTGGGTCTTCATTGCTTCGTGCAGGCTTTCTCTAGTTGTGGAGAGCGGGGGCTACTCTTTGTTGTGGTGCGCAGGCTTCTCATTGCAGTGGCTTCTCTTGTTGTGGAGCATGGGCTCTGTGTGCACGGGCTTCAGTAGTTGGGGCACGCGGGCTCAGGAGTTGTGGCTCACAGGCCCTAGAACCGCAGGTTCAGTAGTTGTGGCACACAAGCTTAGTTGTTCCACAGCATTTGGGATCCTCCCAGAGCAGGGATTGAACCCGTGTGCCCTGCATTGGCAGGCGGATTCTTAACCACTGTGCCATCAGGGAAGTCCCTAAACCTTCTGTTTTAACTGGCTTTCTATGACACTGCTCCAGAAGGGGAAGGTCGGAGGGTGGAGGGCACCACATTTCATTACTGGCAAGTGGAGGGAGAAGTCCAAGTTTCCCGGTTGGCCTTCACTGACACTTGAAGGAGGGGTCCTCATTACCAGTGGGTGGAGGTGGGAGTACAGGCTGACTGACAATGCACTGAGGGTAGCCTTGTCACCCGCTGGGTGATGGTCAAAGATATAACTCTCCAATACACCTCTTCTGACACAACCTCATTACTGCTGGGTGGGGATGAAAGTCCAGGCTCTCCATCGACACACTGTGGGGGTAGGTGAGAAGAGAAGGCTCACAACCACCGAAAAGGGAAGAAGTGCCAGCTCTCTGCTTGGTCTTTTTTGATACCACACTGTGGTGGTGTTGAGATACTCTGTTACAGTCTCATGAGGGTGGACTTCTAGGTTCTCCATTCAGCCTCTTCAGGCCTGGCTAGGGGTAGTGCCACACTTTTTCTGTGGTATTTGGCTAAATTAGAGCCAATACTGTCTAAAAGTGTTCTGTCTTGCCAGGCTGTTCTATTCCTTGTCCTTTAGCTAGAAAGAGCAGGTCCTTGTCAGACTGTGTGTTTGTGTGTGTGTACATGCGCTTGTTGATGTCTGCAAGCTACTGGCTAATCCAGTACTCAGTGTCGGATGTAAAGCAACCAGAAAATCCAAGAAACCCACCACCATGCCATTCTTAAGGTCCTGAAGTCCCTAGACTTCTTCTCCCTACCTTTCAGAGTCTTCTGTTTTATAGGTCCGGGGTTTTGGGTTATAGTAAGTGGGAGAAATAGGGGAAAGTATGTACACTTTATCTTCCCAGAAGTAGAATTTCATTTTTATAGCCACCTCATCTATCTCTAAAGTGAATGATGAAGAAAATAATACTGCATTTATTCCTTTCAAACTTGATCTCAGGCAACTAATTTAGAGAATCTAAAACATAAAACAAGCAATTTTTTAAAAGCCTTGGGATTTTACTTGGCCTTAATTTCAATGTGAACAAAAGTGTGATGTGGGAATCAAAAAGTCACTGTAATCTCAAATTACAGAAGTTAGCCTATCTGAAGCACTTTACTCAGCTTTGAGTACCACATTTTAAGATCTCAGTAAACCAGTGATAAGCCAGAAGAATAACTAAGACTATAGTGGTTCCAGAAGATCGAAAGAACCAGAGATACTTTAACTGGAAGAAAAAAAAAGGGTAACTTAGGAGAAAGGATTATAGAATAGCAATCTTTTAATATTTATGAGGCTCACAATTTTAAAAAGAGGCAGAAAAGCAAAGTCAGATAAGTTGGCTTCTAATACATAAGAATTTTCTAACAATCTGAACTGCCCCAAAATTGATGGCCCTACTTTACTGTCCTAAGTTCCCCAATATCAGAAGTATTAAAACAAAGACTGTATGTCCACCGGTTGGAAATATCATTGAGTGGATGGCTTCAGTAGGAGGGAAACTGGAGTAGTGATTTTTAAGCTATGATTCACAGCGCTGCCTGAAGTGGCGCTGTGGAACTGGGGTGTGACTGCTGCCGAGCTGACAAAATGCCCCATTTCCCTACTCAGCTTCAACCAGACCTTCCACTTATATGTCTAGCATCTGCAGTGTCTTTTATTAGGGGAGGTGGGAGTGGGCTGGAGAGAAGGATTATGCTTTAAAGTAAAAGTCCAAAAATGACTGAAGACATGAACTAAGGCCTCTTTGAATTTTATATTCTGTGATTAATTCTTTTTTTCCTTTTTTAAAGGAAATAAAGTTTTTATTTATTATTATTATTTTTAACATCTTATTGGAGTATAACTGCTTTACAATGGTGTGTTAGTTTCTGCTTTATAACAAAGTGAATCGGTTATACATATACATATACCCCCATATCTCTTCCCTCTTGTGTCTCCCTCCCTCCCACCCTCTCTATCCCACCCCTCTAAGTGGTCACAAAGCACCGAGCTGGTCTCCCTGTGCTATGCGGCTGCTTCCCACTAGCTATCTATTTTACATTTGGTGATGTATTAATTCTTAGTTCTCAAATATAGTCCAGAAAAGTAAGATCATCATCTTATTAAGGAATTACTGCAAACAAGATTAATATATGTGATTTTAAAAGCTTTCTTTTTTTTTTCAATAATGGGGCTGTTAGAATGAATGAAGCTCTCCCCGTTACCTGTGTCAGCACAGCCTACATTGTGTCTGGGGATGAATTTTGGTTTTCTCTGGAAAAAAATTGATAAACTAAATACCCTTTTATTTCAAAAATAAAAAGTAGCTAGAGAAAAGTAAATCTTATAAACCCATCAAGTTATACATTTTAACTTTGTACTTCTGCCAAGAAAAACATTGAAAAAATGAGGTGTTATAATAACTAAATTTTAAGTGGACACACTGTACTATCGAAATAATTATATAACTTCTCAGGACTTCCCTGGTGGTCCAGTGGGTAAGACTCCGTGCTCCCAATGCAGGGGGCCTGGGTTCAATCCCTGCTCGGGGAACTAGATCCCACATGCATGCCGCAAATAAGAGTTCGCATGCCGCAACTAAGAGTGCATGCCACAACTAGACATGCCGCAAAGAAGATCCCGCCTGCCGCAACTAAGACCTGGTGCAGCCAAAATAAATAAATAAATATTTAAAAAACCAAAACCAAAAACAAAAAAACCTCCCAAATAATTATATAACTTCTCCAAAAGTAAAAGCAATTTGTTACATATTAGAATACCAAAAAATGGGCAATATTATATGAAGTTTCTAGACACTTGAATCTTTAATAAACTACCTCATCTTGAGAGTTACATATCATTTCATAATTCATATCTATAGTAATAACAGTGACCACCATAGTCGACCTATAGGAACTTTTTTTTTATTTTAAATTTTTTAATTTATTTCTGACATGTGAGATCTTAGTTCCCCGACCAAGGATCGAACCCGTGCCCCCTGCAGTGGAAGTGTGGAGTATTAACCACTGGACCACCAAGGAAGTCCCAACAGGAACTTTTTTTAAAAAGCATGTTTTGAATTATTAATCTTAGCTAGCTTAAAAAATTCACACAAACCTCACTGGATCATCTTTCTTACGGTCTTACTGTCATACTCGTGAAATTCTTATCCATAAATCAACTAGAGATTCTATTCTCAACACAGTAGTTCACTGGCTTCTCAGAAATAACATTCATGGTGATGAAGTAAGTCTAAAGGCCTATGATCTGTATTTTGCTGAGGCATGACTCAGAAGATGGCACACAGGTGTGCAGGAGGGGTCCACTTATGCTGTAGTTAGCCAACCCCGTAACTCAGCACGCCTCTATCAACACGGTCTAATTGTTTTCTGTTGCAGCTGTTTACGTATTTTGTGAGCGAATTAAATGCTAAATGGTACACCAAATCAAGGGAATTGAAGTCTTATGATAAAACCCTTGGAACATTAAGATACATCAAGCTCTGCTGTATTTGATGTATTTTAAAGTATTATTTATAAAATTATGTATAAAATTTTAAAATACGATCACAACACAATATAGTAACCATGACAATATTTCAAAATACTTTGACGCTGTGCATTCATAAAAACTTATTTTCTCATAAAAGGTAACACATTAATGAGAGAAATTTTAGAAAATACAGAACAGCAAAATAAGAAAAATAAATAACCCTTTAAAAATACAGAACAACAAACTTTTAACAGAAAAGCACCAGTGATTTTTATGGATCCCATTTTAAAATGCAAAGGGCTGAATGAATTCAGATTGTGTTTCCATTTATTAAATCCAACCATTTGTTATAAGCCCACAGGACTGCTCAACTGATGCTTTCAGCATCAAAAAGCACAAAACAGATTAACCTTCAGATTAAATTTGAGATTCTCATAAATTATATTACCACACAGATTACTTATTTGAAACTACTATACCATTAAGATTGTAAAGATAATAAAAACTTAAGTGAAAATATCTAATGATCAAGTCTCCTTTAGGAAAACTAGATAATGGAATTAATGTGATAAAGTTATTATTTATTATTACTAAAATTTATACTACATAATATTTCTTGATGTTATCAGCTATATTTTACAGATGTATATTTTTAATTTTAAAATATTTTACAATTCTGAGAGAACACAGCTCCTATCTTCCCTTTTAAATTTTAAGAGATTTACATTTCTGACATTAATACATTTACTGATTTATTTTTTTTTAAGTCCAGCATCTCTTTTACATAGCTCTTTTTTAACCTACTTACAGCTAAAAAATTTTCAAAGATTCTGAGTTTAATGAAGAAAAGATTAAGAAAACAAACTTAATGCCTGGATGCTTCTCTGTAAACTAATTAAAATACCATCTAGTAATCTTTGAAGATGGGCTACCTTTTAATTTAAACTTTTATTTTAATTACATACAGAAAGTGATCCTGCTTCTTGTATGTGGCAATTAATATATTCAATACTTTTAATGCATCCTGGAAATGGGTATAAATCCAAGAATAAAGATTCTTTACAGGGACACAGCCAAAAGATTAGACCATCGAAAATCAGTTTTATGTTTCTCAAGATGCTGCTTGGCTCCTACATACACCAGACTGTATGGTTTCTAAAATTTCAACCTTGTTAATATGAGAGCTGTTGGCAGAATAAATAATACATTAGCGCTATTACCTTTCAGCCGGTGACTTAGAATCTGTTCCAAAATAGCAGCAAAATTGTTAAATTCAGGAGAAGAATCATCAATTGTCTCAAAGCAGGACCGATCAATCAGGGTCTTCACAGAAAATCTATGGAAGAAAAGAGATTATGATTGCTTTTAAGTAGACTTGATTCATTCACCTAAATAGGAAAAACTAGAGGAAAGCAATTTAGAGAAGTATTACAGAAATACTTTATAAGATTATATATTCTGAAAACTCCATTTACTCACATTCACTCTGTCAATAGAAAATTTTACAGAAATATCAGACTTTTCACTTATATATTTACCATCTGTTGACTACATTAAGACTTAGAAATAGTTCACTGTCCACAGAACCATTAAAATCAGAATAAAAAAGACAAATGAAATTATTAAGCTGAAAGCCATAATACTACTTGTAAGAGACTGCAGCATCAGACCAAAATGTTTCTAAGAGTTTTGGAGCACAAAGTGGAATAAAACAGGATGTGAGTATTCATGAGGTGTAGATCCCAAGTTTTTATGAGCTATAATAGGAAAACTTACAACTCTGTAAAGTGCACTATATTTTTCCTTCAGAAAGTCCTTTGTCTCTATTTATGACTGCCAAGTACCAATGCATTTTCCAAGACTCAGCTTAAATGCCATCTCTTCAATGAAGAATTATCCTCCTACATATTCCTAGCACAAACTAGCATTTTGTTTGTATTTCCTTTAAGAGATGATTACAATTTATCTTATGCTGTTACTTGTGTTGTCTAACTCTATTTTATTAGAATATAAATTCCTTCAGGGCAGAAACATAGCTTCTGTGTGTTTATATCTTCCTCAGCACATAGGACAATGCCTTGAACGATGTACTCTGTAAGTACTTGTTGATTTATTTGTAACATCTATTTTGAAGGCGTGGCAAAGAAACATTTAAAGGCCAATGTCACAGCAAGACAAAAAGAAAGTTTATGATTTTTAACATGTATACCCTTCCTGTAACCACCACCAAAATCCGGATCTTGAACAGTTCTGTTGCCCCTAGCATTTCCCTCATGCTATCCCTTTATAACCATACCATCCCTTTACAGTCATACCCTATGAAGGGTGATGTGTGAGTGCCTAAGTAAAGACAATCAATAGGGTATGAAGAAAAGGGGATAACGATGAGAGTTGTTAAATCATTAGAAATGTAAACTATGAGGGAGATAAAGGAGTATAAATTGTTCTTTAGGTTTTAAGCTTATTGGCAATGCTTATTCAATCAGGACAAAAAATATAGGAGACAAGTATAAAGTCAAATATAAAGAGATTTGTTTGTATGAGTCATATCTATCAATATTTACTATATTAGAACTGAGTAATGTCTAAAATACAGGCAGTCCTCCCTTTGTACATAAAAATGACTGTGCAAGCTGAAACCATGCAGAGTGATCCCAATAATCAATGGAAAGAATTACAATTATTCTGTGCCCTTTACAAATTTTTGTCAAAACATTAAAAACTCTCTCACTGCCAGTTATTATGTATAGGGAAATGGAAAAAAACAGTCAAACGTATTTATTTACTACACTGTAATTTAGAACATTAGCAATACTGAGAATTAAAGTGTCTTCTTTGTAAAAAAACTTATCTAGAGTATTTTGAACAGTGCTTGCTTTCTTCTCATTGTATAACTTAAAATACAAGTGAACATGTTTTCTATGCCTGGGCAAATTGTCATATTCTTTTCTAAGTTTGAATCAGTTTCCAACATTCTATCCTTTCCATTTTCAAAGCTGTGAAAATCTCTGAGAGGTCCTATAATGTGAAGGGGTTTTTCAGCATCACTTCTTCTAGGACATCTTCATCCTTTTGGTCACAACCACTTTGCTTATTTATATTAATATGTTCGCCTTCAATAACTTCCCGTGACTGAATATCTAAATTCTCTTGAACAGCAGCAGTATCAATATTCCCATGATCAACTATTTCTTCGATGGCTCCATTTATGTTCCATTCAATTTTCACTTCCAGCATTATCACTTTGTTTCTGTGCCACAGTTTCATCTTTGTTGGTCAATTCACTCTTTCAAATATGCATTTTCATAAAATGACATGTGGGTTTACAAAGAGGAGACAAGGAAACAACACAACTGCAGGTTTTGATTTCTATGTATGAACTCGTAACAGATGCAAACTGACCAATCCTAGACAGACTTCGAAGGAAGTGATGTGACTGGTCACTAACCATGATGTGCATTTTGTTATTTACACAGTGATCCGTGGACTAAACAGCTACCTGCAAAATTTTATTTTATGCAGTTACTCACAGTTAATATACAGTGGTCGTCAAATTGGAACGATGTTGTTGTGGGACTGGTATTATTTAACTAAACTGTCGTAACTAAAACTGGTGCTAATTGGAACTGTGCAAGGTGAAGACTGCCTTACTGATTAATTACAAATAAACCCATTACATGTTAGCACAAATATTTTTATTAAAACTATATTATTCACAGCTTCCCTGGTGGCGCAGTGGTTGAGAGTCCACCTGCCGATGCAGGGGACACGGGTTCATCCCCCGGTCCGGGAAGATCCCACATGCCGCGGAGCGGCTGGGCCCGTGAGCCATGGCTGCTGAGTCTGCATGTCTGGAGCCTGTGCTCCGCAACGGGAGAGGCCACAAGAGTGAGAGGCCCGCGTACCGCAAAAAATAAATAAATAAATAAAAACTATATTCTTCAAAACAAAAAAGTGGCAATAGTATTATTTAAATCTTTGCAAATATCTTTTATGTTGTGTTTAAAAGAAGCTAACTAGATTCTCACATCTGTTTCTGCATTCAAGCTATGCTAATATCACATACCATGTAGTCTCTGGAAAACGCCACTGTGCACTTGCTTAAAAATGGGAGCAAAAAGCAAATAATATCCTAGACTTGTTAAGAAAATATTATTGACGTTTCAGACCTCCAAAAGGGTCTGAGTCCAGGAGCACACTTTGAGAACCACTACCCTACCGCATTCTTTGTATGTAATTAAATAACAATGCAACTAGAATGGCAGTAATTATATATCCTTGAGAAAAGTTACTCAAATAATTTTCAGTCTTCTTTGGTTCAGACAAATAACTCTAACGGAGAAAGGCTGAGACAGATTAATGTTCAACTACATAATGCTATCTACAACAGCAAGTAGAGCTCAACGGAGGAGCCATTATGTAAAAGAGAGAGAGAAAAAAAGAACTAGGAAGTAACTCTGACGAAGTTGGTATCTTGTACCTAATAGTCAAGTTAGATAAATACTAGATGTAATGCATGAGTAAATGAATAGAAACAAAAACAAGGTAAACCAAAACCACATTCAAGGAGGGACCTGAAAACTCATTTTTGTGTCCTATGCCCTTTTCATTGACAATACACTAGAAAAGTGCTGCCAATCTACAGCAAACTTTTAATAAGAATAAATAAGTATAACGTTCTTATTCAGTAAAAGAATGAAACGCTAAGTGTTCCTAAAATGAATAAACAAAAACTATACAGTCTCCACCTCCACCTTTGACCTAAAAAGAAGGAAACTTCTGAATGTTTCTCTCTAATCTTTTAACAGATAGAACGGAGTAGGAAATCTAACTCTGCAATCACACCCAAGGTAGGAGTAATCTACCACTTCAAAAAAGCACGGCATCTAAGATAGTAAGCACATAGGTGAAATGAACTGAAAATTACATTTAAAGATAAAAATAATAGAGTGTTTATTTCATCAAAACGAGCTAGGTTAGAACTCAATTTCCACCTGTAACAGCCTGGTAAGATTTTAGCCACTACTGTCCTCCAGGAATAACACAAAATTACCTAACAAATGTTCTTCTTTGTAAATGTAATAGGAAGGAAAAGCCATGGAGAGTAACACTTATATCTCTGTAGCATCAAAAGCCATGTACAGATCAATCAGTAGTCAATAAAATATGCCTTTCTATCATGTTATTAGTGCATCATCTCCTCTAGAAGACACTACCTGCATGATGAAAACCTAAAATGGTGAATCTCAGAGCACTATATTGCCTGTAACTCGGTATCTGGCTAAAAACTAAAACAAAAGTGCAAATATCCCAAAGCATATCATTAGACACAATTTCTGTTATTTCTAAGCATGAAGATATTTTAAGGGTGAGAAAGCTTTTTAAATAATTTCTATTATAACAAGGTTAATAATGAAGAAAAATAATGTTTCCCAGCATTGCTTTATCATTTATAGCCTACTCGCCTCCTGTCAACACAAATCAAAACTTCAGAAGGGGGCTTCCCTGGTGGCGCAGTGGTTGCGCGTCCGCCTGCCGATGCAGGGGAACCGGGTTCGCGCCCCGGTCTGGGAGGATCCCACGTGCCGCGGAGCGGCTGGGCCCGTGAGCCATGGCCGCTGAGTCTGCGCGTCCGGAGCCTGTGCCCCGCAACGGGAGAGGCCACAGCAGAGGGAGGCCCGCATACCACAAAAAAAAAAAAAAAAAAAAAAAAAAAAAAACCTTAAGAAGGCAAATTAGTTCCTTAGAGTCCATGTTTTACTTCTAGTTAGCCAAGTCTTCCCATTCAACATTTACTTCTCTAGAGTCATGTGGCTAGTTCCATTATGCCAGAATAGTGAGAATCTTTTCCTCCATAACACAGTAACTAAGACATGCTATAAAAACCAAACCTGTAAAAAGAATTTCAGTACATCCAAAAAACATCACACAGATGCTGAGCTATTTCCTGATAATGATGACAATATTAGTCATCTATTTCCCAAAAAGAACTGATTTTAAAATAATGAAATGACAATTTGATGAATGTCTAAAAATACCAAATCAAGTCTAAGTAACACCTTTTACGTAAGAATTAAAAAGTCAAAAATTTACATGAAAGGGTCTTTTAATTAAGTGCGGTTTTTGAAATGTCTCTCTCTTAAAAGATTTTCTTTCCCACCTTCAATGTCCAAAGGAAATTTTTGTTAGCTTAGAAATAAAAAATGTGACTAAAACCATCAAACTTAAAGCAGGAACTACCTTTTTCCCTTTGGAAACATACCAAGACAGATGAGATGGTTACCAAAACTATGTTTAAAAAAATCTTCATTACACCCATATTAATTCCTTGCACAGCTCACAAGTTTGTAACATAATTGTAACAACGAATAGTTAAAAGCAAAAAATGTGACAATAAATTCAAAAATAAAATTACTTTTCCTTAAAAAGCTAAAAATAGAGCTACCATATGATCCTGCAATCCCTTTCCTGTGCATATATCCTCAGAAAACCATAATTCAAAAAGATACATGCACTCCAACGTTCACAGCAGCACTATTTACAACAGTCAAGACATGGAAGCAAACCAAAATGTCCATCGACGGATGGATAAAGAAGATATAGTATGTATATACAATGGAATATACTCAGCCATAAAAAAGAATGAAATAATGCCATTTGTAGCAACACAGATGGACCTAGAGATTATCATACTAAGTGAAGTAAGCCAGACACAGAAAGATAAATATAATATGATATTGTTTATATATGAAATTTTAAAAAAATCATACAAAGGAACTTATTTACAAAACAGAAAGAGACTCACAGACATAGAAAACAAACTTACGGTTACCAAAGGGGAAAGGGGGTGGGCAGAGGGATAAATCAGGAGTTTGGGATTAACATACACGCATGACTATATATAATACAGATAACCAACAAGGACCTGCTGTAGAGCACAGGGAACTCTACTCAATATTTTCTGATACCTATAAGGGAAAACAATCTGAAAAGTAATACGTATATATCTATATATAGATACATATAGACATATATATATATGAATCACTGTGCTGCACACCTGAAACTAACACAATATTGTAAATCAACTATACTTCAATAATAAAAAAAGAATTTTCTTGCAGGCCAAAATAACTTACTATGTGAAATATGTACACTCTTTATTGGAAAGAAACTTGAAAGAGTGAAAATTCATCTTTAATATTTAGGCCTTGCCTTAGTAATATACACAGATGTAGTCCCATATACACAGAGCCATCAAGTAGGAAAGAAATGTATTCCCATCTCTTTACAACAAGCTTATGTAATCTTAACTATTTATCAAATATGCTTCAGAAAAAAATTCATTTCACAAAAAACAGATTTTATCTACACTGTTATATTCCTTTACATGGAATTATACCTTAAGATAAGTAAAGAACATAAAAGCATACAGAATCATCACATTTCAAAACTAAAAGGGGGGACTCCCCTGCTGGCACAGTGGTTAAGAATCCACCGGCCAATGCAGGGGACATGGGTTCAAGCCCTGGTTTGGGAAGATCCCATATGCCGCGGAGCAACTAAGCCAGTGAGCCACAACTACTGAGCCTGCGTTCTAGAGCCTGTGAGCCACAACTACTGACCCTGAATGCCACAACTACTGAAACCCACGCACCGAGAGCCCTTGCTCTGTAACGAGAAGCCACCACAACGAGAAGCCCACGCACCGCAACAAAGAATAGACCCCACTCGCTGCAAGCAGAGAAAGCCTGTGCGCAACAACAAAGACCCAACACAGCCAAGAAAAAAAAAACAACTAAACTAAAAGGGGCTCATTAAAGTATACAGTCATTCATAAGAGTGATATTTTTAAAAAGAACATAAGTATCCAAATTGTAAGAGAGAATTCTTTCCACTACTTCACACCAAATTTACAGGATTCCTTATAATACATTATTATCACTAGCAGTCTTTACCAACGTGTGGGGGTAATGATCCTCTGCCATTAATATAATACCTACCGTTAATAATCAACAAGGAGATATGATACAATCCACCCCAAATGTAATGTAAAATAGTGACTAAGGATGATAATGAGCACAGTATTCAGGTATACGTTCATTAGAAGAAAGGCTTATTTCTTTTCTTATATTTCACATCAGAAAACCCCCAAACCGAGAGGGCAGACAGCAGAAGCAAGAAGAACTACAATTCTGCAGCCTGTGGAAGGAAAACCACATTCACAGAAAGAGACAAAATGAAAAGGCAGAGGACTTTGTACCACATGAAGGAATAAGATAAAACCCCAGAAAAACAACTAAAAGAATCGGAGATAGGCAAACCTTACAGAAAAAGAATTCAGAATAATGATAGTGAAGATGATCGAGGACCTTGGAAAAAGAATGAAGGGAAAAATCGAGAAGATGCAAGAAATGTCAAAGACCTAGAAGAATTAAAGAGCAAACACCTAGAAGAATTAAAGAACAAACAAACAGAGATGAACAATACAATAACTGAAATGAAAAATACACTAGAAGGAATCAATAGCAGAATAACTGAGGCAAAAGAACGGATAAGTGACCTGGAAGACAGAATGGTGGAATTCACTGCCTTGGAACAGAATAAAGAAAAAGAATGAAAAGAAATGAAGACAGCCTAAGTAAGAGGCTTCTGGGACAACATTAAACACAACAACATTCGCATTATCGGGGTCCCAGAAAGAGAAGAGAGAGAGAAAGGACCTGAGAAAATATTTGAAGTGATTATAGTCGAAAACTTCCCTAACATGGGAAAGGAAATAGCCACCCAAGTCCAGGAAGTGCAGAGAGTCCCAGGCAGGATAAACCCAAGGAAAAACATGCCGAGACACAGAGTGATCAAATTGGCAAAAACTAAAGACAAAGAAAAATTATTGAAAGCAACAAAGGAAAAACGACAAATAACATACAAGGGAACTCCTGCAGGAGTTAACACCTGATTTCTCAACAGAAACTCTACAGGCCAGAAGGGAGTGGTATGATATATTTAAAGTGATGAAAGAGAAGAACCTACAACCAAGATTACTCTACCCGGAAAGGATCTCACTCAGATTCAATGGAGAAATCAAAAGTTTTACAGACAAGCAAAACCTGAGAGAATTCAGCACCACCACACCAGCTCTACAACAAATGCTAAAGGAACTTCTCCAAGTGGGAAACACAAGAGAAGCAAAGGACCTACAAAACCAAACCCAAAACAATTAAGAAAATGGTCATAGGAACATACATATCGATAATTACCTTAAACGTAAATGCATTAAATTCTCCAACCAAAAGACACAGGCTTGCTGAATGGATACAAAAACAAGACCCATATATATGCTGTCTACAAGAGACCCACTTCAGACCTAGGGACACATACAGACTGAAAGTGAGGGGATGGAAAAAGATATTCTATGAAAATGGATATCAAAAGAAAGCTGGAGGGGCTTCCCTGGTGGCGCAGTGGTTGAGAGTCCGCCTGCCGATGCAGGGGACACGGGTTCATGCCCCGGTCCGGGAAGATCCCACATGCCTCAGAGCGGCTAGGCCCGTGAGCCATGGCTGCTGAGCCTGCGCGTCCGGAGTCTGTGCTCTGCAATGGGAGAGGCCACAACAGTGAGAGGCCCGTGTACCGCAAAAAAAAAAAAAAAAAAAAAGCTGGAGTAGCAATATTCATATCAGATAAAAGACCTTAAAATAAAGAATGTTACAAGAGACAAGGAAAGACACGACACAATCATCAAGGGATCAATCCAGAAAGAAGATATAACAATTATAAATATATATGCACCCAACAGAGGAGCACCTCATTACATAAGGCAACTACTAACAGCTATAAAAGAGGAAATCAACAGTAACACAATCATAGAGGGGGCCTTTAACACCTCACTTACACCAATGGAGAGATCATCCAACAGAAAATTAATAAGGAAACACAAGCTTTAAATGACACAATAGACCAGATAGATTTAATTGATATTTATAGGACATTCCATCCAAAAACAGCAGATTACACTTTCTTCTCAAGTGCACATGGAACATTCTCCAGGATAGATCATGTCTTGGGTCACAAATCAAGCCTCAGTAAATTTAAGAAAACTGAAATCATACCAAGCATCTTTTCTGACCACAATGCTATGAGATTAGAAATCAATTACAGGGAAAAAAAACATAAAAAAAACACAAACACATGGAGGCTAAACAGTACGTTACTAAATAACCAAGAGATCACTGAAGAAATCAAAACTTACCTAGAGACATAATACAACGAAAACACAATGATCCAAAACCTATGGGATGCAGCAAAGCAGTTCTAAGAGGGAAGTTTATTTTTTTTTTTTTCTTTTTGCGGTACGTGGGCCTCTCACTGTTGTGGCCTCTCCCGTTGCGGAGCACAGGCTCCAGATGCACAGGCTCAGCGGCCATGGCTCACGGGCCTAGCCGCTCCGCGGCATGTGGGATCCTCCCGGACCGGGGCACGAACCCATGTCCCCTGCATCGGCAGGCGGACTCTCAACCACTGTGCCACCAGGGAAGCCCTCTAAGAGGGAAGTTTAGAGCAATACAAGCCTACCTCAAGAAACAAGAAAAGTTTCAAATAAACAATCTAACCTTACACCTAAAGGAACTAGAGAAAGAAGAACAAACAAAACCCAA
>NC_041218.1:78453110-78453515 GCF_002837175.3 Physeter macrocephalus
GCAGCAAAAGCAGTTCTAAGAGGGAAGTTTATAGCTATACAAGCCTACCTCAAGAAACAAGAAAAATCTCAAATAAACAATCTAACCTTACACCTAAAGGAACTAGAGAAAGAAGAACAAACAAAACCCAAAGTTAGTAGAAGGAAAGAAATCATAAAGATCAGAGCAGAAATAAATGAAATAGAAACAAAGAAAACAATAGCAAAGATCAAAAAAACTAAAAGCTGGTTCTTTGACAAGATAAACAAACTTTATAAACCATTAGCCAGACTCATGAAGAAAAAGAGGGAGAAGACTCAAATCATTAAAATTAGAAATGAAAAAGGAGAAGTTACAACAGACACCAGAGAAATACAAAGCATCCTAAGGGACTACTACAAGCAACTCTATGCCAATAAAACGGAC
>NC_041218.1:78453584-78454668 GCF_002837175.3 Physeter macrocephalus
CAGGAAGAAACAGAAAATACGAACAATCACAAGTAATGAAATTGAAACTGTGATTAAAAATCTTCCAACAAACAAAAGTCCAGGACCAGATGGCTTCACAGGTGAATTCTATCAAACATTTAGAAAAGAGCTAACACCCATCCGTCTCAAACTTTTCCAAAAAATTGCAGAGGAAAGAACACTCCTAAACTCGTTCTACGAGCCCACCATCAACCCTGATACCAAAACCAGACAAAGATACTACAAAAAAAGAAAATTACAGACCAATAGCACTCATGAATATAGAACATCTTGTTTATCTACTTATCTGTTGATGGACACTTAGGTTGCTTTCATATCTAGGCTATTGAAAATAATACTGCAAGGAAAATAGTGGTGCATATATCTTTTCTAATTAGTGTTTTCACATTCTTCAGATGGATACCTAGGAATGGAATTGCTGGATCATATTGGAAGCTCTATTTTTAAATTTTTGAGTTATGTCCATTCTGTTTTCCATAGTTGCTGGACCAATTTACGTTCCTACCTACAGTGCATGAGGGTTCCCTTTTCTCCATGTCCTCACCAACACTTGTTATTTATTGCCTAGAACTCATCAATGAATTTGGTAAAGTTGCAGGATACAAACAGTAATGTACAAAAATCTGCTGCATTTTTATACATTAACAATGAACTATCAGAAAGAGAAGTAAAGGAAATAATCTTATTTATAATCACAGCAGAAAGAATAAAATACCTAGGAATAAATCTGAGGAGGTAAAAGACCTGTCCTGGGAAAACTATAAGAAGCTGATGAAAGAAATTGAAGATGATGCCAACATAGGGAAAGATATACTATGTCCTTGGATTGGAATAATCAATATTGTGAAAATGACTATATACCCAAAGCAATCTACAGATTCAATGCAATCCCTATCAAATTACCAATGGCATTTTTTACAGAACTAGAACAAAAAATCTTAAAATTTGTATGGAGACACAAAACACCCCAATAGCCAAAGCAGTCTTGAGGGAAAAAATAAAGCTGGAGGAATCAGACTCCCTGACTTCAGACTATACTACAAAGCTACAGTAATGAAGACAA
>NC_041218.1:78455231-78561545 GCF_002837175.3 Physeter macrocephalus
ATCTACAAACAACAAATGCTGGGGAGGGTGTGGAGAAAAGGGAACCCTCTTGCACTGTTGGTGGGATTGTAAATTGATACAGCCACTATGGAGAACAGTATGGAGGTTCCTTTAAAAACTAAAAATAGAATTACCATATGACCCAGCAATCCCACTACTGGGCATATACGCAGAGAAAACCATAATTCAAAAAGATACATGCACCCCAATGTTCATTGCAGCACTATTTACAATAGCCAGGTCATGGAAGCAACCTAAATGCCCACTGATAGACGAATGGATAAAGAAGATGTGGTACATATATACAATGGAATATTACTCAGCCATAAAAAGGAACGAAATTGGGTCATTTGTAGAGTTGTGGATGGATCTAGACACTGTCATACAGAGTGAAGTAAGTCAGAAAGAGAAAAACAAATATCGTATATTAACGCATATATGTGGAACCAAGATAAATGATACAGATGAACCGGTTTGCAGGGCAGACATAGAGACACAGATGTAGAGAACAAATGTATGGACACCAAGGGGGGAAAGTGGCGGTGGGGGTGGTGGTGGGATGAACTGGGAGATTGGGATTGACATATATACACTGATATGTATAAAATGGATAACTAATAAAAACCTGCTGTATAAAAAAAAATTAAATTTAAAAAGAAACCCCCCAAATCTTTTTGAACCAGCAATTTGCCTTCTTTTTTCAAGTTTTATGCAAGTTAAGAACTCCCAACCATCATGTGTATTTTCCCCTTTATTTTTTCTATAATTTAAAGTCCTTTGTAAGGAGAAAAAAAAATACTTTTCATAGATCCATTTAGCAGGAGTCTGTAGACTATTGTCCACAGGCCAAAACCAACCAGTTGTCTGTTTCTGTAAATAAAGTTTTATTGAAACACAGAATAAAAAAGTTCCAACCATCTGGAATATATACCGTGAAACTCAAAAGTCTATTTTGGCAGTGTTTACCATTTTTTAAAATTTTGCTCAATGTAAAAATCAAAAAATGAGAGAGAGAGAAGTATATTTTAAAATATTTTCCCCACCTCTACTGTCAAAATTTCTTTCAAAATAGAATTGTTAATCTAGGTACCTTAAGGCTGAGATAGTATATTATTAACATCTTGTACTGCTATATAAGCAGAATGATGAGAGCAAGATTGCACAACATGAAAAATAACACTGAAGCACTATCTTCAAAAAAAAGGACAATTTTTAAAAATGTATTTAAAATTACAAAGTATTCAAACCAATAAAATTTCCCATCTTAAAATAACTCATTTGACTTATATGAAATAACTCCCAATTTAAATCATTTTAATAAAGAATACATTCACTGTACACTTGGATCACATATCCCTTTGGAATCCAATTCTTCTTTACTCAATGACAAGTGAAAATACTCAAATAATATATTTTAACATAGGTAAGCTATCTAGTAACTAGATAGACAATTCTACCACTGAAGTTGTTAGATTTTTTAAAATTTGAATGCTTTTTATTTGTTTCAGTTTTTAAAGGTTATATTCTATTTATAGTTATTATAAAATATTTGCTATCTTCCCCATGTTGTACAATATATCCTTATAGATTATTTTATACCTAATAGTTTAGACCTCTTAATCCCCTACCCTTATATTGCCCCTCCTCCTCCCTTCTCTCTCCCCACTGGTAACCATTAGTTTGTTCGCTATATCTGTGAGTCTAAAGCTATTAGATGTTTAAAACTCTACTATTATTAGAGATTAGTCATTAGGGTGACTGTTTAAAAATAAGTGAGGATGGTTCTTTAATTCACCTTCAACCTTATTTTGGAAATGTCCACTGCTATTATTCTTCACTAGTTAGGGAGAATTACCTCATTTGATAAACATACCCACTACATACTAGATGCTGGGAATAAAACAGATGCTGAATAAACTATGATTCCTGGGCTTGAGAAATGCACATTCTAATAGGAGACAAAAAGATAATTAGATTACAGCATAATGAGGGCCATATTTATTTAAAAGTATGTTTTAGGATGAGGGGGGATAAATGGTTCTAACACTACTGGAGAGGCAATAAAATTTAAATTTGCATTATATGTAAGAAATCAAGGGTAACTGTCCAAAGGATAGAAACCAAATATATGAACAGTTGACCCTTGAACAACACAGGTTTGAACTGCAGAGGTCCACTTATACATGGACCATTTATTTCCCATAAATACATACTACAGTAGTATATGATCCACGGTTGGGTGAATCTGTGGATGCAGAATCACAAGTATGGAGGGCTGACTGCAAAGTTACACGTGGACTTTTGACTTGTGGAGGATCAGCATCCCAACCCCCACATTGTTCAAGGGTCAACTGTATAGAAAACGGAAAAGAATATATTACCAACAAGTTCATAGAGAGAAAAACTCTATGTGGAATAAATGAAATAATAAAAAATACTGATATATAAGAAAACAAGAAGAGAGAAAAAGTGAACTTAAATAGTAAAATGGTAGCCATAAACCCAAATGTAATAACATTAAATAGAGATGGGCTAAACACTCTAAATAAAACACTAGATAAAATGCAAAATTCAATTCTATCCTGCCTACAAGAGACACTTTAAATTTAAGGACCCAGAAATACTGAAATTTAGGAATGGAAAAAGTAGAGACTTCCCTGGTGGTCCGGTAGGTAAGACTCCACTCTCCCAATGCAGGGGGCCCAGGTTCAATCCTTGGTCAGGGAACTAGATCCTGAATGCATGCCGCAACTAAGAAGTCCACATGCCACAACTAAAAGATCCCACATGCTGCAACTAAACATGCTGCAACGCAGACCTGGTGCAGCCTAAATAAATAAATAAATATTAAGGGGGAAAAAAAGAATGGAAAAAGTACATAATACAAATGCTAACTACAAGAAAGCTGTTTTAACTACATTAATAGCAGGAAAAAAATAGACTTTAAGGTAGGAACAGTATTAGAGATAAAGAAGGACATTTCATGATAACAAAGGAATGAAATCACTAGGAAGAGATCACAATTCTAAATCTGCACCCACCTAGTAATCGAGCAACAAAATACTTACAACAACAACAAAAAAATGACAGGGATTTCCCTGGTGGTCCAGTGGCAAAGAATCCGCCTTCCAGTGCAGGGGACCCAGGTTCCATCCCTCGTGGGGAACTAAGATCCCACATGCCGCAGGGCAACTAAGCCCATGCACCACAACTACTGAGCTCGTGCACCTCAACGAGAGAGCCCACATGCCGCAAATTACAGAGCCCACGCGCCCTGGAGCCCATGCGCCACAACTAAAGAGTGAAAAACCATATGCCGCAACTAGAGAGAAACCCGCATGCCACAACGAAGACCCAACACAGCCAAAGAAAAATAATAACAATAATAAAGAAAATAAATAAATATTTTAAAATATGACAGAACTAAGAGGAGAAAAAGACAAATCTACACTCATAGAGATAGACTTTAACACATCTCTCTTAATATCAGGCTAAGCACACAAAAAACTAGTAAGGATACAGAAGATATAAACACAATTAACATACTAGATCTAATTGGCATACATGCAATCAACAATGACAGCATACAGTCGTCCCTTGATATCTGTGGGGAATTGGTTCCAGGACCCCTGAGGATACCAAAATCCACAGATGCTCAAGTCCCTTAAAGTTGGCCCTCCATATAGGCGGATGTGGAACCGGTGGATACAGAGGACTGTTTATATTCTTTTCAATTGCATATAAAATATGTATCAAAATTAACCATATGGTGCATCATAAAAGCATAAATAAAAATTCAAAACTTTAAAATCTTTTAGAATATTCTCTGCACAGTGGAATTAAGTTAGAATTCAATAACTAAAAATAGAAAATCCTCAGCTGTCTGAAAATTAAACAATACCTTTTAAAATAACCCATGAGTCAAAAAAGAAATCCCAACAGAAAGTAGAAAACATTTTAAACTAATTAATAGTGAAGATACAAATTTTAAATCTTGTTTGCTATCTCAAAGCAATGTCAAACAAAGTAATGTGCAGTATTGAAATGCATAGAGCAGAAAGACGAAAGCCTGAAAAACAATGATTTAAACTCCCATCTCAAGAAATTAGAAAAAGAAAATGAACTTTTTAAAAAGTGGAAGGAAGGAAATAAAGACGGGAAGAGAAATCAATAAATTACGAAACAAATATACAATAGAGGAAATTAACAAAGCCAAAGGCTGGTTCTCTGAAGATATTAATAAAATTTATATACTCCTAGTAAGAAAAAAAAAACATGGGAAAAACAGAGATTACCAATATCAGGAGAGAAAAATGGAAAATGACTACAGATTTTTAAACAATAGAAAGATATTAAGAGGATATTAAGAAAAGTTTTAAGTTTAAATTTGATAACATACATGAAATCGGTGCATTCCTTGAAGAACTCGCTGAAACTGATAAAAGAAGAAACAGGAAATCTCAATTGTTCAGTATCTATTAAATAAATTGAATCTGTTACTAAACGACTTCCCACAAAGACAATTTGTGGTTCAGATTTCTTCCCTGGTGAATTCTTCCAAAAGTTTAAGAAAGAAATAATATTAACCTTATACAGATTCTTCTACAGAACACAAAAGAACATTTCCCAACTTGTTTTGTAAGGTCAGATAATTTTAACGACAAACCGAGACAAGGACACTATAAGAAAGAACAATCACAGACCAATCACTTTCATGAACAAATATGCAAAAATCCCAAATAAAATATCAACTCATTGAATGTAAAGATATGTAAAAAAGATAATACAGCACAACCCAGTTTTTTTATTCCAGGGTAGTTTAGCATTAAAAAGTCAATCAATGTAATTCACTACATAAAAAGAAAAAAGGAGAGAAATCATACGTTCATCTTGATAGACAGAAAAAATATTTGTTAATAGAGTATTCAGTATCCACTTATGATAAAAATTCTCAGCAATCTACAAGTAGAAGGGAACTTAAAAAAACCTACTGCAAACATCCTACTTAAAGGTAAAACTATTAATGCTTTCTGTAATACTGTGGTCCTAGCCAGTGCAGTAAGACAAAAAAGAAAAGACATAAAGTTTAAAAAGGGAAGAAATAAAACAGGCACAAGACATGACAATGTACTCAGAAAGCTAAAACAAACAAAAACTGCAGAAAATCTATTAGATTTAATAAGTAAATCTGGTAAAATTGCTAGATTACAAGACCAATATTTTAAAAGGTAAATTCGATGTCTATATATGAGCAAAAAAGAAAGAAAATGAAAAGGTTGGTTTTTTTAAAATACATTTATTTATTTATGTATTTTTGGCTGCGTTGGGTCTTCGTTGCTGCGCAGGGGCTTTTCTCTAGTTGCGGCGAGCGGAGGCTACTCTTCATTGCGGTGCACAGGCTTCTCATTGCAGTAGCTTCTCTTGTTGCAGGGCAAGGGCTCTAGGCACGCAGGCTCTAGAGTGCGGACTCAGTAGTTGTGGCACATGGGCTTAGTTGCTCCGCGGCATGTGGGATCGTCTCGGACCAGGGATCGAACCCATGTGCCCCGCATTGGCAGGCGGATTCTTAACACGGCGCCACCAGGGAAGTCCGAAAAAGTTTTTAAATGATCTATTATAATAATACAGACATATCAAATATGGAAGGACAAATCTAAAAAGAGATATAATATCTATATGTTCAAAACTACAAAACGACTTTGAGAAAAATTTCAGAATAGTTAAATACATGAAGGGATGGATATAGTATATTCATGGATTGCATTTAAGTCTCATAAAAATGACAATTCCCAAAATTGATTTATAGATTAAGTGCAATCTTAATAAAAATCCAGATTTTTAATGGAAATTGACAAGCTGATTCTAAAATCTAGTTTGCAAAGCCCAAGAACAGACAAGACAATATTGAACAACAAAGCTGAAGAACTTACATTACCAAACATCAAGACATATTATAAAGTTATAGTTATTAAGCCAGTATGATATTAGCTCAAGGACAGATAAATAGACTAATGGAACGGAAAAGGGAGTCCAGAAGCAGACAAATGATCCAGTCACCTGACTTCCGATAAATGTGACACTTGAGTGTAGTGGGGAAAGCATGGTCTTTTTAATAAATGGTAACAGGTCAAACTGATTTTCCTAAGGTAAATACTTAAATCAAGTACGGGTAGATTGTTGATATAAATGTAAAAAAGCAAAACAATAAATCTTTTAGAAGAAAACAGAATAATATTTGCATTACTGCCAATTTCCAGTCACAATAAGCAACCCATGAAGGAAATTTATGGACTACTTTACAATTAGGAACTTCTATTCACAAAAACACACTACAAAGAGAATGAAAAATCAAGCCACCAAATGGGAAAAGATGCTTGCCTTAAATATATCCAGCAAAAGACCCACATAGAACGTACAAAGAGTTACACATCAGACAAACAAAAAGATATTCCAGATGATAAACGACTTGAACTGGCACTTCACAAAAGAGACTCTCCAGAGCTTCCCTGGTGGCACAGTGGTTGAGAGTCCGCCTGCCGATGCAGGGGACATGGGTTCGTGTCCCGGTCCAGGAAGATCCCACATGCCGTGGAGCGGCTGGGCCCGTGAGCCATGGCCGCTGAGCCTGCGCGTCCGGAGCCTGTGCTCCGCAACGGGAGAGGCCACAGCAATGAGAGGCCCGCGTACCGCAAAAAAAAAAAAAAAAAAAAAGAGACTCTCCAAATGGCCAAAGGACTTATGGAAATGTGCTTATGCTTAACTTCAACAGACATCAGGGAAATACAAAATTTCAAGTGTTGGTGAGCATGTAGAGCAACTGGAATTCTTATACAGTTGACCGTTGAGCAACCCGGGTTTGAACTGCACAGGTCCACTTTTACGCAGATTTTTTTTCACTAAATACAGTACTACACAATCAGCCGTTGGCAGAATCTGAGAATGCAGAACTACCGATACAAAGAGCCCACTATGAAGTTATATGCAGATTTGTGACTGCGCTGAGGGTCAGCACCTCTAACCCCTGCATCGTTCAAGGGTCAACTGTACACTTTTCACTACTATGCAGACTGGTACCACGCCTTTGGAAAACTGTTATATCCACTGAAGCTGAACATATGCATGCCATATAACCCAGGAACTCCACTCATAAGTATATATCTGATAGAAATATGTACATATATTCACCAAAATACATATTCATGAATATTCAATTAGTAATAGTCAAAAAGTGAAAACAACTCGAATGTCCATTAGGCTGAATGGATAAACTGCGGTATATTCATGCAATGGAAAAAGATACAGCAATGAAAATTAACAAACTACAGTTATGTGCAACAAAAAGGGTGACTCTCTTGGGGCTTCCCTGGTGGCGCAGTAAAAAAAAAAAAAGGGTGACTCACAAACATGATGTTGAGCAAAATAAGCTAAATAGAAAAAGGAGAAAAAGGTACATGGACTTTGCTGGTGGCACAGTGGTTAAGAATCCACCTGCCAATGCAGGGGACATGGGTTCGATCCCTGCTGGGGGAAGATCCCACATGCCGCGGAGCAACTAAGCCCGTGCTCCACAACTACTAAGCCTGCTCTCTAGAGCCCGCGAGCCACAACTACTGAAGGCTGTGCGCCTAGAGTCCATGCTCTGCTACAAGAGAAGCCACCGCAATGAGAAGCCCGCACGAGGCAACAAAGAGTAGCCCCCGCTCACCGCAGCTAGAGAAAGCCCGCGTGCAGCGACAAAGACCCAACACATTCAAATTCAGAAAAAGGCAAAACTAAACAGCTGTGTTGAGAGCTAGGAGAATGGTTACCTTTCATAGGGGTAGTATGAAAGAAGGCAAGGAAGAGGTTTCTAGGGATTTGGGTAGTACTCTCTTTTATTATTATTATTACATTCCCATAACTTATTTATCTTAAAACTGGAAGTTTGTAGCTTTTGACCACCTTCACCCTTCTGCTAACCTTCCACCCCCTGCCTCTTGCAACCACCAATCTGTTCTCTGTATCTATGAGTATGATTTTTTTTAAGATTCCACATATAAGTGAGATCATACAGTATTTGTCTTTCTCTGACTTACTTCACTTAGCATACCGCCCTCAAGGTCTATCCATGCTGTGGCAAATGGCAAAATTTCCCTCTTTTTTATGGCTGAGTAATATTCCGTTGTGTATCTATGTACCACATCTTCTTTATCCATTCATCATTCGATGGACACTTAGGTTGCTTCCGTGTCTTGACTACTGGAAATAATGCTGCAATGAACATGTGGGTGCAGATACCTTTCTGACATAATGATTTCATTTCCTCTGGGTAATGCTCTTTTTCTTGACACATATTTCTCATAAAAATCTTCACAAAAGAAGATACTTTTTAACATAATAAAAAATGTTCTTGACAACAATTCCAAGAAGATCCTCTGTAATTGCTTCTTCTGCTGACCCTCAACGTAGGCTGATGGAATCTTATCAATGCACGAGAGGGGCAAAAGCAACTGGGATAGGAGAGTGCAAAGCACTGCAGTCTACATACTCAACTGCTCTCTGATGATCTGGACTGATCCAGAGATACATTTTATAAACCTGTAACACTGAATATAATAGTGGATAAGCTTCACAAATCTCCCCCCTCAATATCATATCTCTCATCTGACTTCTGACATTTATCAGTCAGCAGTGAAGTTAAGATAATACCCTCTAATAAATGTGTAGGGGACAGCTATTCTCTGTTGTCAGTTGAATATGAACCCAGTTAAGCTAGGGGAAGAGAAAATGACCTTCTGTGAATGCTGAGAAGCCTACCTCTGACTGGTAAAATGATCATCCTATCTCCATTGTGAAAACCTACTATTAGGGCTCTAAGAATCTTTAGAAATGATACTGAACCTTCTCCAAAGCAATACAGTACAGGTAATGTTGCTCAAAGTCCCAACCCAAAGTTCTACTATGTACAGCATGACTAAAAGAGCTTTAGCCAAAAATATAATCATGATAGGCAAGGTATGAACAGTCTTAAAAGGGCATTCTCAAGCAAATATCAATAGTAACAAGGAAAGTAAGTCATTGAATTTAAAGTTATTTAGAGGATTATACCACCAATACTACTCGGTAATATTTCACATATCTGCAATGCCTCCACCCTGCTTAAGCACAGGAATAGATCATTTTTTTCCCGATTATTCAGCAACCAGAATGTTAAGAAGTTCAGAGTGCTAAAGCTCACTCACTGAACTCAGGCCTCTCAGTGACTTTTTTTTTTTTTTTTTAACAAAAAATAAATAAATTTACTTCTCTGCTTTCCTAGTTCACAGCCAATTATAATGAGCAAGTCAGGATGAGAAGCAAAAAGAAAAAAGCTGGTAGAAACAGGCAGAGTTGCAAGAAATAACAGCTAACTTGGTAGGAAGAGACAGTAAATGCAAAAACAGACCAAGAACTCCAAACACACAATCTTCTGAGGCCATGTAGCAAACAGTTCTATGTGCCTCAAGAGTCTCCAAGGGCAACCACTACACAGGGTATATTCACGGAAACAGATCCAGAGTAAAGTCATTGATAAGGATTATATTATACTACGTTGAGTTTTTTAAAATAAGGTAGGGAAATGTATAATCCTTTTTTTTTTAATGTTTATTTATTTATTTGGTTGCTCCAGGTCTTAGTTGCGGTAGGCTGGCTCCTTCAGTCCGGTTCGCCAGCTCCTTAGTTGTGGCATGCAAACTCTCAGTTGTGACATGCATGTGGGATCTAGTTCCCTGACCAGGGATCAAACCCAGGCCCCCTGCACTGGGATCGCGGAGCCTCATCCACTGTGCCACCAGGGAAGTCCCTGCAGAATCCTTTTTTAAAAGGAGTTCATCCAAAATGTTTAAAATATTCTTTATTTTAGTTTAAATCTGAACACTTAATTTATAAGCTTCAGTTATATGGAAGATTGCACACCACAATAAATGCTGAGTAAAGCACTGCAATTGATAAGAGAATTTTAACTCAAACATCAGTTACATGAAAAATATGAGCATCTCATTTCCCAAAAACACTGAGAAAATGAGGTGCTACTGTTATTTGAATTAACATACATGTTATGAAATAATATCTTGACCTATAGAAAAGTAAGAACTATGTACATGTTATTAAAAGTACTTTAGGGCTCCCCTGGTGGCGCAGTGGTTGAGAGTCCGCCTGCCGATGCAGGGGACGCTGGTGCGGGCCCCGGTCCGGGAAGATCCCACATGCCGCGGAGCGGCTGGGCCCGTGAGCCATGGCCGCTGAGCCTGCGCGTCCGGAGCCTGTGCTCCGCAACGGGAGACGCCACAGCAGTGAGAGGCCCACGTACCAAAAAAAAGTACTTTAATTTTGAAAATCATCATTGGTCTCCACTGTGCTTAGCTCATCATACTACCTCTTTCAATCTCTCATTAATCCTTTCCATGCACAAGATGTGAAACTTACGACTCTGTGTGGAGAGTTTCTCTTAAAAGAACTGGTTTAAACATTTAACAAATGTTATTTTAAAATATTTATCCATGTATATTTAAATGTTTATCTTAATAATTTATTTTTCATAAACTAATGTTAACCCACAGAAAGGGAATTTATATTTTAATTCTCCTTGTCACCAGAACTAAAATCAAACGAATATGTACTTTTTCAATAACCTATGAAGCTTAAAAATGATAGAAAAAAATGAGTAGTACCTGATTTTCTATGTATGAAAAATGCAGGTTAAAAAAATCCTGAAGGACTTTAACAATTTAATTTTTCTAAATGGTAGAGAATATGCAGGGAAAATACTAGTTGGTACACAGAACTAAAGTCAGTCTATGAATATTTTGGAGTTGAGTGTGGAACATTTAGAGATCTCAAATGACCTACTTTCTCTCCACCACAATCTGTGAAAAATATGATAAAAGAGTACTTATTTGCTGAGATAAGTACTAAGTGTTTTTAGTCTATAATATATAAATGTTCATGAAAAAATACAAATGATGAAATAATTACATACAATGAACCAAAATTCAATTCCTAACTATCCCACCTAACCAAATAACTCACTTCCAAAGTTTAAACTGTAATAATATTGTTCTTATATAAGGCGTTTTTAAACTGAAAAAATTGTGTAGTTACATAATAAGGTTGTAAACCTAAACTGAGAGTACAGTATGCCTAAATTGTTTAAGGGGTAATGAAAATCATTACTGTATAAGTATTAATACATATAATAGAATGATAGTCAGGGGGTGGGGGGAGTTTCTTTTGGTTTGGTTTGGCTTTCTATACTGTTCCATTTTTCCAGAATATCAGCAGAGTCACAATATGGAAGGCACAATTCAAAATGGTTTTTTTTTGTTTTTTTTTTTTGTGGTATGCGGGCTTCCCTCTGTTGTGGCCTCTCCCGTTGCGGAGCACAGGCTCCGGACGCGCAGGCCCAGCGGCCATGGCTCACGGGCCCAGCCGCTCCGCGACATGTGGGATCCTCCCAGACGGGGGCGCGAACCCGGTTCCCCTGCATCGGCAGGCAGACGCGCAACCACTGCGCCACCAGGGAAGCCCCTCAAAATGTGTTTGTTTACAGAGAAAAATGCACATGCCTCATTCAGCTACCATTAAACATATGTCTACCGTTACCCTGCTCATGTTTGGAGAAATTCAAAACCAAATATAAACTCATTCTGCTTGAAGACTATTATTAGTTTCAGGGCTGTCATTGAAGATTACCAATGATCTGGTCCAAGTTTATTTTACAGATGAGAAAACTAGAAAATGGGCTTATTAAAAGACACACAATTAATGACAAAGTAAACTTAGAACTCAATTGTATGTCCACTAAACCAGCTTCTTCCCAACTTAAATACCAAATCACATCTGATCTGCTACATAAAAATTTTTAAATAAATTCATTAAGAGACATGGGTGAGATACCCAGGGTTCTGTTAACTCTGAAAGTGAAAACCAACAGAAATGCATAAATACTGATTTGCTCATTTTGCTGAATTTAGGTGGGGATATTTAAAACATCCAAATGGCCTACAGTGACTTTTTTTCCAAAAAATAAAAGGCTTTTAGACAAAGCCTATCAAATACATCCCATTACTACACAAGGATAATAATTTATATGCACCATCAACTATGTGGACGTGAAGAACAGTGTTAGTAGTATTATCCACATAAATAAATACACAAGTTGAAATCTAAGCCAGAAATTGAAATTTATTTTAGCTACAATACTAAATTTACATGTAAACTGTAACTAAAGTCAGCACTTACACTCACTTCAGGGTAGAGAAGAAGAATTAGGCAAATAAACATAACAAAAATACAGCTAGCCCAGACAACAGTCCACACAAATCAGTGTGATGTAACTGAAATTTCTTAAAACATAACAACCTGTATCTTAAATAAGGTTGAGGTACAAGTCCCTTTCTTCTCCTGAACTGCCTCTGATGCCGTGACAAAAATGGAGATGCAAAGGGAATAGTACCCTCCACTGATTTTTTTTTCTCATCTGTTTTTATTCTGTCTTTAAAAATGAGTAGAGCATAAAACCTCTTCCCATCTACTGTGTTTTACCCCAAATCTTCAACATCCACCATTCCAAAGATTGACACACTGATTCAGAGCAATATATGTCAGCCCAGGTGTTTAAAGTTTTAGGTTGAAACATTTGGTTAATTAACACCATGCTGCAAACACTCAAAATCACTTCAGCTGCCACTACTACAAAACAAAACTCCCCAAAACAAAAACTGTTACCCTCCACTGGATTTACTCATACAATAAATATTTACTGAGTGTCAGATGCTATGGTAGGAAGAATGAAAGAAAAAAGAAAACAGCAAAAAGCAGACATGGTCGCTGCCCTGTGAAGCTTAACACTTATGGAGCCTTTATGAAATACATCACCCCAAGAATCACTGTATATGTTGGGGTCTGCCTGAAAACATCCTCTTTTTAAAAAATAATTCTTTTTAATACATGTAAAGGTAAGAAAATCAGGCTTGCTTACTGTTCTATTTACCTAATTTTTAAAAATTTGCTTAGATGTAAAAAAAATTTCATACAACCTATCGTCCTCCAAAGGTTTCATTCTAGACAGCACAAATGGTAAATTCAACAGATTCCATATTAATATTTTACTGTTTATAACTCCAAGTGCCATATAAGTCAGTAAGGCAGGTCTTCCTGCTAGATGGGCAAACAGCTGTAATAGTCTAAGGTAAAAAAACAAAAAGTCACTTGTTATTTTGAAAGTTTGAATATATATTTGAAAGTTATTGAATATAGTCCTAGTATAAATACCTATATTCTGCTTAAGATGCTAAACATTATTTACACAAGGAAAAGAACAAAATACAGATATAAATTGCAAAGGAGGAAAAGGTCTCATGATTCTCTCATTCTTACAGGATTTTCGACAGCTGATGAAGAGGGGTTTGATGGAACAACGTAATTTTACAGCAACTTAATGGTTTAAAGAAGTTCCTAAGGAATGAATGCTTAGGACTTCAATTTTTTTTTAATACCCAGAAACAAGACTTAAAGAAAATGTCAGCATGTTAAAAGTCAGTTATTTCTGAATACTGGGCTGGCTGAAAGTCATTATTCCTCTTATGTTTCTACATTTTCTAAAGTAAGGGAATACTACAATTACAGTTAGAAAACAAAGAAAGGCAGACCTTGAAATAAATCACTGACTAGGTATCCTTGACAGTCCCACTCTTGCTTTCAACTGCAGAAACAGTACTAACACTGCAATTTAGACTGGAGAGGACACGGACGGAGACACACACACACATAGCTAGCATGTAGTAGGCACTTAATATTTGTGGCACGAAAGGACAATATACATGTAAACAAGCCAAAACACAAAACGCACTCCGATTTTGAGGCAACACAGTAAACACAGTAACGATTCCTTTACTAAAAGCTGCCCGACAGCTTAACGCGCACTAAATGAAAGAGCTCTTTTTCCCTGCCCTCTTCTTCTACTCAGACACTAGATTGCACATTCGAAACAAATCCTCCCCCAGCCCCGCCCCAAGCCCTACCCTCAGCTGCTCCCAGCACTGAAATTGATGGAAAGTCCGGGGCCTTAGCGGTACCCAGACCGGCCCCTCTCTGGACGCTCCGCGCTGCGGACACGCCCGGCGCGGTAGCGGCCGGGGCTATAGCCCGTTATCTCCAGGACCCCCAGGGGCTCGCGCTCGCCCCAACCCTGAGCCCGCAGCGCCCGCGGCCCCCCTCTTCTCTCCCTAGCGGCGGGCCGCTCCGTACCTGCACACCGTGATCAGGTTCCTCCTCTCCACCGCGGCGTTGCGGGCGCTCAGGCTCTTCCTGCCGCCGCCGCCGCCCCCGCCGCGGTTCCCGCCCAGGCCCCCCAGGCTCCGGGAGGCCATGGCGGGCCGACCCCCGCGGCCCTTTTGTCTCGTGCGACCCCGCTCGCTGCCCACACCTGCTTCCCAGGGCTGTCGCTCGGCGTGCGGCCGTAGGGCCGCGGGAGGGTGGAAGGGAAGGAGTGGGGGGGACGGAGGGAGGGTGTGGAGGACGGTGGGGGATTCGCACACGGGGACTGGCGGCTGGCGCTCCGCACCAAAGCTACACACACATACACACCACACACACGCACCACCCCCGCCCTTGCGCGCGCCGCCAGCCGCCGGGAGGCGCGTGCAGGCCGGCGTCAGCAGCTCCCCTACTTCCCCCAGGGACCTCGGCGGCCGCGCAGGCGCGTGCCCGCCGGCCCCGCAGTCCCAACCACCCGCGCTCGGCCGCCACTGGCGCCCCAGCTTCAGGCACCGCAGAGAGCCACGGGCCTCACGCGCGCAGCCCCGCCCTCCCTGCCTCTATCGGGCCAATGCCGCCCTAGCTGGAGCCAATCGCAGCGCGCGAGGGGCGGGGCTGGCCGCGCAGATCTTTAAAGCAACCTGCTAGAGCCCCGCCCCGGCGCGTGGGCAGCTGTCAAGACGCCGGGCCCGCGCTCGCAGCCGGTGAGCCGCAGGCAGTCGGCACTCAGGGGAGCAGCGCTGCAGCTGGCCTAGGGATTGTGGGATGCGGGACTCGGGAGTGCTCTGGGCGTGTTGACGACCCTTGCCCGGAGCCCAGCTAACGGCTGGGATCGCTATCTCTAACGGCTGATCCCGTTCCCAGAATCCGACTCCCCAGCCTAGTGGCATCCGTAGCTACAATGCCGAGCCAGCAGCAGCGCCGGCTCCCGCCCCTGACCCAGGGCTGACTCCCAGGAAGGGAGCAGATTTTCTTTTGTCCTAACGCCCTCCCCTGGCCTAGTAGACAGCTACAGATAGCCCAAAGAGGGAAACTGCCTGCAGAACATCCCTCTTGCGGCGTCTGGTGGTGGGATTTTTGACGCCACTTCGCTCCTACCCCAGCCCCCAGCAAGGCCTGCAGCCAAGACTGACCACCCACAGAAGAACGAGAGCGGTGCGAGTGTACACTTTGCTCCTTTCACCCTTCTCCCGTCCTGGGCAGTGCCCCCGGAATTAGTGGGGCGGGGGTGGTGGTGCGGTGAGCCTCCGGGCAGTGTTTGGAACCTAGCCCCCACTTTCCAGAGCCTCTCCATCCCTCCGGCCTTACCAGCAAGGAGGTCCTGGCTTCGCCTGAGTTCCCTGGTGCTCATCTAGGTCGGCCGTTCACCTCTCTTTGCATCAATATGCCCAGATTTTTTTTTAACTTTATATTTTATATTGGGGTATAGCCCATTATAGAGTTGTGATAGTTTCCTGTGCACAGCAAAGCCACTCAGCCATACATATACATGTATCCATTCTCCCTGAAACTCCCCTCCCATCCAGGCTGCTACATAACATTGAGCAGAGTTCCCTGTGCTCTACAGTAGGTCCTTGTTGGTTATCCATCTTAAGTTTAGCAGTGTGTACATGTCTAACCCAAACTCCCTAACTATCCCTTCCCCCCCTCTTCCCCTCTGGTAACCATAAGTTTGATCTCTAAGTCTGTGAGTCTGTTTCTGTCTTGTGAATGACTTCATTTGTATCATTTCTTTTTAGGCTCCGCGTATAAGGGATATAATATATTTCCTTTCTCTGTCTGACTTACTTGGTATGACAATCTCTAGATCCATCCATGTTGCTGCAAATGAATATGCACAGATTTTAGAGTGAAATCCTTATTGACAGCTATCCCTGTGGAGCCTAGCACGGTGCTGTGCATAGAACAGGTTCTCAAATGTTCATTAAATTTAACTGGAAGTCACATTTGGAATTATTTTACTCTAATTTTACAGTTTTGGTGGTTCTAAAATCCATTAAACTTCCAGCTCTGGTTTTGACATTTCTGTCAAAGAATATTATAGAATAGATATATAGATATAGTGTAGATACCTCTGGACTTCTTATATATTATACAAAGTAAGACAGGAGGTTACTGTTACTCTATGTTGAACGCTTTTAAAACAGACTTATGTATATTAAAGCTGTAGGTTACTAATTTCCAAGGTTGTAAAAAATTTTAAAGCTCTATTTGAAATCATCAGGACAAAGACTGAGCCCTTTCATCCACTCATCCTAATCATAGTAGAATGAAAATACATGTAGAAAAAAAAACTGTCTTAACTAATTTACTACGATAAATATTCAGATATTAAAATTATAAGAAACAATTCAGACAGACTTTAAACATTATCTTTCACATAAATAAAAGTAGGAGGTTTTCCAGGTCAGTGCACTTGTTGCCAAACATTTCTTGTTGGCTCTGTGGTGACATAGAGGCTTGTAAGGAGGTTTACCCTACTCAAATTGAAACTGTTGTTTAAACACAGATGAAAACTGCATAGAAAGGAGAGTGGAAAGCCATCAGTTATCAAGAAAATTCCATGCTGGTTTGTCCTGTAGGAGTGAGAGAACACATATGTCTGAAACACTTATCAGGAAGACAAAAATGAGTGGTCATGTCAAATAGAGAAAAGTGAGGTGTCATTATTCTCAAAATTGGCTTTCTAGCCTTTCAAGTACATTTTCATGTTATTTGTACTACGAATTTATATTTATGACTGAAGACTTGGTAAAACTCCATCTTAGATGATTAGGTGATAATGTTATTTTTTCAAATGCTACTTTTAGGGGGATTCAGTTGACATTGGCACTTGCTGAACAAGATTTTGCCTTAAACCATCTTTTCTATGTACAGCGTGCCATTAAACTGCCACATGGGGGCCTTATGTGATAAAGCTTTTTTCTTAATTATCTTGAGCTATATGTCCTGGGTCTCATTCTTTCTCCAGATTACTAATCCGGTGATAACTAATCAATTATATGCAGTGCAGAGTACAATACTACTATACAGCCACATGAGTTTTCACATTACTTTTTGAACTTTTTTTGGCACCTATTGCAATTCTTTATTTATCCAAGAATTTGCACAAAGGTTATTCAGAGAGGTAAAAAGACACAATAAAAATAATGAAAACAGTAGATGCCGAATTTAACCTACAAGAATTCTGTAGAACTGAATGGGCAGATCATACTCATTCACCATTTTCCCAATCACCTTGTTCTCCCCATCAAAAAATACAAATTTTTTTTTAAAAAAAGACAAAATTACAACTGTGACATATAAAATGTCCTCAAATCTAAAATACTACAAGCCAGAGAGATTGCCAAAGCATCATTTATAATCTCAAAGAAGTGGACTTTCTTTTTTTAAAAAAAATAAATTTATGTATTTTTTAATTTATTTTGGTTGCACGGCGTCTTAGTTGCGGCACACAGGATCTTCATTGCAGCACGCAGGATCTTTAATTGTGGCATGCAGGCTCATAGTTGCAGCATGCGAGCTTCTTAGTTGTGGCATGCATGAGGGCTCTAGTTCCCTGACCAGGGATTGAACCTGGGCCCCCTGAATTAGAAGCGTGAAATCTTACCCACTGGACCACCAAGGAAGTCACTCAAAGAAGGGGACTTCCTGTGTATGCCCAAACCCAGCAGCCACACAGAAAAGATTGATAAAATTGAAGAGACAATTTTTTTTAATCCATGAAGCAAGTTTCACCATAAACACAAAGAAAAATGACAGACCGAGAAAACATATTTGACATTCTCATCATGGACAAAAAACTAATTTCCTTTTATACACAATGTTCCTGCAGATCAATAAGCACAGTTTCAGTAGAATGATGAAGGTGGAAGCCAAATAGGAGAGACTAAAAGAGTGGGAAGTGAGAATCACACAACTTACTTGGGATATTGGTATTTTATCCCTATCGTTGTGTTGTTACTTTTTATGGAAATGACCTGGGCACATTTTAAAGCTGATGGAATGAATCCACTGGGAGGGAAACGTTAGAAACGCAAGAGAGAGAAAAAATGATCAGAAGTGAGAATATGGAAGAACACTGGAATCCAAGGCACAGGTGCATGGATGGAGCTTTGCTTAAAGGTACTAATTCTCACTTGTAACCATAGAGAAGGGTGGGAGCACAGGTGCAAACATAAGTAGTTTTAAGCATTTATTATTAAAAGTTGAGGAAGTTCCCATCTGGTAACTTCTGCTTTATCTGCAAATTAAAAGACAAAGTCACTCGCTGAAAGATTCAAACAGTCCATCTTACAGTGAATAGTAGAATGAGTTGACTAATGAAATTTAGGACTCCTGGCCAGTGTTTGAGGACCTATTTAAGGCTGGTGATGATGAATTTGCAATGGACGTATCCATCCTATTGTGTGACTTTCCTTGATGTTATTAGTGTATTAGTCATCTTAGGCTGCCATAACAAACACCATAGTGTGGTGGCTTAAATAATATAGATCTATTTTCTCAAAGTTCTGGAGGCTGGTAAGTCCAAGATCAAGGTGCCAATTTGGTTCCTGGTGAAAACTCTCTTTCTGGATTGTAGGTGGCGCCATCTCCCTGTGTGCTCACAAGACCTCTTTGTGTGCAGAAGGTTGGGTAGCAGGTGAGAGAGAGAGAGAGAGAGAGAGAGAGCGCAAGTTCTCTGGTGTCTCTTCTTAGAAGGGCACTAATCCATTATTAGGACCCATCCTCCTGACCTCATCTAACCCTAATCACCTCCCAAAGGCTCCATCTCCAAATACCATCACACTTGGCAGGGGGGTAGTGCCTCAGTGTATGAATTGAGGTGAACACAACATTCAGCGCCCAGAACGATTAGACTGCTGGCATGCAGGTAATAAGGAAAATGTTGATTTCATGCAGGAATGAGATTTTTATGAAAGGGTAAAAGGAAAAGAAAAAAATACAAGGAAGTTTGGGATATGAACAGTGTGATTCTAAAGCACTTTAGGTTGGACACAGAGGGAAAGACGAAAAGAGAGAGATTATGGGTTGGGGTAGGAAGAGGTATCAAAGGCCTGGATGATCTGTTAAGTCCAAAGAATAATCATAATGGATATAGTTGGATAAGCAAGGTAGGAGAGGAGATTGGAGACTGTGGTCAGAGAGTGATATGCTTGAATAGCAGTTTTAGAATTAGAGTAGTTATGGGTGATGACAAAATCCAAGGTTTGTAACCATGGTAATATGTACCAGTGGAGGGGTTGAGGAGTAGAGCTGGTGATGAAAAGAGGTTAAAAAAAAAATTCATAAGTCAGAGTGTTGAATGGCAATTTATGTTGTTATGAAGTCATCCAGAATTACGACAGGATTTAGAATACACAATAGCCAGTGTTATCTTGGATAATTCAGTGGGAATAAGTGGGAGATTAGTAGATAACAATACTGTCAAATTACCTAAGCCTCAAGCATTGAGAGCAAATTTTGTTGGTTTGCTTACTTTTTACAAGAAGGTGGAGAAATAATGGTCTAGAAGTGGCAGTAGAAACCAGGAAAAACACTACTCCTCTGGGCCAGAGGTATAAAAGGGATGGAATTATTCAAAACAAAACAAAACAAAAACATCCGTTTGAGAGCTTGACAAGGGAAGCAGAGTCCTTATGGGAGATCCATGTTTCCATTGTACCCATGGAGGATACAAGGTAGTCTTAGTCATACAGCAAAAGTTCCAGAGGGCGTGATGGAAGAGGGTGGCCGACAACGTCCAGGGCAAGGAAGTGCAAAACATGTTGGTATGGATGGTGAGGCTGGCGTTACAGGCTATGCTGAAGAGTACCTTGACAGGTCTCACAAATTGTTCTGTGTAAAAAGGCTTACTCTTTGAATAAAGGTTGATAAAAACAAGTTGGATTTGGTCTTACAGTTTCTTTGAGGAGGGCAATATGGGCTCTTTCTTCTTCTTCTTCTTCTTCTTCTTCTTCTTCTTCTTCTTCTTCTTCTTCTTCTTCTTCTTCTGTTTTGTTTTGTCTTGGAGAGAGGTGTTAATAAACCAAAAATTGCAGACTCCAGACACTGCGTGGGTTATATCAATGAATCTTCGGAGCCATTCTCTGATATAGGTAGTTATATTCTCCCATTTACAAGCAAGGAAGCAGAGAGTCTAAGTAACACAGTCACAAAATAAGTGGCAGAGCTGAAATTGAAATCTTGATCTATTAGATGCAAAGGTCCATTCTTTTTCCTGACATGTTTACTACCTTTTTGAGAAAGTAGCTCCAGGTGAGGCTTAACATAAACCCCTGCTTTGCACACAGAGTACTTAAGAATCAAGAAGGATGGTAAGCAATAACCAACTGCATCCCTTGTGGAATACAGTCTCCAGGGAGTTGAGAGCACCAGAGCTCAGACTTCGATAACGCTTTATAAGAAATATAGGGCTTCCCAAAAAAAAAAAAAAAAAGAAAGAAAAAGAAAAAGAAATATAGAATGCGTTTCACCATTGGAGTCAGCAAGAAAGTCACCTGACCAACTTAGGGAGGGCAGCAGTTCTTTCATTTCTCTCCTCTCTCTTACCATTCTTTTTGGACTAGAAGCTTAGCCTCATATTGCACCAAACTGAATTACTTTACGCCAAAGGAAATTGTGCCAAAGGGAGCTGTTGTCAGCATTTTCCAGTATATTAACTTTGTTTTCTACCCAGTCCCCTCCTCTTCTGTGTTTCTATCACATATCATCAACATTTTTCTATGTCATCTTAATGACAATAAAAACTCTTCTACACCATCATAACAACAAAACACTATTCCATGGTGTGGTTGTATCATAATTTACTCCATAACCCCACAATGTTGAACTTTTAGCTTGATTCCAACTATATTATTATAGACAACGTCAGCATTGCAATATCTGTATATCCACGATTTCTGCTTTAAGAGAAATTGTTGCATACACTCAACTATGTGCTGAGTCAAAGGATATGAAAATTTTAATGGTTAGAAATTAAATATTTCTCTAGAGCTGTCTTACCAATTTACATTTCTACTAACAGTACATAAAAGAGCTTTCCTAAACCCTTCCCTATTCTGGGAACTATCATTCTTTTTGCTGTTTTTCCATATAATAAGCAAAGGGCAATATTTTATTTAAATTTTTAAAATATTTATTTTCGGGCTTCCCTGGTGGCGCAGTGGTTGAGAGTCTGCCTGCCGATGCAGGGGACACGGGTTCGTGCCCCGGTCCGGGAAGATCCCACATGCCGCGGAGTGGCTGGGCCCATGAGCCATGGTCGCTGAGCCTGCGTGTCCGGAGCCTGTGCTCCGCAACAGGAGAGGCCACAACTGTGAGAGGCCCGAGTACCGCAAAAAAAAAAAAAAAAAAAAAAAAATTTATTTTCTTTTTATTTTTTTGGCTGCGTCGAGTCTTCAATGTGGTGCATGGGCTTCTCTCTAGTGGTGGCGTGCGGGTTTTCTCTCTGTAGTTGTGGCACACAGGCTCCAGAGCGTGTGGGCTCTGTAGTTTGCAGCAGGTGGGCTCCCTCATTGAGGCGCGCGGCTAACTGTATGCGACAATTTCTCTTAAAGCAGAAATTGTGGATATACAGATGTTGTGATGCTGATGTTATCTAAAATAATGTAGTAGTTGGAATCAGGTTGTGTCGCGAGGCTTAGTTGCCCAAAGGCATGTGGGATGCCTAATTAAATTAAATTGGCATATTTAAGACCAAAAAGATAAAGTGGACATTGTCAGTGTATCTTCAGCCCTTGCCTTAACAGGTGAATGAACACAACTTGAAACACAGGTGAATCTTGCTGGTCTATGAGACAGCAAGACCAGGGATCCCCGACCAGGGATGGAACCCTCGTCCCCTGCATTGGAAGGAGGATTCTTTACCACTGGACCACCAGGGAAGTCCCTTGTTTAAATTTTAACTTTTTTTTTAAATTTTTTTTTTTTTATGTGGACCACTTCTAAAGTCTTTATTGAGTTTGTTACAGTACTGCTTATGTTTTATGTTTTGGTTTTTTGGCCACAAGGCATGTGGGATCTTAGCCCCCTGGCCAGGGATCAAACCTGCACCCCCCTGCATTGGAAGGTGAAGTCTTAACCACTGGACCGCCAGGGAAGTCCTTTCACTTTTTTTATTAGTAGTGAAATTGTACATTTATTTCATGTGCTCCTTTGTCACTTATATTTTGTCTTTGGGTTTGCCTATTCATGTCCTTTGCCCATTTTTTCTAAAAGGGTCTGAGTCTTTTTTATAGTGATTATCATATTGGTCTATTGTATGTATAGCAAATACTTTTTCTAGCTTGCTGTTGCCTTGTTTATGGTGCCTATAGAGTTATTTTATAGAGAGATGTTGAAAATGTTTTATATAAATTAAATTCATCGTTCTTTCCCTTTATTGGTCTTTCCTCTGGTCATTTTAGAAAGGCCTTTGCCACCCCCAAGATTATACAGATATTTTATGGTTTCTTTTTTACATCAAAAATAGTTCATCTATTGTTCTCATTTAAAACCATATTTCTGGGGGGAAAGTGGCAGGGTGGTGGTGGTGGTGGGATGAATTGGGAGATTGGGATTGACGTCTATACACTAGTATGTATAAAATGGATAACTAATCAGAACCTGCTGTATAAAAAAATAAATAAAATAAAATTTAAAAAATAAAACAAAAAAACAAAAAAAAGCAAAAAACCATGTTTCTGTAAAAATTTATATACACTGTGGCTACAGGAAGACAGATATCACATTTGTTATGTTTAGCATCTGGCACATTGTTTTTAATATTCAATAAATATTTTTTAAATGAAAAAGATAATTCATCTATTTGAAATACATGAAGGTGTGAAATTAGGATATACGTTTATTTTTTCCAAACGATTAGCCATTTGTCCAATTCTACTTCTTAAATGATTCATCTTTTCCCTACTGATTTGAAATATTAAATTTATCATGCAATAATTTTAATAGGAATTTTGCATTTGCAATGAAGATTTGTGCTCATGATAATAAATCCACAGAGACAATGAACTTGTTTCATAAATGTTTCACAGCAGCTTTTTGCTAGATATCTCTCCAGACACACAATACATATATACATACTGAATTTTATCCAGATGGGCTCATGCTACATACAGTCAATATATATTTTCACCACCTGTAACTATTTGTATGTGTTGGTTTACAAAGTTTTCTTCCTCTCAAAAATTTTGTATTTTTATACAGTCAAATTTATGTATTTTTATTTTTATGTTTTCTGGGTTTTCATGCTTAAAAAAGCTTTTATTTATGCTTAGATTATAAAAATGTTTACCTATCTTTCTGCAGTGTGTTTTTCCTTTTATTTTCTTTTTTTTTCATTTGTATATTTGATACTTACAGAACTTATCTTGGTGTAAGAGACATTTGGTAAAAAAGCGTAACTTTTCCAAATGACCAATAGTTTAATACTGGTGTTAAATAATGCATTCTTTCCCACTGATATAAAATGCTACTTTTGTTAGATTCTAAATGTTTATATATATTTGAGTCTATTGCTGGATTTTCTATTCTGATCCTCTGATTTATTATTTGTGAGCTACTGGTACCAAAATTTCATAAGTACTGAAGCCTTATAATTAACTTTAAATATCTAGTAGGGCTTATCTCCTAATTAGTATATTTCAGAAGGTTCTTAGGCAATTTTAGAATGTCTGTTCTTCACAACATTAGAATCGTTTTGACACATTCTTCCCCCAAAAAAGGCTATAGAAATTCTGATAAGAATGCACTGCATTAATAGATTATGTTAAAAACTATAAACATCTTTGCAATATTTGCAATGTTCTAAGACCAGGGTATGTGTCTTCATTTCCTTACGTATTCTTTTATTTCACTCGTGGAGCTTTTGTTGTAAAGTTCCAGTGATAGCATGACTAGGTTTTTTTCTTTCATTATATGTCTAACTAGTTATAATTTTTACATAGGAAAGATATTTAATTTTGCACAATTATCTTTTTAAGTGTGCTTATTGTTATTAATATATTTTCAGTAGATTCTCTTAGTTTTCCAGGTAAACAGTTATATCATCTGAGTTTATTCATGTAGCACTTATAATATTGACAGGCACTTGGTACGTATGCAATAACCATTAGATATAATTATGATTATTACTATTTATATTAGTAAGTTATTAGAAAGACTAAATTGTCCATGATGAAGTAAGTAGGTTTACATTTTTGGATCTTGGCAAAATCATTCTAAGTTTCATTTAAAGGTGGTATAAACATGCATATATAGCCGAGATCATTGGGTAAAACAAGAGTGACAAGGGAAGACTTGCTTTATCAGATATTAAAATCTATTGTAAAGTATATAAAAACATACTATAAAATAGCAAGATACTAGCTCAAAAACAGAAAGATTAATAGTGAAGTTAGTGAAGTACACACACAAATCTCTTTAATATCAAGAATTCATTTTTATAGCTAAAACTGTGTGAATGTCAATTCTATAAAGTAGTTTTCTGCAAGTTATCTAACTTATTTAAATGTAAAATCTTTAAAAATAATCACCTTGGGGATATTTGGCAAAAGCTAAACATCAGTGAGAAATGGGTTACTTACGAACTTCCAAATAGGATTTTAAACTATGATGTCAAAAATATAAAAATATATATATTGCTTTAATTCTTTCTGCAGCTAGACTAAATGAGACTTCTAAAATTTAAAACAGTTTTCAGGAAAATTCTCCTTGAGAGCTTCTTTAAAAAAAAAAAAATTATTTATTTATTTATTTATTTAGGCTGCCTTGTGTCTTAGTTGAGGCACGTAGGATCGCACGCTGACTCTTTGTTGCTGCGAGCAGTCTCCTCTCTAGTTGTGGCGCGTGGGCTTAGTTGCCCCACAGCCTCTGGGACCTTAGTTCCCTGACCAGGGATCGAACCCACGTCTCCTGCATTGCAAAGTGGATTCTTAACCACTGCACCACCAGGGAAGTCCTCCTTGAGAGATTCTTAAAGTTAAGAGAATTAAAATACATTTTGGTACCAGTTTACTATGTCCACAGTTGAATTCTGTGTAAACATGTTTAAAATATATCAAAAAGACAATGACAGTAATGATTGCCTCCCTGAATTTTCAAGGTCATGTTAATCATATTGTTACTGAACTCAGGTCTGGTTGCTCACCGCTTAAAAGCAATACTCAACAGGCAAATGTTGGTTAGAAAAGAAAAGTTGCTTTATTCCCTGGCGACCTGGGGAGAAGGTAGACTTGTGTCCAAAAACCAACTCTGAAGATTCTGCTTGACCATGAAAGTTTTTAAAGGGAGATTCATTTGCGGAGGGGGTCAGAGTCTTCATTATCTACCACAGTGTGCAGACTTTCTTCTGATTGGTTGGTGGTGAAGTAAACAGGGCGGTGTTCCAGGAATCTTGTACTTAGCCTGAAATTACCATCCTCCACCTGAGCGGCGCCTTAGTTCCTTCAGAAAAACTCAAAGGTATTATTATATATATATCCCTTGAGGAGGAACCAGGACCCTGCTTTATTGCTGTACTATTGTTTCTTGACTGCTACCCTATTGTTTCTGCATTCCCTCCCTTCCCCAATTAGCATATGTTTGGATCTGCCCTTTGGAACTCAGGGAATGTCAAGGAGGCTGAATGAAGCCTATTTTCAACAAACAAGAAAGGGGGTGGGGAGGACACGAAAGGATTTGTACCCAGGAGGGCCTCACAGGGCCCTGCTCAGTTTCATTATATATATATATATATATATATTATTATATGTATACTACCTTATGACCACTAAGATCGCTGCTTGGTGTTCAAAAATTGGACAGCTGCATACTTCAACTCTAGCCAAGTATATTTCCCTGTGCCAACCAATGAACCTAAAGTTAAGTGGAACCGAGCAGTACCCTGCAGGGTCACTCCCAAGTACAAAACCCCTCTATGTTCCCTGCCTCTATTTTGTAGAAAAGCTGAAGTCTCCCAGGCCTCTCAGAGTCACAAAGGAACAGGCCCAAGCAGTTAATGATTAGGACAACAGAATCACAGACTCAGTGTCTGATGAAAGAATGAGATTAACACTATTGCTCATAATAATCTGTATCTTTGTGGGCATTAGAATAATTGTAGCTTGCTCTGCCCATATATGTAAGCAGCTCTTTTGCCCCTTTCCTGTTTGTCTATTTCTGTTCCCCTTAAACCTTAATCATAAAAATGATTAGGTAACTAGGTAACATTTAACCTAGCTTCTGATTTTTGCTTTACTGAATGTACACAATTCCTTGCTTAACCTGTTGATTCCTTTCCTGGATTAGAAGGAGTAAGAATGAAGAATTAAGTAGTTAATTAAGAAGAATTAAGCTGTCTACCCCTAGCTTCCCCTTGGTAAATTTGCAGGCAGACCCCATGGGTGCCAGCAGACTACACTGGCAAGAGAGAATCCAATTGCAGGCAGACCACAGGAGCAAGATAGTGTCCAAAGGGAGATCAGGAGTAGTCAGCAGGTCTGCATGCAACGAAAAAGATGAGGAAGAATCTGACCTCCTACCTTAATGATTAACTGAGATTGTTACCCCTTTTTCCCTTTAAAAATTGTCATGGGGGCTTCCCTGGTGGCGCAGTGGTTGAGAGTCCGCCTGCCAATGCAGGGGACGCGGGTTCGAGCCCTGGTCCGGGGGGATCCCACATGCCGCGGAGCGGCTGGGCCCATGAGCCATGGCCGCTGAGCCTGTGCGTCTGGAGCCTGCACTCCGCAACGGGACAGGCCACGACAGTGAGAGGCCCGCGTACCGCAAAAAAAAAAAAAAAAAAATTGTCATGGCTGCGCAGAATCTTCGGAGTTGGTCTCTGGACAAGAGTTCACCTTCTACCCCAGACTGCCGGCTTTTCTGAATAAAGCACCTTTCATTTCTACCAACACTTGTCCCACAATTATTGGCTTTTGAGCAGAGAGCAGCTGAACCTGAGCTCAGTAACATACGGTAAAGAAGAATGCTATGATTATCATTCAGGTCTTTACCAAACTTATGTTTAGCTTACTGTGTTTCATATAACTGATCTTGATAAAGAGGTTAATATCTGCTCAGCTATGGTTGGCAGAGTTTGGAAGCCAAAGTTTAAGTGGTTATATTTGTTTTCTATTGTTATATAACAAATTACCACAATATTACTGGCTTAAAAACGTGCATTTATTAACTCTCTGTCCTGTAGTTTAGAAGTTTGGCACAATATGACGGAGTTCTCTGCTCAGGTCTCACAAGGCTGATATCAAGGTGTCAGCTAAGCTGTGTGCTCATCTGGAAGCTCTGGGAAGAATCTAGTTCTAAGCTCTTTCGGGTTGCTGGCAGAATCCAGTCCTTTGCCATTGTAGGAGTGAGGTCCCTGTTTTCTTGCTGGCTATTGGCCAGGGATTGCTATCAACTCTTAGAGGTCACTCTCAAGTCCTTTTCTTTCTTTCTTTTTTTTTTTTTTTTTGGCTGCGCCAAGGGACATGCATGATCTTAGTTGCCCAACCAGGTATGGAACGCGTGTCCCGTGCAGTGGAAGCGTGGAGTCTTAACTGCTGGACCACCGGGCAAGTCCCTCAAGTCCTTTTCATATGGCTTCCTCCATCTTCAAGTCAGCAACAGACACTGAAGCCCTCTCATGCTTTGAAGCTCTGATGTCCTCTTCTGCCACTAGACGGAGAAAACTTTGCTTTCAAAGGGCTCACGCAATTAGGTTTGGCCCTATTCGATAATCTCCCGAACTCAAGGTCAACTGATTAGTAACTTTAACTTTATCTGCAAAATCCCTTATGTCACTGTGAAATAAAATTCACATTTTATGGTGAGACCAAAAAATTTAAACATAAAAAATTTTCTTTGCCCTTTGGCCTCCTATGTCCCTTCTACTGTGCACTATGTATCTGCATTATGCGTTCAACCAAACCTCCCCATCGGCAGAAATACCTGCTCAACCATAAGCAACATTCTCCTAGCAGCAATAAGAGAATTCCTTAAAAGATAACATTCCTTCGTGATCTTGTAAGGGGCCATGATGACGCTCATATCTGGATTGTGTAAACTGTCAATAAAATGTCATTTAATGTACAGCCCTCTGTCTCAGAAAACATGTGTAATTGTGCCTTGACTTCTAAAGGGCTGAACAGTTCTCAGAGTTTTCTGAGACACACTTCCCAGGGTAAAACCCTCAGATTTGGCTGGAATAAAGTTTTCCATTTCTTTCTTAGGTCAACTGATTAATTTTTCGTCAATACCACATACAATAATGTAATCCCAGGAGTGACACCCGGGGGTAGATATCATAAGGGCCATCTCAGGATTTTGCCCACTGCAGTGGTGAAAGAAACAATACAATCCTTAAAAGATTTATTTTGCTAAATATCTGTTAATTTGGCATTGACCTCCCCACTCCAAACCATTTCCATTGAAATCCTTATAGGAATTTTGATACAGCTAACTTCAAAGAGACCATTAATCAACTGGTGGTCTCCATAGCTTGGGAAAGCAACATTTGTCTTTCTTGTTTATTCAATAAATATTCTTTTAGTTGCTGTATTAGTCAGAGTTCTCCAGAGAAACAGAACCAATAGTATATATATGTATATATAAAGATAGATATAAGAGGAGATTTATTATAGGAAGAAGCTCACATGTCTCAGCTCCAGCAAAGAGACTGAATTCGCCTTCCTTCTCTTTTGTCCTATTCCAGCCCTCAGCAGATTGGATAATGCCCAATGGGTGAGGGCAATCTTCTTTGCTCAGCGTGCTAATTCAAATGCTAATCTCTTCTGTAGACATTCTTTACAGACACATCTAAATCACAGCTGCCCACTATGTGACAGACACTGTCCTAGGTGGTGGAGAAACCATGCACCTCAGATTGGGACTTGAACCCACATGCCAGGACTTGAACCCAGCCTCAACTCAGATCGGGACTCAAACCTGGCCAAACCCAGTCTTCCAACTGAGATCACACACCTGGTTTCAGGACTTAATGAGGCTGAGGTTCTTTTTGTTTTTTAAGATAAATTTATTTATTTATATATATATTTTCATTTATTTATTTTTTGGCTGTGTTGGGTCTTTGTTGTTACATGCAGGCTTTCTCTAGTTGCAGTGAGCAGGGCCTACTTTTCGTTGCAGTGCGCAGGCTTCTCATTGTCGTGGCTTCTCTTTGTTGTGGAGCACAGGCTCTAGGCTCATGGGCTTCAGTAGTTGTAGTACACAGGCTCAGTAGTTGTGGCTCTCGGGCTCTAGAGCACAGGCTCAGTAGTTGTGGCACATGTGCTTAGTTGCTCCACAGCATGTGGGATCTTCCCAGACCAGGGCTCGAACCTGTGTCCCTTGCATTGGCAGGCGGATTCTTAACCACTGTGCCACCAAGGAAGCCCAAAGCTCAGGTTCTTGATGTCTCATTGCAGAAAGAATTCAGTGAGAGACAAAGTGATAGGTAAGAAGTGGATTTGTTTAGAGAGAAACACACTCCACAGACAGAGGGTGGGCCACCTCAGAAGGTGAGAAAGGCACCAGGGTAAGGGGTTGCCAGTTTTTATAGGGGTGGGTAATTTCATAGGCTAATGAGTGGGAGGAGTATTCCAGCTATTTCAGGAAGGGGTGGGGATTTCCAGGAATTGGGCCACCACCCACTTTTTGATCTTTATGGTCAGTCTTGGAACTGTCATGGTGCCTGTGGGTGTGTCATTTAGCTGGCTGATGTGTTACAGTGAGCGTATACTGAGGCTCAAGGTCTAATGGAAGTTGACTTGTCTGCCATCTTGGACCCATTTGGTTTTAATCAGTTTATGTCATGTCCTCGGGCTATGTCATTATTTCAACTGTTGTGCCCTGCCCCCTTCCCTCCTGTTTCAGCTCTAGATAATCTAATTTTACTAATTTTTTTTTTTTTTTTTTGCGGTTCGCGGGCCCTCCCCCTCCCGACTGCGCCACCAGGGAAGCCCTAATTTTACTAATTTTTTGATTCCCAGTTTGCAGGGTCAGGCAGAACTCTAATTGATGGGATGGATTAAATGGAACATATAACCCAAATCCGCCCATCTCCTGTTCCTGTGGGCTTGTCCTCTGCTCTACATTGCCACACATATACATTCCCTACTTGTGTTAGTCAGGACTCTTGAGAGGCACAGAAATGATAGCGTGTGTGTGTGCGTGCACGCAGACATTACCTATGAGGAATTGACTCACAGACATGGAGGCGAAGTCCCACGATCTGCTGTCTGCAAGCTGGAGACCCAGGAAAGTGAGTGGAGTAATTCATTCCCAGTCCAAAGGCCTGAGAACTAGAGGAGGCAATGGTGTAAATCTCAGTCCAAGAACAGGAGAAGACGAGATGAGAAGTCCCAACTCATCAGTGATGCAGGGAAATAAAGAGGTGACTTCCTCATTTGTCCACCTTTTGTTCTATTCAAGCCCTCAGTGGATTGGATGATGTCCACCCACACTGAGGAGGGCAATCTACTTTATTGAGTCTACAACTTCAAATGCTAATCTCATCCAAAATACTTTACAGGCGCATCCAGAAATAAAGTTTAACCTGGGGACCATATAGACGTCAAGTTGACATAAAATCAACCATCACACTACCCATTCCTCATTAACAATATGTACAAGTTTTTGTTTTTTTTTTCAATTGAAGTATAGTTGATTTACAATATTATCTTAGTTTCAGGTGTACAACAAAGTGATTCGGTTTTTTTGTTTGTTTTTTAATTTTTTAATTTTATTATTGTTATTATTTTTTGGCTGCATTGGGTCTTCGTTGCTCTGCACAGGCTTTCTCTAGTTGCGGTGAGCAGGGGGCTACCCTTCGTTGCAGCGCGCGGGCTTCTCATTGCCGTGGCTTCTCTTTCTGTGGAGCACGGGCTCTAGGCACGCAGGCTCAGTAGTTGTGGCACACAGGCTCCGCGGCATGTGGGATCTTCCCAGACCAGGTCTCGAACCCATGTCCCCTGTCTTGGCAGGCGGATTCTTAACCACGTTGCCAACGGGGAAATCGCAGAATATCTATACTTCCTTACAGGCATTTCTTCTTTCTCACAAAGAATTCCCTGTCAGGGCTTCCCTGGTGGCACAGTGGTTAAGAGTCCACCTGCCAATGCAGGGGACATCGGTTCGAGCCGTGGTCCAGGAAGATGCCACATGCCGCGGAGCAACTAAGCCCTGCACCGCAACTACTGAGCCTGCGCACTAGAGCCCGCAAGCCACAACTACAGAAGCCTGCGTGCCTAGAGCCCGTGCTCTGCAACAAGAGAAGCCACCGCATGAGAAGCACACGCACCACAACAAAGAGTAGCCCCCGCTCGCCACAACTAGAGAGGGCCCGCGGACAGCAACGAAGACCCAATGCAGCCAAAAATAAATACATAAATAAATAAATTAGAAAAATAAAGAATTCTCTGTCATTCTTCAGGTTTGTCTGATAGGGTATTTCGAATGATCTTTGTCCTTTTCTTCTACATTCTCATGCTGCACAAGACTTCCAAGGCTTCCCAATACAGAAACCGAAAAAATTCAGTAACAGACCAGAATACGATCACACTTAAGATGCATTATTATTCCAATAGACGATACTAATATAAAATATAAATAACACTCAGGTACATAATTCTACAGGGCAGATGCTTCTTGTTCTTTTACCCCATTACTATAAAAATCTACTCTCCTTTAAATATGTTATACTTACCTGAAGCAATAGCCAAAGAGGTTTAAATTACACCTTCTACTGACTGTGAACTTACTCATTAACAAAGCTAAGAACAAGGATAATTGCTAGACTCTCTCTCAATGCCATCTTCCTTAACCTTCTGACTGTTCTCCATCCCCACCAGTCAAGAAGATTTTGCAGATCTTTACTTTCTGTAATCTGTACCGAAAAATCAGTTTTTTCCAATATAAAATTAGATAAATTGTGCCTTTTCCAACTTATAAACTGCGGATTTTCTGGTATGACCTCATGCCCTTCTACCCTTTCCTCCCTTGATTACTTCTTATTAGTAGCCTATTTTAGCAACTTTATTACACACATCTACAAACTATGCTATCATGACATTTAAGGGCCGTCTACGGTCTTGGTGTTGGTACCTTCAAAGAATGCCCAGAATCTGAACACTTCTCATTACTCCCACCTCTGTTCCTTTGGGATGACCCAGATGACTGGAACAGCCTCCCAACTGCTTCTTGCTTCTTCCCGTGGCCTCTCTATAGTCTGATTCCAATTTAGCAGCCAGAATGATAAGATTACGTTACACCTCTGCTCTAAATCCTCCAGTGGTTTTCTCTCTCACTCCAAGTAAAAGGCCCTATAGGACCGAATCATATGTCACTGTCACTTCTCTGACATCATCTCCTACCGCTTAGCCCTCTTGGTCACTCTGCTCGGACCACACTGGCTTCCTTGGACCTGTCAGGGATGCTCCTGCCTCAGGGCCTTTGCACTGCGCTACCCCAGATAAGAGCAGGGCTCATTTTCTTACCTACTTTAATCGTCTACTCAGTGAAGCCTTCCCCAATACCACTCCAAACCTCAAACCTGTTTCCTCTGAATTCCTTATCCTCTTTCATTGATTTGTTTGTCTCTGTAGCACCATCTTAATACTATAATTTCCACTCATCCATTTGTTCATTTTCTATCTCCTCTCACAATGATGTAAGGCTTCATCAGTGCAAAAACTTTTTGTAGGGTTTGTTCACTGATATAAAACAATGCTTGACATATTATAGGTGTTTAATTATTATTTTTGAATTGATGAAACCAGCCTCAGCTTTCTTTTCCTACTTTTTCTCCCTTTTATTCATTCACTCATTTATTGAACACATTATATTCTGGGTATTATGCTGGGGTTACAAAAATGAATGACAACCTCTTCTGTCAGAGTGATCACCTACACGCAAACCAATCATTACAACACATTGAGGTGGGCGGGCGGGGGAGGGGAAGTGATAAACTGGGAGATTGGGATTGACATATACACACTACTACACATAAAATAGGGACTTCCCTAGTGGCACAGTGGTTAAGAATCCGCCTGCCAATGCAGGGGACACGGGTTCGAGCCCTGGTCTGGGAAGATCCCACATGCCGCCGAGCAACTAAGCCCATGCGCCACAACTACTGAAGCCTGCGTGCCTAGAGCCCATGCTCCACAACAAGAGAAGCCACCACAGTGAGAAGCCCGCGTACCGCAACGAAGAGTAGCCCCCGCTCGCCGCAACTAGAGAAAGCCTGCATGCAGCAACGAAGACCCAACGCAGCCAAAAATAAATAAATAAATTTATTAAAAAATAAAATAAAATAGATAACTAATAAGAACCTACTGTATAGAACAGGAACTCTACTCAGTACTCTGTAATGACCTACATGGGAAAAGAATGTAAAAAAGAGTGGGTATTTGTATATGTATAACTGATTCACTTTGCTGTGCAGCAGAAACTAACACAACATTGTAAATCAACTGTACTCCAATAAAAGTTAATTTTAAAAAACACATTGATAAGTACTCTCATAATGAAACCTGGTACAATACATATTAGAACATCGAAGGGGGAACAAGTAATTTTACTTGAGCACTGGCGATAGGAAAGGACTTGCTGAGTAGGTGTTCAGTGAGTGGGCTTCGGACGGAAGAACATTATAAGCAGAGAGCACAGCCTAAACAAAATCTGTGGTGAGTAAGGATGTGGGTATCAGAACTGCAGTTGGTTAAGTTAAGACTGGAGCAGAGGTGTCAAGAGAGAAGGCTGAAAAGGGTAACACAAGCCACAATTTGGGAGCCCTTGTATGCAAAAGAATTTGAATTCTATTATTTAGGCAGCTGAGAGTCACTGAAAGGTTTTAGTCAGGAAAGTGTCACAGTCAGATCTGTCTTTCTGGCAACTTTAGAAAGATCACTCTGGAATTTGAGTGGGAGGGGATTGAGATCCGAGGCAAAGAGCAGGTGGAATTTCTTAGAGTAATTCCTCATTTTTGCCTTCTTCATTCCTAGGCCTCTCATTAACTCTCAGTGGACGACACAGCCCAACTTTATTTATTCATTAATTCAACCCATACAGATTAAGCCCCTACTCAGCACAGAGTTTTGGGGATTATGGAAGCGCACAGGATAGACAGAGCTCCTTCCTTAATGAATTTACAGTGTAGCAGGAGGAAACAAACAAGTTATAAACATAAAAGGCAAAAACAATAGTAATTATTATATTTAAACTTGGTGAATTTTAACACATTTTAGTTTGCTTTATTTTAGATTGCAACACTCTTCTTACACAATGAACATTCACCCTGAAGAGTATTTTTATTTGATCTAATGCTTTGTAATGCAAGATCATGCATGAACTTTGAAATGCTATAAACTGGGCCATGCCATAAGCTATAGTACATAAATATCAGTCAGGTTTTTTCCTTTCATCATAATATAATTTTTTTTTTGGTTTGGGTAGAGAACTAACTTCAAAAAGAAAAAAGTTATTAAACCATTTAGAATAGTTTGGTTAAAATGAGGAGCAAGCAAATAGAAGATATTAAATATTATCATGAACCCAAATGATAATTTAACAGAAGTTTTTATAGGTTAACAAACAAAAACAAAGCTTCCTTTTCTTAGATTCAATTTTTGATTAAAGAAATTCACGTTTTAATATCTAAAGGAAGAATTTTTAAAATAAAGTCATTTTAATATAATTCAGCTACCTCTGAGAAATAAATGGTAAAAGATGAAAAGAAAGAAGAAAAATATAGAGAAAATTCACTGGGAATAGTTGCATTTGAAGTATTTGCTGTCTGTTCTCAAGAGCTGTGATGAAGTTTTCCCACTGAACCTGGAAATCAGATTACCCTCTGATAGTTAAATTTCAAAACCTATATATAATGGATCAAAATAGAAATATACCAAAATACCTTAAAACATATGGCTAGGAAAGCAAGACACAGAGTCAATATTTGTAAAAGTAGTAATAAATCTAAGGGAAAAAATGGGATCAACTAGAAGAGTCTGGATTGATCAGCCATAAAATCCTGTTGTTTTTGTGAGTAAGCGTTGGCAGTGCCGAGTGGAGATCCATTCATGGGAGGAGTGTCCTCAGCCAAGATGCACCTATGCCTCTGGTGGCAGGTAACTCTCCACTGTGCACATAGACAAAGGATATGTGAGTTTCCACCAAACATAAATGTAATAACTTCCACATATCCCTATAAGTCTTGACCTGATATCTACAGGTAGACAAATCACCCATTATACTGTGCAAAATTTAGTATATGTATCAATAACTCAGAAAAAAAAATTATCTGGGTTGTCCATAGTATACCCTGTGCTAAATTTAACTATAAAACATAAATGTTATTGTATGGCAAGATTTTATTTATTCACTACTTGAGAGTTTCTTAAAGCCAAGAACAAATTTTTATTCTTTTATTCCACTGTGCATAGCACATAACATACAATCAAATATTTAAATGGAAAACATGACATTATAGAGACTTCTAAAAATATACAAATTCTTTATTCTAAATGATAATCCCTTGTATTCTGATAAAACTTTATAGAAGTCAAAAACTAAAAGCGCAAGTTTTACTTTCAGTAAAGTCTGTGAAAAAAAGTGTCATACTTATTATAGAAATACATCATGCTATTGTACTTATAGAATAATAGAACATGCATATTTTTAAATTTTGGAAATAATAACTCAGGTTTTCTTTACCCAAATATTCAGAGCTTTTCATTATGTGCAAGCAGTATTATACAATTGTAATCACATGGTAAAAACAACCTTGTATCCTGTGTTTTTCCGTATTTATATGGTAAACTCTTGCTGCTATTCCACTGTCCTCTTATATATGAAAGTGGTCACAAATCATAATTTACTTTTGTTCCACTATTGTTGAATAATTATTTTCCAGTGTACTATTTGTACTTCAAATAACATTATGATAATCAAGCTTGTCATAAAGCTTTTTGTATTTAGGATTATTTTTCTAAGACCAATTTCCAGGAGAATATATATATATACATATATATATGTATATATATATATATATATATATATATACATATATATATATATATACCTTGAGAAAAGGTCTATACTTTTGGCTGAAATTTTCCTTTTTACTATACACCATGCTTGGGACAGTGATATTCTTCACTGTATTATGTAAAAACATTGTCTTCCATCAACTCATTAGTGAAAATTATGGGCTTAAGGAACATCCGAATGTTGAGAAAAAAAAAAAAAAAGAAAAGGTCTTAATACACATGCATCCCTGCCTTCCCACTGCATGTCTTTCCTCTTTCTTCCAATTATCCCCATTTCCCTAGATACTTCCTTTGCTTCCTTTAAAGGAAATAACCACATAAATCCTGAAATCCTTTTGATGTACAAGACTTATTTAGAAAGGAGAGGTATTTTTCTTTTTTTAAAGTCTAATTTAATTTATATCCTGGTTTGTACTGCCTCATCAGAACAGATCAGGCAAATTTTCATGAAGTTTTATTATAATATTGAGATTCTTGGAGTAGAATTTTCTCACTGCCACATAGTGGTATAAGAACTCCTTTATACTTGCTTATGAATACTGCCATGAGCCTAGCATTATGGTTGAAGGACTATAGGAAAATACCCTGAGTAAACCGACATCCACTAGGAATTAAGTCTCCAGGATTTTGTTTCTTATCCATCCTTTCTAAATTCTAGAATTTCATCATGTAGGATACTGGTGTTTCTTCACGATCCTAGTCAGTACACAAGATACTCTCGGAGTCTACATTCAAGAAAACATCAAGCGAGAAAGACAACTATCATATGATATCACTTCTATGTGGAATCTAAAATATGATACAAATGAACTTATTTACAAAACAGAAATAGACCCACAGACATAGAAAACAGACTTACAGTTACCAAAGGGGAAAGGGACGGGGGGCGGGGTCAGCAGGGAGAAGTTAGGAGTATGGGATTAACAGATACAAACTAGTATACATGAAGTAGATAAACAAGGTCCTACTGTAGAGCACAGGGAACTATATTCAATATCCTGTAATAAACCATAATGGAAGAGAAAAAAAAAAACATCAGGGAACACATGGAATTGTATAATCCAGACACATAAACTAAGGTTTCCTGCCATCACTCCCAAGCTAATAGCAATTATTAAAAACTCTTCTCACACACGCTCCACCCACAGAGGCTATGACAACACCTTTCTGGATTTAATTGCCAATCTTCCCATGTCCCAAGGCTACGCTGAGAGCCATGTCATTCAGAAACTAGCTCTGAAACCTGCCTACCAAATCATTCAAACACACTCCAGCTCCATAGTTTAAACAGGCCTGATTTTACTTTTAAGAAACTGTTGACAATATATAACAATTGCTGGTGCAGGTTGGTTTGAAGTTTTCATGAGCTTGAATTGCTTTCCTTGGCACATCGATGGAGACTATTTTAAGTACCTTTCCAACAACGAAACATGCACCTCAAACATTCATCCTCTCAAACTCTAATATAGCTTCATTTAGCATTAACCTATGTGACTTATTTAGGGAACGAAATCAAATGTGGATATATAGGTTCTCAAAAAAAAGAGAAAGAAAATGATGTCCTTAAGTAGCACAATAGATGCCTGAGAAAAATCTCAGTTCTGCTTTTTAAACACTTAATGTCATTCTGAACCTGAGGAATCATAGAAAAGTGGTTAAAGATGTGGATTCCAAAGTTCAAATTTCGATATGGGATCCTGGATTCAAATTTCTGTCCTGCCAGTCACTGACTGGGTGTTATTTTATAGCTTTATAACTTCACCGAGTCTTATTTTCCTTTTCTTTAAAATAAATATAACTATAGCCCTATTTGTGTCAGGATTAAGTGTGAAAACATCTGATTTAGAGCTCAATAAATATTAGTCATTATTTTTACCTTCTTTCCTCCAATACATTAGGAGCTCTTTTGAGGGTAAGGGCTAACTCATTTCTCTTTATACATAGCATGTTCGGTACAATTGCTCAATAAATATTTGTTAAGTTTTGTTGTTACGGGATTCTTAGATCTGAGGGAACCATCTGCAGCACTGCTAATAAAAAATTTGTAAATAATGTATTTCTTGTGGCACCAGATTACCAGGGCATAGCATGTGGTGACAAAGAGCAGGGAATTCCTTCTAATATAGTCAAGAATGTTTATCATATAAGACTCTCCAAAAATTTCCAAACATTTCTCTTCGGTAAAGATGATTTGCTCTATGCGTAACTAAACATGATTAATTTATACTTTTGTAACTTCTTTTTTTTTTTGGCCACGCCACATGGCTTGCAGGATCTTAGTTCTCCCACCAGGGATTGAACCCAGGCTATGGCAGAGAAAGTGTCAAGTCATAACCACTGAACTGCCAGGAAATTCCCCCTTTGTAACATTTTTATGTACAAAGAGTCATAAATCAAAAATTATTCTTTCGTGAATAATTATTTATAAATAAATAAAATAAAAATGTCCTGGTTTTTATTTGCAACATGTACACAAAACTGAGAATCAAATCTACATAGAACAAAGAATTTCAGACATGCCCTAAGCATTTTTTAAAATATATTAATGCGCTATTTTCTTCATAGTCTCAGAAAGATGGTAATCTTTTAACTTCATTGAGTCTTAGTTTCCTTATCTTTGAAGGAATCTTTTTGAGAATGTCAAATGAACGTAGTGATGCTTTCCAGCTAAGATCTTGCAGTCTTGTTCTGCAAATGTGGAATGATGATTCAAAAAGAGGAGTGCCCAATATAATGTGAGAAAAAGCAAGGAGATGAGCAATGATATTAATTTAGTCATTCCTTCATTCAGTAAATATTTACTGAGTGCTCACTATGCTTCATTTGCTGGGAAACAGAAGAACAAAGCAGAGATGGCCTGCCCTTATAGAGCTTATATCTCAATGGGAAAGACACGTTTTGTAAGGAGCAAAAATTGCAATTGTGCGCGGGCTTTCTCTAGTTGCGGCTAGCCGGGTCTACTCTTCATTGCGGTGCACAGGTTTCTCATTGTGGCGGCTTCTCTCGCTGCGGAGCACAGGCTCTAGGCATGCGGGCTTCAGTAGTTGTGGCACACGGGCTCAGTAGTTGTGGCTCATGGGTTCTAGAGGGCAGGCTCAGTAGTTGTGGCACACGGGCTTAGTTGCTCCGCAGCATGTGGGATCTTCCCAGACCAGGGATCGACCCCGTGTCCCCTGAATTGGCAGGTGGATTCTTAACCACTGCGCCACCAGGGAAGTCCCATATGTGCATTTTTATGAGTTACTTTGGCAGTTGTATGGAGAGTGAATTAGAAATGTTCTAGAATGGATATGGAGAAACTAGGTAGGAAGCTTTCATAGTAGCCCAAGTAAGAGAGTACAGTGGTTATAATGGTTTGGACAAGGCTATTATCACTGTTGAGAAGAAAATGGATTCAATTCTGACATAGAAAGTAAGGGAGACGGTGTGTGTGTGTGTGTGTGTGTGTGTGTGTGTGTGTGTGACAACGCTGACTCTTCCCCTCTCCCCAGGTTTCTGATACAAAGTAAATGGTGGTGCTGGGTACTCATATGCCCATCTGAAAGAGAAGCCAATCTGGGGACAGGATCAGTTCAAGGCTCAATGTGAGATGAATTGAGCCACCCAGGGAGCAATTCTAAAGCATGATCTTTAGAATTTACTGTCTTTAAGACTAACAAAGATGATGGAGAGTGAGAAAAACTGGACTTAGGATAGCAAGAAGGTTTGCCTTTGACCTGTGATGAAATGGTAATAGGATAATATGCTTGGCTTGGGTGAGCACTATTTGACTGTAATGCATAGTAATCAATAAAATAAAGGAACAAAGCTAGAGGTGATAGCAGAATATTAATTGCAAATTAAATTTCCAGTTCCTGGAAAAGAACACTGCAGTATGATGGCAATTAAAAGCAACACAATAGCTACGAGGTCATGGCATGCTATGTCAAGCAACAGAGAAAATACAGTCAAATGTTTGGCAGAATTACAGAATTTCTCACTAGGAAGGACTAAAACAAGGGAAACCACCTAAAAGATAAGAATCAGAATTCATCAGTGTCTCAAGGAAATGTTATGCGATAAATTACAAGTTTTACAACTTCTTTTACACTAGTGTGGTTAGCATTATGTCCGCATTTTCTAATAATATTAGAAATGTTAATATCATTTAAGGTATTTTAATAGATAATTTAATTATGAATTGGAACAAACATGCAACTTGTAATGAACAATATTTCTTTCATGCATTTTTAAGTATGCACAGTAAAATAAACCCTGGGCCTCAGTCGGCCAGCTTTAGAATCCCAGATAATTGGACTTCAGACAGTACTAAGGCAAATAGATAGAGTGGTGACTTCCCTGGTGGCCCAGTGGTTAAGAATCTGCCTGTCAATGCAGGGGAGACGGGTTTGATCCCTGGTCTGGGAAGATCCCACATGCTGCGGAGCAGCTAAGCCTGTGCGCCACAACTTCTGAGCCTGCACTCTAGAGCCCACGAGCCACAACTACTGAAGCCCACGAGCCACAACTACAAAAACCCACACACCTAGAGCCCATGCTCCGCAATAAGAGAAGCCACCACAATGAGAAGCCCATGCACTGCAACGGAGAGTGGCCCTCGCTCGATGCAACTAGAGAAAGCCCGCACACAGCATTGAAGACCCAACGCAGCCAAAATAAATAAACAAATAAAAAAAAAAGAGTGTACTCTAGAACCTATAGCTCTTCTCCTGGGTCCTGAAAAATGATGATTAAAACAGGCAAGTCTATCTGAGACAGGCTGGGACCTGGGACCTGGGACCTGGGACACTTTGCTGCAGTGTTTGCACCTGGACAAACATCTTCTTGAGCAACAAAATACAAAGAAACTATAAGGGACTAAAAATAACTGCGTGCATGTGCAGTTGGGGTAAATTACAGACAACATGATACAAAGAGACCAAAAACCCAGCTGCCACTTCTGAAGGGTAGGAAGCAAAAGCAGGGTACTATGCATGCCCCCTGCACACAGAGCCACCAAAGGGGTGGGCAAACTACCTAAGCCACCCCTCTGGCCCACCCCTGGACCCATCCCTACCCTCACCCCATGCAAGGAATCAACTCCCCCCACCTCAGGGAGCAAGCGAGCAAGCAAGGGAAGCTGTTACTTGTTTTCGCTCCCCTCTGTTGCAGCATGAGCTCCAATAAAGCCCCTCCTGAATTTCTTTCTTTTTTGTGTGTGTGTGCACTTGGGCTCTTCGTTTTGGTGTGTGGGCTTCTCTCTAGTTATGACGCGCAGTTTTTTTCTCTCTCTAGTTGTGGCGCGCAGGCTCCAGGGCGCATGGGCTCTGTAGTTTGTGGCACGTGGGCTCTCTCGTTGATGCGCGCATGAGCTCAGTAGTTGTGGCGCGTGGGCTTAGTTGCCCCTCAGCGTGTGGGATCTTAGTTCCCTGACCAAGGATTGAACCCACATCCCCTGCCTTGTAAGAGGCGGATTCTTTACCACTGAACCACCAGGGAAGTCCCTGCTTGAATTTCTTGACGGGCCTCTTATCAATTTCTATTGATTAAGGAGGGCAAGAACCCTGGTTGGTAACATAACTGGTCAAGGACACAAATAAAATCAAAGTGGGAGAAACTTCACACAAAGCTGAAGTAAAACAGCTAGAGTCTGATTGCACCTGTCCCACTAACACGTATCCCACACTAGCCAGTCTGAATCCTCACCGTTAGAATTCCCTTTCAGTATGATAGAAAGAACAGCAAAGTCAGTGTCAGAAAACCTATGTTGTTCTGATTATACGGACTTCAGTCCAGTTCCTTAGCATTTCAGAGACTCAGTGTAATAAAAGACCTGCATAAAATGCCCTCTAAATTCTCTTACAAGCCTAAACATGCATGAATCTAGAAAGAAACACTGGAGCGTGAAAATTACCCTACAGTAGAACCTATTTTATAGAAATAATTTTAAAAGCATTAATATTCAAAGATTCCCAAGATCTTAACTTCATCACTGAAAACCTTCCTCAGCTTCATCCTGTCTCGGTCACGTGAGGTCATCCTATTTAAAAATCTAATCTTTCCCTGACTGGCACAGTCTCCTTCCTCTGCTCTGTTTTCCTCCAAAGCATCCACCTTTTAACATACTAAGTCACTCATTTTCTATGCTTTTGTTGATCTGTCTACCCCTCCACCAAATGTAAGTTTTACCTGGGAAGGGATTTTGTTGTTGTTCCTGGATGGATGCCAAACACATATAATACCACATGACATACAGAAGGTGCTCAGTTAATATTGTTGAATGGATGCACGAGTGAATTCTCAATACAAACGTGAAATGAAACATTTCCTAACTTAAGTTACAGTTGCAAAATCAGATCTAACCAACTACCATCAGTCTATTAGCACCATGTTCCTTCCATGTGGAAGTATATTTTAAGTAGATTTGTCTTTTGAAATAATACAAAACCTTTTTGAAAAAAAAAGTGAGTGAACATCAGCTTGTTGAACTGATTTGACTTTGTTCCCAGGAGAGAGTTCATTTAAGATCACGCAAGTTCAAAGTCAATGAATCATAAAGTAATTAAAAAACTAAAAAAGAAGTGACATTTTTTATGAACTCTGCAAGTTCAAAAACCATTTAAGGTAACATTATTATTGTGTTAGGAATTCCTCACCACTGATGTCTGAGGGCAAAAGCTTTGGCTATAGAGTAAGAGAATGATTAAATGGATGTATACTAGGAGTAATTCAACCAAATAAGCACTGAACATTGAAGGGATTTCCCTTTAGGAATAATCTTCAGAACAAATTTGCTAAGCATCCAAGAAAATTGGGCTCGTTACTTTATAGCCATATTTCATTTTTAGCTGAAACTTCTCTCAAGGAAGTCACCTATTGGCCTACTAATAATGAGCATAACAGAAGTAAACATTCCGAACTTAGACATCCAGGTACTAAGCTAACTGCTCTACATTCACTGTCTAATTTTAAAAATGAGGAATTTCCGTTGCAGTAAGAATAAATACATTGTCCAGTGTCAAATGACCTGTTTCTAAAACTTAAATTTATCAGCATAAGACAATATTTCCTACTATTGAGGACATTCAAAGCATATGCCAGTAGAATCTGAAGACAAATCTCCCCAAAAGTTCAAACGATGTTATTTCTTGGCAGGCATCATTGAAATTGGTTCATAGTCTCCTTGGGTACCTACTTTGAAGAGGATAGTGGTCATTTTAAATGTAAAAGTTCCGTTTTGTTTGTAAAAAACAAAAACAAAGCATCCGTCGTGTATACTAAAATTATGCCAATAATTTTCACCCCTGGAAACACACGTACATAACTTGAGGGGCTCTGTGCTCCTTCCCTTTTCCATGACCAGCATCTAGCAAAGCCCCGCCACACAGTGCTCAATACAAATTTTAAGTAAAGAAAAGAAGACTCAAGAAATAAATAGTTGTTCCAGTTAAGTGTATCTTTATTCGTTTGGATATGTTTTAAAATGTCAAATAGGGACTTCCCTGGCATTCCAGTGGTTGGGACTCTGTGCTTCCATTGCTGGGGGCACGGGTTCGATCCCTGGTTGGGGAATTAGGATCCCACATGCTGCGCAGTGCGGCCAAAAATTTTTTAAAAAACAAACCAAAAAACCAAAAAAAAAAAAAAAAGTCAAATAATGCTGTTAATGGGGATTTTTCTAAGTCCATTCAACAGACAGAAATTGAGTACCTACTATCTGTGCTGTGCTTTGTACTAGGCAGTAGCTGTATGGCATAAAACAAATATTCAATATCCTGTGATAAGCCATAATGGAAAAGAATATATATAAAAAAGAAGATCTCTATGTGTATAACTGAGTCACTTTGCTGTACAGCAGAAATTAACACATTGTAAATCAACTATACTTCAATTAAAAAAAAAAAAGACACAAGACTCCTACCCTCATGGAGCTCCACTCTTCAGGGGAATGACAATTAAGTCCCTAAATGGTCTTTCCTCCTTATTACCTTCCTCAGGTCAAGGTATATATGGTGGTTAGTTGGGAAAAGTACCTCTAGGTCTTTGATCTTCTCCATGACACTTTGATGTTGATAGTGAAGCAGCAATTAGATAAAATGTAGCCATGTTACATAGAGTGGATGGCAAAACCAGAGCTAGAATCCAGTTATTTCAGTCTACCATATGTTTTCTTACCACTTAAAGAAATATCTCTCCATTTTTTACCTCTATCTTTCTCCGTTGCCCCTTTCTCTCTTTCTTTAAAAACATTAAAGGAATTTTCAGAAATAGAAAGTTTTGAAGAAATGTAGAATACTGGGAGTTCTCCATGTTACTTGTTTTAGCCAGTTAATTTTGCCCTTCACTAAATGTGTCCATTTTCTCCTTAATAAACAGCAAACCCCCCTGAAAGACGGATAACAATAGCCAGGGTCCTGGAACCTCTTCTTTATTCCCATCTCCATGCTTTGCACAAAATACCACTTTTTCCATTGTAAAAATAATACACTTTTAGTATAGAAATTTGTAAAATACTGAAAAGTTTAAAGAAAAAAACTGACATAACTTTCATCACTATGAAACAACCATTCTTCACCTTTTGATGTATTTCTTTCTAATATTACATCAATTAATTTCTTTTACATAATTACTATCATGCTGTCACAATTTTCCCCTGCCCTTTTCTTTGCATATTAACATAGGTACTTTCCAATGTTATTGCAAATTTTTGAAGGTACATTTTTTCTTTTTTAAATTATTTTTTATTGAAGTATAGTTGCTGTACAATATTATATAAGTTAAATGTGTACAATATAGTGATTCACAATTTTTAAAGATTATACTCCATTTACACTAATTATAAAAATTGGCAGGCTTCCCTGGTGGCGCAGTGGTTGAGAGTCCGCCTGCCGATGCAGGGGACACGGGTTCGTGCCCCGGTCCGGGAGGATCCCACGTGCCGCGGAGCCGCTAGGCCCGTGAACCACGGCCGCTGAGCCTGCGCGTCCGGAGCCTGTGCTCCGCAACGGGAGAGGCCACAACAGTGAGAGGCCAGCGTACCGCAAAAAAAAAAAAAGAAAAAAAAATTGGCTATATTCCATGTGTTGTACAATATATTCTTGTAGCTTATTCTATACCTAATAGTTTGTACCTCTTAATCCCCTACACGGCCCCTCCTACTTTCCCTCCCCTCACTGGTAACCACTAGTTTATTCTCTGTATCTGTAAGTTTGCTTCTTCTTTTGTTTTATTCACTAGTTTGTTGTATTTTTAGATTCCACATATAAGTGATATACAGTACATGTCTTTCTCTGTCTGACTTATTTCACTTAGCGTAATGCCCTCCAAATCCATCCATTTTGCTGCACATGGCAAATTTTCATTTTTATTTTTGGCTGAGTAGTATTCCATTGTATATATATATACCATATTTTCTTTATCCGTTTATCTGTTGATGGACACTTAGGTTGGTTTCATATCTTGGCAATTGTAAATAATGCTGCTATGAACATTGGGGTACATATACCTTTTAGATTAGTGTTTTTTGTTTTTTTGCTATATATCCAGGAGTGAAATTTCTGGGTCCTACGGTATCAATAGTTCTATTTTTAGTTTTTTGAGAAACCTCCATATTGTTTTCCACAGTGGCTGCACCAATTTATGTTCCCACCAATGGTGTACAAGGGTTCCCTTTTCTCCACATCCTCAGCAACTTTTGTTATTTATGTTCTTTTACATGATAGTCATTCTGGCATGTGTGAAGTGATATCTCACTGTGGTTTTGATTCGCGTTTCCTGATGATTAGCAATGTTAAGCATCTTTTTCATGTGCCTGTTGGCCATCTGCATTTCCTCTTTGGAAGAATGTCTATTCAGTTCTTCTGTCCATTTTTAAATTGGGTTGTTTGTTTTTTGATGTTGAGTTGTAGGAGATGTTTATAAATGTTGAATATTACCCCCTTATGGGTCATATCATTTGCAAATATTTTCTCCCATTCAGTAGGTTGTCTTTTGTTTTCTCAATGGTTTCCCTTGCTGTGCAAAAGCTTTTGAGTTTAATTAGGTCCCATTTGTTTATTTTGTTTTTATTTCCTTTACTTTAGGAGATGAATCCAAAAATATTGCTGAGATTTATGTCAGAGTGTTCTGCCGCTGTTTTCCTCTAAGAGTTTTATAGTATCCAGTCTTACATTTAGGTTGTTAATCCATTTTGAGTTTATTTGTGTATATGGTGTTAGAGAATGTTCTAATTTCATTCTTTTACATGTGGCTGTTCAGTTTTCCCAGACCGCTTGTTGAAGAGACTGTCTTTTCTCCATTGTATATTCTTGCCACATTGTTTCGATTACTGTAGCTTTGTAGCATACTCTGAAGTCAGGGAGCATGATTCCTCCAGCTCTTTTCTTCTTTCTCAAGATTGTTTTGGCTATTCGGGGCCTTTTGTGTTTTCATACAAATTTTAAAATTCTTTGTTCTAGTTCCGTGAAAAATGCCATTGGTATTTTCATAGGGATTGCTTTGAATCTGTAGATTGCCTTGAGTAGTATGGTGATTTTAACAATATTGATTCTTCCAATCAAAGAACATGGTACATCTTTCCATCTCTTTGTGTCATCTTCAATTTCTTTCATCAGTATCTTATCGTTTTCTGAGTACAAGTCTTTTACCTTCTTAGGTAGGTTTGTTCCTAGGTATTTTATTCTTTTTGATGTGATGGTAAATGGGATTGTTTCCGTAATTTCTCTTTCTGATAGTTCATTGTTAGTATATAGAAATCCAGCAGATTTCTGTATATTAATTTTGTATCTTACAACTTTACTGAATCCATTGATGAGCTTTAGCAGTTTTCTGGTGGCATCTTTAGGATTTCATATGTATAGTATCATGTCATCTGAAAACAGTGACACTTTTACTTCTTCCTTTCCAATTTGGATTCCTTTTATTTCTTTTTCTTCTCTGATTCCTCCAAAACTATTGCTTCTCTCCAAAACTATGTTGAATAAAAGTGGCAAGAGTGGGCATCCTTGTCTTTTTTCTGACCCTAGAGGAAATGCTTTCAGCTTTTTACTGTCGAGTATGATGCTAGATGTACATTTTATATCATATTTTCTTTAAGTGAATGCATCATAATTTGCTCAGCCATTCACATGTGGCTAAGTATTTAGGTTACTTATCATTTTTCACTGTTATCAAATAAAGTAGCAATTAACATCTTTGTGCCTGATATTTTTCCTGTACTTTGGATTTTTTTTTTTAAACTCAACACTACACTTTATTTTTTCTTTCAATATTTATTTATTTTGCTTATTTATTTTCCTTTTAATTTTTTTTTTTTGGTTGCATAGGGTCTTAGTTGTGGCACATGGGATATTTGTTGAGGCATGTGGGATCTTTTTGTTATGGCATGCGGTCTGCTTGGGCTTCTCTCTAGTTGTGGTGTGAGGGTTTTCTCTCTCTAGTTGTGGTGCATGGGGTCCAGGGCACGTGGGCTCTGTAGTTGTGGCGCGTGGGCTCTCTCATTGAGGTGCGCAAGCTCAGTAGTTGTGGTGTGTGGCCTTAGTTCCCCCGCTGCATGTGGGATCTTAGTTCCCTGGCCAGGGATCAAACCTGCGTCCCCTGCCTTGGAAGGCGGATTCTTTACCACTGGACCACGAGGGAAGTCCCTGGATTATTCCTTTAGAACAGATCTCCTAAAATTGAATTGAATCAAACATTTAGAGTATATATTGCCACATTATTTCCTTATTCATTTTAATAATTTTTATTTCCAACCTATTTTACTTCACTTGTGTGAACACTTGATAATCTCACTCTTCAAAATATCTTTGCTGTTTTAATTTGAATTTCTTTGTAGTTAGTGTGAACATTTCACTATGTCCTACTTTGTTCACCAAAGTACGTTGTTCACCAAAGTATTATTGCCTTTCTGTGTGTGAATTGCCTATTTGTGTATTTTGCCCAGTTCTATTTGGGCTTTTGAATATTCTTATACACTTATATGAACTCTTTAAATATTAAGAGTATTGATCCATTGTGATATTTACAATGAAGAGCTATTTGGTTAACTGTCGCCTTTAAATCTGAATTTATTCAAGATAATTTTTGTTTTTTTTAGCTTTATTTCAAACAATTATTTATAATTATTTCCATATCATTATTTACTCTCAATGTCCATCAATAGCCCTTTTCAGACATTACACTTTTACTCTCAAGTTGTTAATTTTTATTCCTATTTTATTCCATTTATCATCGTTATTAGGCTATCTGAGTAATAATACTACTTACTCAATACCAAACACTTTTCAAGTCTTACTCAGTTTACTTCTTACAAAAACCTTAGGTGGCTTCTGCTATTGTCTCCATTTTAACAACGCACAAATCAAGGTTTGAGTAACCTGTCCAAAGCCAGTCAGTCAACAAGTGATGCAGTTAGAATTCGAAGCCTCCTGAGCTTCACTTGATTCTCATCTTTCCCTTGATCTTACTGTCGTGTCCTCTCTCCCATTAATTCTGCAATTCATTTAAAAAATTTTCTTGTGCTATTAAGGGTGGTTTATTTTAATAGAAGACAGAGACTTACTCAGAGGGATGATTCACTAATGGACTTTTAAGGATGCCACTAGAGGCTGATAAAGGCTATAGAACTTTCAAAGCACCAACTTAAGCCATTGACCCCCTGGTCTGATTTCTATAAAGCTGTCTCTGACATCAGACACTCAACACTTACTGGTCTCAACAAGTATGTATTGAATCTTTATTTGTGTAAGTTGCTGTGCTATTAAAATATAAAAAGAAATGCCTAATCATATAAAACAGTAGTAATGAATACCAAATGAGAGGTATAGATAATTAGCCGTAGGATGGGGGTGGGTAAAAATCACTTCTGGTTACTATAGACAGAGGAGGGTTTTCAGAGGAGTAAAATTCAGGCTTCTGTTTGTCATTGACTTGATACATGGCTAAATCACTTAGTTTTAAATTTATTTATTTTATTTTATTTTTATATTTGTCTGCATTGGGTTTTCGTTGCTGCACGCCAGCTTTCTATAGTTGTGGCGAGCGGGCTCTAGAGTGCAGGCTCAGTAGTTGTGCCGCAGGGGCTTAGTTGCTCCGCGGCCTGTGGGATCTTCCGGGACCAGGGCTCGAACCCGTGTCCCCTGCATTGGCAGGCGGATTCTTAACCACTGCGCCACCAGGGAAGTCCAGTCACTTAGTTTTAAATTAAGTCAATTCGTTATCTTCTGATCACCATTTCACCCAAGTTAAGGTTGTTGCAACTCTTGGTTAAACAAAGTCAGGAGAAATAACTTCCTTAGCAATATACTCACATTAAGAACTTCTGTTTTAAGTACATGCGTGCATAGAAACAATCTGATGTAATCCAGTGTGAGTTCAGGTACAATCATTCAATGTCCCCTGTCATTAAGATAGTCATACATCCTTTGTACATGAAGTTAATTACACATAAATGGGTGGAGAGTGTGTGGATCCTTGATTATTGTTGCCACAGCTGTCATTTGTCTTGCTCTTTGGACTGAAACTTCAGGTGTATTCTTTCTCTGGCTCAGGTCAGTGGAGTTCATCAACATGAATTTGCATTCTTTTTTATAGACTAGTGAACCTTGATTTCAGACTCAGATTGGCTAAATAGAAGAGGTGGAGAAATAGGGGAAATGAATTATTGGAGAGACCAGGGAAAGAAAAACAGGATTTACAACAAAAGAGTCATGGGAAGAAGAACCTCCTGAAGAATTAAAAATTCTCTTCTTAGGAGAAGAAGGAAAAGTAGGTGAAAGCATAATAGATAAAATGTAAGAGTGGCTTGAAAAGATAATGAAGGGTTAAGGGAGCTAGGATATAAATGTTCATCAAAATATACAACCAGAGAACCTTTACATTCTTCAGAATACATTTTTAGTCAATGCTGGTTGATTGATAGAAACATATGTAATGGATTTTCTATTAATGGTGGAATTTAAAACTTCTGAAAATTCTACATTAAAGAAATAAAAATACTTACTAACACATTTACAGAAATTAAAAAGCAAGGAATTGGAATTAAGATTCATTTGTGAGTAGTTTAATAGGCTGTAAGATAAAGAGAACTAATGAAAGTAGCTAAAATACTGGTGGTTCCACATCTAATATCTAATATTTCAACGCACTGAGAGAAACTCACCATTTATGGGACTTATATGGCAAATACACTTTACATTTAAAATTGAATTGTCTGGAAGTGTTAGTGAGGACGTGGAAAAAAAGGGAACCATTGTGTTCTACTGGTTGGAATGTAAATTGGTGCCATCATTATGGAAAACAGTACAGTGGTTCCTTAAAAAATTAAAAATAGAACTACCATATGGTCCCAGCCATTCCATTTCTGGGTATTTACCTGAAGAAACCAAAAACACTGACTCAGAAAGATATATACACGCCCATGTTCCTTGCAGCATTATTTACAATAGCCAAGATTTGGAAACAACCCAAGTGTCCATTGATGGATGAATAGATAAAGAAAGTGTGGTATATATATACAACACAATATTATTCAGCCATAAAAAAGAATGAAATCTTGCCATTTTTGACAACATGGATGACCTTGAGGGCAGTATGCTAAGTGAACTAAGTCAGACAGAGAAAGACAAATACTGGATGATCTCATTTATATGTGGAATCTTAAAAACAAACAAAAAAAACAAGCTCATAGATAGAGAGTAGATTGGTGGTAACCAGAGGCGGGGGGGTGGGAGTGGAAAAAATGGGTGAAGGGAGTCAAAAGATCCAAATTTTCAGTTATAAAATAAATAAGTCATGAAGATGTAATGTACAGTATGCTGACTATGGTTAATAATACTGTATTGCATATTTGAAAGTTACTAAGAGAGTAAAACCTAAAAATACTTATCACAAGAAAAAAAAACTCTGTAACTAAATATAGTGACAGATGTTAACTAATTGTGGTGATCATTTCATGATATATACAAATATTGAATCATGATGTTGTATACCTGAAATTAATACATGATGTGTATCAATTATATCTCAATAAAAAAAGATTGAGTTGTTTGGTAGATCTTTGCATATTGTTTTGCTTGACATAGGGTAAAAAGGTATGCTTCAGAAGAGGTTAATTTTTTTTTTTCTGGCTTCATTCACTTTATTCTTCTCATATAAAACTATGTGGTGGCTATAGCTGGAGCCTGGGTCCTCTGCACGGAAATTCTGGTGTGGGTCTTTACAAGATAGTCAGTGAATTCCTGATACAGAGACTTGGTAAACACCATCTCTCTCCAGAGATCAGGAGTGAGATAACTGTAGGTCTTGGAAATGGCATCAAAAAGTTGCCCAGGGTGGTGGTGCAGCCCCTGGCAGAGGTGTAGCGGTCATCAATTCCGGCCATCATCAGTAGCTTCTTGGGCACAGGGGCTGAGACGATGTCAGTGCCCCTGGGGGCAGGGATGAAGCACACCAGCACAGAGCAACAGTGGCCAGTCACCTTGCAAGGGATGGTATGGGACTTGCCAATCTTGTTCCCCCAGTAGCCTGGCCGCATGGGGACGATGCGGAGCTTGGCCAAAATGATGACCCCACGGATGGCAGTGGCTACCTCCTTAGAGCACTTGACACCCAAACCGACATGTCCGTTGTAACCCCCAGTGGCGTCAAATGCCTTGAACCCGGTCTTCTGGCCAGCACGGGTCTGCTTTTGCCAGGAATAATCTTCAAGCCTCATCCTTGAGGCATGCCCTCCAGGAAAAAGTCAATGATCTCAGAGTCCTTGTTGGGCAGAGAGAGGAGATAGATCTCCTCCAGGGACTTGATCTTCATGCCCTTGACCAGGCGGCCCAGCTTGGTGACAGGGAACCACTCCTTGTCCTCCGCCTTGCCTCCGCAAGCTCCGCGGCCTCCTCGGAAGCCACCGCGGCCTCCCATTCCAGGCCCCCTCGCCCCCACCTCCGGGCCCTTCCCCAGCACTGGCTTCATCCACCATCTGCTGTTTTTAAGGAGGAGAAGAGCGAGGTCAATGCTACTTTGGATGGCAAACAGTTTCAAAGAAAATAAGGCAACTAGCCTGACAATGGTATTTATGATATCTCTGCCACAGGAAGAGCACTACATGAACTGCAGTACAAACAAAAAAACAATAAAACACACAATCCCAGTCTATCTGGGCCAGAAGAACTTGTATAAATAAAATAATCTACAATCTCCCTGAAGGCAGAATATAATGTTTACACCATCTATCACTACAATTTAGCACAGTTTTTGGCTTTTGGCAGGCACTCAGTAAATGTTTGTGGAACAAATATTGACTGAACTGAGGCCCAGAATTATGAAGAAATATCCCAGTATGTATAAGCATAAATAATTTTTAAAAATTTAAGCAGCATAAAAATAAGACCCAAAAGCCTTTATATAATTTTATACTTAGTCCACGTTTTTCTGAGTCAACCTGCTCATTCATTTTTTTCTATTCCCTTAAAACATGTTTACTGAGCATTTACTATGTGCCAGACACTGTTTCTAGGTTCTTCAAACAAAATAGCTTGACATTTGAGTAAAGACCTGAAAAAATGAAGAAATGAGTGTTATGGTACAGCTAATTTAAGGGAGTCAAGACACGCAAAGGGGCTGCTTTCTAAGGGGTTTCACTGGAAATTAATGAGGCTCAAAGAGGAAGTGTCTACTCCAGCTCTTTATTACCAGAAGTGGCTGGCAGTAATGTGAGATAGGAGTCAAAGTCTTTAAAGTCAAGGACTGCGGCTTGGGAGTACGTAGAACTACTATAAACGCCCGGAGGAAGAAGCATGCTTGGATGATCAAAGAACAGAAGGCTGATGAGACTGGAAGTGAATAACCCAGGAAAGAGTAATAGGAGATGAGGTCAGAGGTGAGAGGGGGCCAGGTCTTGGAGGGACTTATAGGCTATAGGAAGTACTTTGGATTTTACTCTCAGTGAGAGGGGAAACCATTGACTTGACCTACTCTTAACAATAGACCCTGGGGAGGGGAAGGTGGAGAGGGACTGTTAAAGAGGGTAAAGGTATTGAATTGTGCATTTTTTAGATTTCTTGAGTTTCTTTTCCTCGATTTACATCTTTGTTTTTATGGAGCACATTTTCCTCTTTCTTCTGAATAAACAGCACACGGGAGATGAAAAAAAAAATAAGGGTAAAGGTAGAAATAGAGACCAATTTTGAAGTTATTGCAATATTTGTGGTGACAGATGCTGGGGAAAGTGGCAATAAAGGTGTGAAATGATACTGTATTCACTCATTTTCTTTATTATTTAGGTACTGTTTTTTCCCCTCTTTTGCTCCTTTGAAAGTAACAGGGAATAAATAAATGTAGCTACATACATGTGGTCTAAAGAATGCCAAGGAAGGGCAAAAATAGACTGAGAAGGGGATTTTATTACTAATATATAGCAATTGTTGGGTGTTTAACATGTTTCAGGCACTGTACAAGCCTTTTAAATACACAAATCACTTAATCTTGCAATAACTCTATGAGGTACCACTACTATTTTCTTTTTACCAAAGAGGCAACTCAGGGACTGGAAAGTTAAGTAACCTGTTCAAACTTACACAGCAAAAACAGCAGAAGTAGTACTCGAATGTAAGTCCGGGTTGTTTGTGGAGTCAGGTACCAAAAAAGAAAATTGCTGTAAATTAATTTAAAGATTTACATGTGGAAAAGCACAGAGTGAAAGAAAGAGCAAATCATCTGAGAGGTGAGTTGTGATGAAATGGAGTGAACACCCATGGATGTGTTGGGGGCAAGGGAGGCAGTGTAAGGAAGTGAGGTGAATGAAGATAGAGAGAGAGAGACTGTGCTACAGTCCTTAAAAGCCAAAGGGAAGGGCTTCCCTGGTGGCGCAGTGGTTGAGAGTCCGCCTGCCGATGCAGGGAACACGGGTTCGTGCCCCGGTCCGGGAAGATCCCACATGCCGCGGAGCGGCTGGGCCCGTGAGCCATGGCCGCTGAGCCTGCGCGTTCGGAGCCTGTGCTCCGCAACGGGAGAGGCCACAACAGTGAGAGGCCCACGTACCACAAAAAACAAAACAAAACAAAAAAAACAAAAAAAAAGCCAAGGGGAAACTCTCAGATATGATATAGTTGGTATTAGGGAGCCATTGCAGGATTTCTAAGATGAAGTCATAAGATAGAAATGTTTCACTGGGTGGGGTGGGAGGCTTGAAAAGGCAGTGTATGAGAGTGTACTATAGCAGTGTACCATGGTGTAGGAGTGGTTAAGAGTGTATTTATGAGGGCTGGGAGCTGAACTGCTTTCAAGTCCTGGGTCAGCTGCTTACCAGTTGTGTGACTTTGGGCACACAATGTCAACCTCAGTTTCTTTCACTGTAAAAAGTTAGTAACAATAATAGTACATACGTCAGAGGATAATTGTGGGGATTAAATGAGTTAATGTCTTTCAAGTGCTTGGGATAGTTCCTAGTACACGGCCAGTGCTTACTCAACGTTAGTTATTACTATTCCCACAGGTACGTACAGAATAGACCGCTGAAGGGATGCAAATCTTGAGTGTTGGGAGAGTACAGACAAGTTGGTGAAAGGACTACTTGCCAGTGGAGGGCAGGAAGGTACAGAATTATGGGGAAGCACACTTCAAAAAGGAAAAATAGCTGCATGTATGAAGGTGTGTGAGTCAAGACTTGCAAAGGGGCTGCTTTCTAAGCCGTTTCACGGGAAATTAATGAGGCTCATAGAGGAAGTGCCTAGTCCAGCTGTTTGATATTACCAGGATTGGCTGGCAGTAAAGTGAGACAGGAGTCAAAGTCTTTAAAGTCAAAGCCTGTGGCTTGAGAGTAGCTAGAACTGTCCACTGTTTTAGGTCCATTGTATTTTATGTCCATATCTTCATGTCGGTGGAGCAAAGCAACTAAAATATATACATAACATATATATATATATAGTAGAAAGAGCTTTAACTAAAAATTCTCTGGGCTATTATGATCCTTAAACTATGTATGTCCTTGATAGAGATTTTCACTTGAAATCCAAGCCTGTAGAAATAGTGCAATCAGCATAATATATATAATACTTAAAAAAAATCCTGTTAGCCATAAAAAAGAATGAAATAATGCCATTTGCAGCAACATGGATGGACTTAGGGATTATCATACTAAGTGAAGTAAGTCAGACAAAGACAAACGTCATATCACTTTTATGTGGAATCTAAAAAAATGATACAAATGAACTTATTTACAAAACAGAAATAGACTCACAGACATAGAAAACAAACTTATGGTTATCAAAGGGGAAGGGGGGAGAGATAAACTAGGAGTTTGGGATTAACATGTACACACTGTTATATATAAAATAAACAATGAAGACCTAGTGTATAGCACAGGGAGGTATATCCTACATCTTGTAATAACCTATAACGGAAAAGAATCTGAAAAAGAATATATATATGTGACTGTAATGGAATCACTTTACTGTGCACCTGAAACTAACACAACATTGTAAATCAACTATACTTGAATTAAAAAAAAAATCCTACATTGTTTTAGGGAGGATTTAGGGGGGATTTATTTTCAAGGGTACAAAATATATAACAAGATCACATAAACTAAAGGTGGGACAAGGTAAAACAACTGGAAACAAAGAGAAGAGGCATGAATCAGATTAAAAACACATGGGAGGGGCTTCCCTGGTGGCGCAGTGGTTGAGAGTCCACCTGCCGATGCAGGGGACACGGGTTCGTGCCCCAGTCCGGGAGGATCCCACATGCCACGGAGCGGCTGGGCCCGTGAGGCATGGCCGCTGAGCCTGTGCGTCCGGAGCCTGTGCTCCGCAACGGCAGGGGCTATAGCAGTGAGAGGCCCGCATACCGCAAAAACAAAACAAAACAAAACAAAACAAAACAAAACAAAAACACTTGGGAGAAAGAGAAACTCTTCATACATTTGCCCCAGGTGGAACACAGGGTTGGTGTTACGCCTTTAAATAGTTGGGCCAATGCTGTACACACATATATACAATTAGAACACAGAGAAAGTGAGTGGCTTGTTAGAGGGTCTAATTAACAGTTCGTAAAGAAAGAAACCTTATCGCATAGCTAAGAAAAAAAATCAAGGCAAGGAAAATCTGGAATAAAGGATGGAAAGAAAATTATGGCTTTGAAGTATGAGTTACTTAAAGTACGGAAAATACACTATGCAGTAAAAAATAAAAGGATTTTCTTCTTTTACACTTTTGCAGCGAGCTGAGAGTAACTCTTGTAACTAGGAGACCGCAGACCAAAGGTTACAACATCCATTTCCCCTGGGTTGATAAGTATGAAAAGCTCCGATGTGAGTTAACGCTGCTTTATGAATTTGAATTGTGAAGATTGCACTTACTTTTCAACAACTTGAGGAAAAGAGAGGACCAGAAAAAACTGTAAATGGTAACACTAAATATGGAATTAAATCACCACTAACGTAATATGCTAAAATACACGATCCGAATTAAAATATAAGAGTTTTAAAACACCTTGAGAAGAACATGGGCATTCCCCTGATGGCTACAATCCGAAAATATTACATTCTTTTAATTACATTTCCACCCTGAAATGTCCGTTTCGACTTATATGTTTTTTAAAAAAAAATCTTCCTACTTCTTTCTATTTCTCTTCAAATAAAACATGAACAGATACACCTTAGAAACTGTCTAACATACTGAAGAAAGTCCTGCAGAAAAATTTCACCTGGCCTTTTTAAAGGTACTGCTTGGAAGGGAATTTTAACTCGTTCTAACTACAGAATGGGCAGTAGTATCTACTCGAGCCACAAGGAGCGAATTATATATTCACATTTATATCTATCTATCTACACATACTTTGGTGGATATGGAGACTTGTTTGGACTTGTACAGACAGAACCCTATAAATGTGCAAGTCCTTGATGAGTCAGCTGATAAGCGTTCCTCTACTCGTCCTTTTGCTGAGGGGCAACAGAAGCGAGGACATTCCCCAGGCAATTCCAACCTGTTTCGTAACTTGTGGAGCAATCTGCGTTCAATCGAGCGGTCCCGAGCGGTCCTGCTGATTGGCTGGGGAGCGGAGCACCGGGGTGTGGTCTGCGCGCTCCCTCCTCGCTCCCGTCGCCACGCGAAGCCCAGGCGCATTCGAGCAGCGGCTCCTCTAGGCTCGGCGGCGGAGGCCGCTGCTCGCATCCGCCGCGACTTTCCGCTGGCGTCTGAATCTCTTCTTCCAAGATTCACGTCTTAGTGGACGTTCCAAGAGAAAGCCCGAGGTAGGGAAGCGCAAGGCTGGGGACTAGAGGGAGACGGTTCGCGGGAAGGGTGCGCTCTCCAATTTCCTAAGCTTGGTCCCTGTGGGAAGAGGGCTTCGGAGGAGAGGGAGGGGGAGATTCCACTTGGCAAGTCCAAGGGGACCAAGTGAGGTGAGATTTATTCTCAGCCGGGGAGCTCCTGGGGCACCCCAGCCCCTAGTTTTCGGTGCTAGCCACGCGTCCTGGAGTGTGCTGCCCTGAGCCCGCAAAACCAGCGCGGTGTCGGAAGCTGGGCCCTGAGCCCGCGGGCTGGTGGACGGCGAGGCGAACCACCGGGAGTCAGAGCCGCAGTGGAGGCGGGCGAAGTCCGGGCCGCGCCGCACCCCTGCAACTCTCCTCGCCTGCGGAGGCTGGATGCTGGGCGCGGAGGCAAGTTTCTGCGGGGACCATCGCGCCTACGAGCGGCTGGAGCATCAGGGCGAGGGCTCCGCCCTTCCGATCCTCGCGCGGGACTCAAGTTCAGCCCCACCTCTGCCTTCTGCGGGTCTAGCGTTTGGCTGATCCGCTGTGGTTTCTCCTCAGGTCGCGATGGATCTTGAAGAAGGCCGCAGTGGAAGAGCAGGTGGGGAGAACTTCTTGAAAAGGGACAAGAAAAGGTAGTCTGTTTCATCTTCAAACTTTGCATGGCTTGAGAGATTTGGGAAATTTGTTTCTAGCCTCCAGCTCTGAAATAAATGATCAGCTGATGATGATGTTTATCTTAAATGCAAGCAGTTGCAGAAGTTCGCTGGCTGAGTTGAGCACAGCGTTTGCATGGTGAGCTTCTACCTCAGCTTTCTGGTCCCATACAGGCCAGTGCTCATTTTCTTTTCGGTGTTTTATAACCTTCTGCTTTACAAGTGATGTTGGTCGCCAACTAGCCTGAACTATGTGCTCCTTGTGTTCTGCTTTGTGGTCCTTTGTTCCTTCTGGTAAAACAGTCACATAAACATTGCATGTTTGTGGCATGGCAGATGGGACAGAAGGCCACAACTGCATTTAAGCATTTTTTTTATTTTAAGGCAATGAATAGCTGACCCTTGTAGAAGAAATTGTGCGAGGAGTGTACTACCAAAGAAGTTACTAGAATGGTGTGAAATTATCCTGATTATATAGAGAGTTGGTACTGTAACCACATAGGGAAAATAACTATCTTAAGTGGATTTTGATCACAGTGCAGTGTCTGCACATGAAATTTAAAACTTTGCTCAATAAGCTTTTTGTTAGTAATAAATTGTAAAATAAAACAATTTAGTAAATATATTAATATTATTAGAAACCAAGCTTTTCAGTGTAAGAAAAAAGAAATACAAATGTGGTCATTAAATAAGCTTTTTAAAAACAATGTTAAATTTGAATTAGAAACTTCAGTGTGATTTCATGATTTTTTTTAATAGTTCAGTTTCTGTCCACTGAAAGGGGATAGTGGCAAATTGCACACTTAGTGTCAGATCTTGGTTTCTCAATATCGTTCATTACAAAAAGGAATCTGCGCCCCATAGAGAAAGGGCTAATACCAATTGAGCCTGAGCCTGGAGTAGCTTTGTGGTACCTGAAAACAGTTAGTGGAGTTCAGGGCAGTTGTCAAAAAGGACACAGGAGCTGGCTTGAAGGGGCTTCCACTGGCCGAATCTGGTTTGAGCGTCAAAAAGAATAATGACTGTACTTGATTGTGAAATACTGAATAAATGAATTCTTAATAAAATTCTGAGAGGAGGAGGAAAACTAAGGGTGAGACAAGTAGAGAGAGAGAGAAGAAAAAACTTCTTTACAGAAAAATGCCAGCTATCATATTGAAACCTGCATTGTTATAATTGATTCGGGCAAGGATTGTTAATGGATCCTAAAGCACTCAGAGAAAGGCTGAATCTAAGAATTAGCCACAGTTCTTAATTGGAAAAAGGAAAGTGTGGTTTTCCAGTGGAGAGATTTTGCAGTTAGGAACCTTAACCAAGTGATCAGACCTGGCCTGGCTCATGGTGGAATAGACTTTAGTGACACGGCACCATCACGAAGTATGTTTGCAAATCATTCAGTGAATCCAATCAAGCTTCCAGACTGATGCCGTCCAATAGAAATATAATGTGAACCACATTTGTAATTATTAAGTTTCTAATAGCAACATTTAAAAAGTTAGAAGAAACAGGTGAAATTAACTTTGAAAATATATTTTAGGGATCCAAGTATATGCAAAATATTATCATTTCTTCATGTAATCAGAATTATTAACAAGAGAGTTTACATTCTCTTTTTCATACTAAGTCCTCAAATCTGGGTATTTCATACTTACTGCATGTCTCAATTTGGACTAAGTTTGAAACAGACATATCCAAGATGTGGGACATTTTATAAGACATCTGTTTTTGTTCCTATAAAAAGTCAATGTTTGGCGGGGGTAGGTGGGGAGGAGGACTTCTAGATTTAAAAGAGAGACTAAAGAGACAAAACCACCAAATGTGATGTGTGAGCCTTTATTACATCAGTTCCAAAAAAGGAAAAACCTATAGAAAACATTCTTGGAAATTTTGAATGTGGATTGGATATTAGATGATATCAAATTGCTGTTAATTTTATTATATGTGATAATAGTAGGAAAACGTGAAGTGCCATGATGTTTGCAGCTTACTTTCAAATAGTTCAGCAAAATTTTAACAGTTATATATTTTGTTATGCAGATAAAGAAAATATGGTCAAAATGTTCACAGTTGTTGAATTTTTTATGGGTAGTCTTATTACTGTTCTTTTGATTTTTTGGTTTATTTGAAAATTTGCATAATAAAAAATTCCCAAATAAACAAAAAGAAAATAGATTACAAAGAGTGGAAGGTAGATATTTCCCGTTTTGTTTTTTAAACTTGGTACCTTAAACAACTATGTATTTTTGACGCAAACACTTAGGGATATTGGAGTAAGAAGTATTAAGGGTATGTGGAAGGAAATGATAGACATTTGACAGATTGGTGGTTTCCAGAGGTGGAGGAAAGTGGGGCAAAATGGGTGAAGGGAGTCAAAAGGTACAAATTTCCAGTTATAAAATAAGTCATGGGGACGTAATGTACAGCATGGCAACTATAGTTAATAATACTATATTGCATATTTGAAAGTTGCTAAGAGAGAAAATCTTAAAAGTTCTCATCACAAGGAAAAATATTCTATGACTCTGTATGATGACAGATGTTAACTAGACTTATTGTGGTGATCATTTCACAACATATGCAAATATCAAATCATTCTGTGTACACCTGAAACTAATACAATGTTGTATGTCAGTTATACCTCCATTTTTGAAAAAGATGTTCAGTAAATATTTGTGGGACATTTACTTATATTTATTCTTCAGAAAATAAAAGAGTCCATATTTTGAAAAACAGAAAAAAGATTCGTTTGAGCCTGCACATACCTTCATTTTATTATTGATTCTTATCATGGCCTATAGAGTTTTTTTTTTCAAACTAGAAATTGTTTTTTTTGGTTAAGTAACTCTTATTAAATTGTGCTCACCATTACTGATTTTAATCTGTTCTTAATAAAACTATATATTTATATATATATAGTTTATTGAGTTTTGAGCAGTTTTATTGAGATATAATTGACCTACAACACCATGTAAGTTTAAAGTGTACAGTGTATGGTTTGGCTTATAATATTGTGAAATATTACCACAACAAGTTTAACTAACGTCCATCATCTCATATAGATAAAAGAAAAAGAAAAATTTTTTCTTATTGTGATGAGAACGTTTAGGATCTACTCTCTTAACTTTCATATATATGTATATATATATCATACAGCAGTGTTAACTGTAATCATCTTGTACATTACATCTCCAGCACTTTTTTATTTTATAACTGGAAGTTTGTACCTTTGGACCAGCTGCCTCTCATCCCCTCTGCCCCCTCTAATAACCACAAATCTTATTTCTTTTTCTGTGAGTTTTTTTTTAAACTATATTTGAAATTATAAAGAAGCACGTGGCTTTGCTAATAGGTATAATGCTTGGGTAGTAGTACCGTTTGGCATATTTGTATTTGTTAAGATTCTTTATTAAAATGAGGCTTGATAAGCAACTTTTGCCATTTGTCAGCACTGTGTTTGAGCGGATGGGGATAAATGAGTCTTATAGGAGGGGTGAGAGTCAGTTTATATGTGCATTTCCTTGCAACTGCAGCGTCTCAGAATTCTGAGGTTGCACCAGATAGCCTGGTGTTTGGGAGTTAGACTTTCACTTTCAATCTTGGCTTTGTTCTAGTTGTGTGACCTTGGACAAATTAGTTAACTCTTCTCACCTGCAGTCCTCTTGTCTTTAAAGGAAGGACAAAAATGTGCCTGCCTCACAGAGATTAAGATTAAATGAGGTCCTGTATGGGAAGTGTTTACTTAGCCAGTGTCTGGAACATTATAAATTCTTCAGAGTAGCAGCAGTTTTAGAGAACGAAAAAATAAATAAAAAGCTTAGAGCTAAAGCTCAATTATGTATGGCTATTTTTTTCCCTCTCATCCTGATTTCAGGGATACTGAAACCACACCTTTACTGGGAATAGGGTGGAACCAAATCTGAAGAGTTATGTTTGTGTATTTTGTGTGTTTTTATGTCCGTCGAACATTACTCCAAAGCCAAATATGGGGTAGACGCTGGATTTTTTTTTTTCTTTAGAAGTTGCTTCAACTCTTTGACTTTGCTTAGCGTAAAGAACAAAGACAAAGATGAATTTACTTTTTGAACTTGAAAAGCTGTGTAAAAATAATGTAATTCTTCCCTGAAATAGTCTTTCTTTTATAAATATGAAAATGTAGATGCGGAGGCTAGTTTTGGTTGGTTTGCTTTCATATGCTAGGTGGCAGTTACATAGAATAGAAAACTAGTTGTAGAGTTTTGAATCTGCGCTCAAAATACTTGACCTTCCTATCTCTGCCTGAGGACCGCTTTTTTGCAGTTTACAAGCCATCTTTTTTGATGGTAGTTTTTCTAGGTTGTGTTTATTGCCTTAATGGTCCATTTAGGGCTCCAGACATCTTTTCAGAATTAGATTTACTCAAGGAAAGTGATTTAATTACCTTTCTCAGGGTAATTTATGCCCTGCATCTGTTTGCCACTCCTCTCCACTAGGTAAAGGGAATGAATAGGGATAATATCTAGGTAGATAGACTAGCTATCTACTGCTAGAATTACTCAGGTGATAATTAAGGGGATTAAGTCTGGAGAGCATGAATGATTTTCTAATTAGAAGAAAAACAGGAAGCTCTCTTTCTTTAGTATTATTTTTTCTAATTGCAAAAGTCTTGTGTCTCTGTGTATTCACCATAGAAAATTAGGAAATACCAAAGGCACAAGGAAGAAACTATTTTGGTAGAAATCTCAACACCCAGTGATAACCACATGTATAGATTTCTAAGGTATATGTAAACATACTTAAACTTCATAAATGGGATCATATTATAACCTGTTTTTTAATAACATTGTAGACATGTTTCTTTGTCCTATTTGTTATTAAATATAAGCTCTATGTTAATTGGGTAATTAAAGATTTATATAGTTTTTAAAGTTTTATGTAATTCTATTGCTAGGTTTTTCAGTAAAAAAGATGAGAAGAAAGAAGAGAAACCAACTGTCAGTACTTTTGCAGTGGTGAGTTTGAATGTATTCACTATTCAAAGTTCTTTGGAAATTTGACTTCTCCTGATCTAGAAAAGAGGTATTTCATCTGGTATAATACTTTCTTGGAGAGAAATTTGTTTGTATTTAATGGAGAGGTAAAATGAATTCGTTTAATTTAGTTTGTTTTCAGGGGAATGCCAGTCATAACTTGCTGTGTACAATGAGCCTCCAGACTCACCCTTCCTAGTCTGGATTTCAGTATTCTCCTAGTTAGTTATGTCACCAGTGATATGTTACCTATGCAAGCACTTCTCCCAGTGATGGTCTCAGCCCTCTAGATAGAGGAAACCAGCCACGTGGAGTGTGGATCAAAGAAAAATCGGGGTACCCTGTCGACAAGGGCTCTAATCCTGGCAGGTTTGAGGTCAAAGTCCCAGACACTCATATAATAGAAGTTAGCAATGTATTATCTATTACTATGACTTAGTACATGTCACTATTCTTCTGTGCTGAATAACTGAAGATCTGGAATTTGAAAACCTTAATATAATTAATTCTTTATCTTATTTTCTGGTTTCACGGAATATAATTAATTCTTTATCTTAATTTCTGGTTTCACGGTAGTTGCTTAGAAGCTTTTCTTTAATCAGATTTGGATTAAGACAGGCTGGTTGATAGTCTCTTTACCTGGATCCTTTTTTTTTTTTTTTTCCTGGGAATACAGATTTAGGTGAACTGTGCAGGTAGAACCTGGAAGACTACTGAACCAATTACGTCTTGTAGTGCACACTTTATAATTCAGGCATAACACACCAGACAATTCTAAAATGTGTGTGTGTGTGGTGTTGGGGGGGTAGTCCATCTTGTAAAATGAATATTAGTAAATTGAACAAAAAAATGCTTATAGGCAGGAAAAAAGTGTTGCCTTTTACACTGAGCACTCTGGTTATCTTTTTTTTTTTTTTTTTTTTTTTTGCGGTATGCGGGCCTCTCTCTGCTGTGGCCTCTCCCGCTGCGGGGCACAGGCTCCGGACGCGCAGGCCCAGCGGCCACGGCCCACGGGCCCAGCCGCCCCGCGGCACGCGGGATCCTCCCGGACCGGGGCACGAACCCGTGCACCCCGCATCGGCAGGCGGACTCTCAACCACTGCACCACCAGGGAAGCCCTCTGGTTATCTTTTAAGAACTTCATCTTCCTGCACTGCAATTGCTCTTGCTTAAGTTCCATCTTTGAGTCTGTTTCCACTCTCTTTGGAATTTTGGGGAAATGAGGCTATGCACTTGGGTCATTCTTAGAAAGACTACTTGAATAATCAAGTGACAGTTTTTATTTGTTTTAGATTTCATTCTGATATTCTTGTACTAAAAGAAGCTTTGATGTTAAAATAGGGTTTATTGCCAAGACTTAATTTCTGTTCTATCATTTGGAGACCAAAATATTTGTCTTTTGTAATTTTGTTTTATAAGTAACTTAAATTTAAAAAATTAGTCTTATGTTTTAGAAAATTTAACAGACCTAATATATAGAAGTAATACTATCAATACAATTGAGCCCACAAAAGAATAAACATCCGGAGTTTGAAGGCTAATAATTATAACATAAATACAGCTCTTTGTGCCATGTGTTGCAATAAGTACTTCCTATATGAACGCGTTTAATCTTTACAACTCCCTTGAAGATAGGTGCTATTATTATTCTAATTTTACAGATAAAGAAAGTGAGGTGAGACTTACTAACTTGCCCGAGAATCCTCAGCAGGGCCAAGATTCAGACCTAGGAAATTCATGTTGTAAATCACAGTGCTCAGGATGGCATAGAAGGAAAATATTCTAAGCCTTTTTAGGAAAAGCTGTACTATTTAAGTGGCTTTTTCTCATGCCTTTTTCTTGAAGAGCTGACATAGTTAACTGTGAACTTGTGTATAAAAACCCATATAGACAGGGACATATTAAGAACATTTAACAGTAAAATGCTGATGCTATTGGCATTGCTGATTTATAAAAATTTCCAGCTAAGACAAAAACTGATATGTGTTGGGGGTTTCCAAGAACCCCAGGTTTGATGATTCACCTGGAGGACTCACAGGACTCAGCATATTGCCATGCTCGTGGTTAAGATTTACAGCAAAATCAGCAATGGGCAAAGGAAAGAGGGAGAGGTCCAAGAGAAGCCCCCAGTGTCTTGTCCCAGTGGAGTCAACTTTATTCCCCCAGCCATGAGTTGTGACAACACGTGTGAAATGCTGTCTGTCAGGGAAGCTCATTAGAGACTCAGTGCCCAAGGGTTTTTGACTGGGGGCTGATCATGTAGGCGCAGCGTGTACCAAAATTCCAGACTCACAGAAGGAAGGCAGACGTTCAGCATAAAGCACATTGTTTGTACAAATAGTTTGGCCACTTTTATCAGTTAGGGTGATGGTTACTCTCCCCAAAATCCAAATTCTAGATGCCAGCCAAGGGCTAACCTTGAATGCAGTCTCAGGCTTGCAAGGTTCACTGTTTTCTGTCCACCACCCCTGTTAACTTTTTTCTAGTAGAAGACTTTTTGGCAGTCTTGAGAAAATGATGAAAAAGAGGTAAGGAATAGATTCAGATTTTTCTACTGGTCTTTATTTTATTTCTGTCAGGCTTTGTTTCAACATTTACAGAAACACAAAAGTAGGATAAAATCTAAAGCAAGTGAGGAAACGAGACAACTGGAAATAAGGGTGGGAACAATATAAGTTGGGCTACACTTCTTACGCAAAGCGCTCCTTAAAGATTAAACACTCTTAAAAAAAAAGATTAAACACTCTTGCTGCAGATTCAACTCTGATCTTTCTACTTTATGTATCTTATTGAAACATTAATTTTTTTCTAAATAGAGAATAGGTGGCAATGTTAAGTGCTTCCTCTGTGCCAGGCATCTGTTAAGCACCCATGTGTATTATTTAACTTTATCTTCACAGTGACCCTGTGATGTAGGAACTTGTGTTATTCTTATGGTCCAGATGATGGAACAGACTGAAGAGAGGTTTAAGCGATGTATTCAGTCACACAGTCACATAGCTAGTAAGGGGAAAGGCCCAGAATTTTGCCAAGATCTGCTTACGCTACGTCCAGAGCTTTTAACAACTTTAATCATTTATGACAGTATATGGTTGGTTAAAATTTTATTTGCCTGGAATTGAAGGGTTCTTTGTTGATGCTGTTATCTTCTGGCCACTTGGTCATTCTTCATTGGAGACTTTACCACCTTGTTCAGTGTCTCCCTCTCCACCCCTGATACTCCTACTATCTTGGGTGACTTTTATGGTGTTATAAGGATAACCACTCTTTGACCTTCACAGCGGCAGTAATTTTTCCCTCCGCTTTATTCCAGCCCCCCGCTCACATCCTGGATTTTGCTGTTACTTGAAACTGTCCTACCTCCAAAGTACCGTTTTGAAGCAGCCAGATTGAATTAGCCAGCCATCTCCTCTCTCTTCAATCTGCTCACTGTTTCCCTTGGATCTTGAGTCCACTGACCCATCAGTTGCCCAATCAGCCCCTTCCTGTTTCCCTTCCCTTTCTTATCAGTTTAGAGCAATGGTCGTCACTTTAGTTTTACTCTTGCCCGAAGTATAAACTTCCTTTCACCTGTCACTTGTCATGCCCAGCCCAGGCAAAATCAGACATCTGCTTTCTTGGTGCCTGAACCCCGACATCTGATTGGTGCTGGGGAAAAATCTCACAATAGGCTGTATCCCACCCAGAAATCCTATTCCTCCTCTTCTCGCTGAGTATGTTAAAACTCTACTCAGATTTCCCACTTCTCCCCACCTAACCCCAACTATTGGTGGATGACCTCTCTTTTTATTTCACAAACCAAATGGAAGCCACCTGACAGAAGTTCCTCAGCTCTTCTCTCCCAGTCTAACAAACATACCTGTACCTGGATCAGTTGCTTCTTCCTTCCCTCCTATTATAACAGGAAGCATTTGGTTCCTAAATCTAATCACCCACTTGGTACACTGTATTTTGGCTCCTATATCCTCTGCCTTCTCAAGGACCTTACGTTATTATTATTATTATCCTTTCTCTTCTGTATCCTCAATCTCTCCCTCTCAACTGGGTCTTTCCGATTGGTATTTACATGTCACCTGTCTTTAATGTCACTAATGCCCTCCTTAAAGCTGTCTCCTCTAGCTTGCTTCACAAATAGGAGCTGCCTTTGCTCCCTGTTTCACCTCCAAATCACTTCTTAACATATTATAATTTGGCTTCTATCTCCAACACTCACCGAATTCAGTGGACAGTCTATCCTGACCTTTAAGTAGCACCTGACACTGTGTACCGTATTCATTCCTCTTGTTTGCATCTGTGATGCCACAGTCTGCTCATTTTCCTCCCAGTTCTTTGGTTCTTTTCTTGTGTCATCTTTGCTTGTGAACTTAGAGTTCTCAACCCCTAATCCCAGGGGCCAGTGATAGTGTTGGCAGTTCTCTAGTTTCACATGACCATTTCCAAATTGTTTTCATTCAAAACTCCATCCCTGTTTGAGTTTGGTTCTGGACAATTATAATATCTTCTATCCATTTTCAGTGATACCCTCTACTAATTTCTAGTTACTTTCGCACCTCCATTGAGGACCTTGTCGTTTGATTGCTTCTACTTCGTTCGCCTATGCTCTCATCATTCTTCTATTTTGGTAACCTTATTAATGCCTCCTAAGCGCCACATTCTTTGACCTCTTCAATTCCAACAACCTTCATCCCTTCCTTCCTTTAGTAAATTACACTGTGGACAAAGACCTTTGGTTTACCATCTGGGTGGACTCCCACCTCTAACGCTGTAAACTCAAATGGATGTCTTCCCCCCCGCTTATGATCCTTCTTGCTTGGCCATTGTTCCTTATTATCCATTTTTTGACATTGTGTATTCATTTTCTATTGCTGTCGGAACAAAATACCGCTAACTTAGTAAGGCTTAAAACAACACAAATGTATTGTCTTATAGTTCTGGGGCCGAAAGTCTCACTGGGCTAAAGTCAAGGTGCCAGCAGGACTGGATTCTTCTGGAGGCTCTAAGAGAGAATCTGTTTGCTTCCTTGTTCAGCTTCTACAGGCTTCCTGCCTTCTTGGACTCGTGGCCCCTTCCTTACTTCACTCCACCCTCTTACTTAGCATTTCTCCTACTACTGACTCTGATCCCCCTGGTTCCCTCTTATAAGGACCCTTATGATGACATTGGGCCCACTTGGGTAATCCAGGATAGTTTGCTCATCTCAATATCCTTAATGTCTGCAGAGTCATTTTTGCCACGTGAGGACACATATTCACAGATCCCTGGGATTAGGACGTGCACATGCTTGTCCCTGGGATTAGGACGTGCACATGCTTGGAAGCCGGAGCATTTTTCTGCCCTCCTACACCTGGTCAAGTCTTCAATCTCTCAACCACTCTCTTACCTCCTAGTCTCCCCCTCCTCCATGTTTGCGCTTCTAAAACTTATTCTACCCACAATAGCCACATCAGATCACCTCCGTTCCATCCTTCAAACCCTCGAATGCCTTTCCTTTACACTTAGCTGGGACGTTGACAGTAAAACCAAACTTCCTCCTCTGGCTATGAAATACCCTCCATGATCTGACCTCTGTCTCATCTCTGGTTTCACGGCAGGTAGATCTCCTTCACCCTCTTCTTGCCACGGTGGTAATTATGTTTGGTCCTTGAAACACCCTGAGCTTGTATTCACCCCAGGACCTTTGCATTTGTTCTTACTGTCTGGAACCTCTGTCCCCAGATTATCACATGACTTTTTCCTTCCTGTCACTGAGGACTCAGCTCAGATGTTGCCTTTTCATAGAGATTTTCCCCGCCCAGCCAATCTGAGCCTGTTGGCGCTGCCTGTCACTGTGGCACATCACCCTGTGTGATACGTCTTCTGAGTACTTAACCACTGTCTGATTTCTTGTTTATGTTTGTCTTCTTTCTGAATCTAAGCTCCATGAGGGCAGGTGGTTTTGTGTGATTCCTTCCTTGCTGTGCTCCAAGTGCCTAGAACAGTGCCTGGAACTTTAATAGGTACTTAGATATTGAATGAATGTTGAATGCGTCTATTCCCTCTTGTACTGTTTGCATACTAGTAAAATGTAATGTAAGTTTTATGAGGACAGGTAGCTTGTCTTACTCAAGCTACCTGTCCTCATAAAGCTTGTCTTAGCTTGTCTTACTTGTTGCCAGTACCTAGAACCAAGCTTGATCCCTATTTGGTGCTTAATAAATATCTTTTGAATGTTGCATGAATGAATGAATGAATGAATGAATGAATTCGCTGACTTCTGCCTCCACCCAGGCACCATAGTAAGATCATGTTTGCCCTCTTGCCTGCTGAATATTACCTAAACCACTCCCCTGCCAGCACCTTCTACTTCTTTGCCTTGGCAAGTCCAACCCTTGGCTTTCAGTGCTGAGCATCCTTCCTCCTGTGTGGTTCTGGTTCACCCCCTCTCTTCCCTGTCAACATCTGACCAAACATTTTCCATTTCCTTGTATTTCAAGGGCTGTGATTATAATGAAACTCCTGTTCTACATTTCACCTGATGTGTTACAACATTTTTTTGTCTACCTGCTCCCTCACTGTAAGCTCCTGAAAAGTTTTATTAACTTTTATGTTTCTAAAACCGATAACAGTACCTGCTTGTGTTGTATGTTATTATATCCTGTGCCTAATAAGGTTTCTTTTATTAAGTATCGTTTTTTAGCCTCATTACAGCTATGTGAAGCTTTCTGTGTATATGAGTATTTTCCTCATTTTATAAATGTAGAAACTGAAGCTCAAGGTTATTAAGAGATTTCTTTTCCCCAAAGCCTCCTTCCTGGTATATAACAGAGGTGGGACATTGCGCTGAGGTTTTTGTCCTACTCAGCATTATGTTAACCACTTTCCTCAAATCTTCTTGCCACCTTCCCTCCAGAAATCAATCTTGCCTCACCTCACAAGTAAGTATGAGGTTTGAACTGTCTCAACTTTGTCCTCATTCGCAGCCACTTGTTTGTATCTGTGTTCACTTTTAGCTCATTTCTTCTAGCCTGAGATGAAGAGACATATCTTTGCCTGTTGGAGAACCATCCTGCTTTTACCAAGTTTTATTTTGACTCTGAAACGTATAGAAAGGTGCAGTAGTAAAATTCATACTCATATAACCATTATCTATAACTAATAATGGTTAACATTTTGCCACACATTTCACCTGGAATTAGACATTTCATGATGTTTTGTAAGTAACTACCTCTGTTTATATCTCTTAAAAATTTTCCTACCAAACATTTTCCTCTAAAACATAATACAATGATCATATTTAACAAAATGAACGGTAATTCCGTAATACTATCTAATGGTCAGTTATATTCACATTTTTCCAGTTAGCTCCCCCAAATGTCTCTTACAGTTGATTTGTTCAAAACAGGATCCAATCAGTGATGATATTGGAATACTGTGTCTCCTGAGTCTAGGTAGAACACTTTTCTCCTCTTTTTGGGGGGGGCTGCACTGCACTGCTCGTGGAATTTTAGTTCCCCGACCAGGGATCTAATCCGGGCCCTTGGCATTGAGAGCATGGAGTCCTAACCACTGGACTGCTAGGGAATTCCAAAGTTTTCTCCTCTTTTTAAATGACATTGACCTGTGAAACGATGGTACCGATAGTCCTATAGAATGCTTCACTTTCTGGATGATTTTTATTACTTCCTTATGGTGTCATTTAACTTGCTATTCCATGCCTTGCATTTTTTATATGCTAAAAGTTAAGTCCAAAGGTTTTAATACACTCATGTTAAATATTTTTGGTAAGAAATTGCATAGGGGATGCTGTGTACTTCATGTCTCATCACACCTGGAAACATCAAATGTCAGGGTATTCTACTTTTCTATGATACCAAGTTTGATCACTTGGTGAAGGTGATGACAGATTGGATCCCTCGATGTAGAAGGATCTCTATCCCTTTGCAACTATGTGGGGTCTTGGGGCATCAGAGGATATCGTGTTTCTCCTAATAGTTATCCTGCCCATTGATGATCCCTCACCCCAGGTTCTCGAAATAATTATTTCTCTTATTTTCTAGGATGTTACTCCATCTCAGTTTCCTTCCTGTGTTTTCACCAATGGTCTCTTTGACTGATTTACCTATAAATGTGTATATGATTTCATCAAATAGTTCTCCCTTGACATTATATCCCCCTCTAGTAACCATTCTCTCTCTTGCTTTTGTCCCAAGATCATGAAAAGGACAGTCAACATGCTATCTACTTTACTTCGTCTCCAAATTGTTCTTAATCCCACTCATTATTTCTTGCTAGATGATCTTGTCCACGCCCATGACTTCTGCTACATACGCTAGTGTCACAAAAGTACTCCTCAAACTCAATTGTCTCCACGTATTCCCTGGATGGGCATGAAACAGGACCAAATGAGATTTCTCTGCCCCTTCTCTGTCCCCTTTCCCCCATATCTTTGCCTATTCTGGTTTACCCTGTCTCAGTGAAGGGTACTTGGTCAGTTAACTTCTTCATGCTGCTTCTACACCTTACACCCCAAGCTTGGGAGACCCCAGTCTTCTCTGGGCACACTGTGATCGTTCTTGCCTCAACTTACCGTCCTTTCTGGTTGGAATGCCTTCCTCCTTGCTTTTAAGCCCTTGCTAAACTGTTAAAGCTGGGAGGAAGCATCACCTCTATGAAGCTTTTCCACAAAGGAGGGAATCATCCATTCGCTCAATTTTGTATCTGCTCTACTCTGTATACCATGCTGTCAAGGCATGCAGAATATATATATTGAATATACTTTTTTTTGCTTTGCCTTCATCCTTTAAACACTCTGGAAGCAGGAGTTGTAACTTTGGTATTTATTTCTGGCTTTTTCCAGTCATTGAGTAGGCATTTAGTAAATATTTATATTCATGGCCTGCTTGCTTTTATTATAATAGCCAGTGTTATTCTTATATGCTAAAAGTTAAGTCTAAAGGTTTTAATACACTCATGCTAAATATTGTTGGTAAGAAATTGTATAGGGGATGCTGTGTACTTCATGTCTCGTCACACCTGGAAACATCAAATGTCAGGGTATTCTACTTTTCTATGATACCAATTTGATCACTTGGTGAAGGTGATGACAGAGGTAAAATGTCCTGTGGGGTTGGTGATGAGGGAAATCCTTGTGCATCAACCATCTTCTCTTCCTCTACTGAGGAATTTGATACTTTGTCCATTTTAGAGTTTCTGAAAGAAGATACTAGATACTAAATGGTTTCTGCTCGTCTCTAACTCCTTTTTTTTTTTTCCTTAGGTGGATGAATGCTTAGTTAAGACAAAGTAAATAGTGGCAAAAATTACCCTGTGTTTCAATGAAATATGAAACAAAGGCAAAACATATTCTCCCTTAAAGGTTTTAATTTGTAAATAGGATGTTTTTAGATTATGGAAAATACATCATTAATTTAAGCTCATTTGATTACAAATCCTTCTTTCTTTCCTCCCTTCCTTCCCTCCCTTCTTTCTTTCAATTTGCCTGCAATTAAAGAGATTACGCACATCTGTACTGGTCTCTGGGAAGCAGGCATCTAACTCATTCCTTTCCTTTTCCTTCTTACGATGGAGACCTAATTACATTAACATCCTTTCACATTTGTGCTAATGCTGTTAGGCAGCAGATCTTTGACCCAAGCCACTTTTTTAAAGCCACAACACATGTTTCCTCAATGGTGATTTTTCTGGGTTGAAAAACCTTGAGCTGAAAAGTCGCTTCCATTCTTGGAAATCAGAGTCACAAACACTATCTTTCTGTTATTGTGCCATTATAGATTTTTGTAATTTCCCAGAATGTCCCATGCTTCTCATCAAACCCACATATGTAAGAGAAGAAGGCAGATAAAATCAGGCATGTTCAAGGTGGTATGGCTGTAAATTGGTGCAGCCACTATGGAAAACAGTATGGAGGTCCCTCAAAAAACTAAAAATAGAACTACTATATGATTCAGTAATTCCACTATTGGGTATAGATCCAAAGAAAACAAAAACACTAATTTGAAAAGATATATGCATCCCAGTATTCTTAATAACATTATTTACAATTGCCAAGATATGGAAGCAAACAAACTAAGTGTCCGTCAACAGATGGATGGATAAAGATGTGGTACACACACACACACACACACACACACACACACACACACACACATTGGAATACTACTCAGTCATAAAAAAAGAATGAAGTTCTGCCCTTTGCAACAACATGGATGGATCTAGAGTGTATTATGCTTAGTGAAATAAGTCAGACCTGAGAAAGACAGATACTGGATATTATCACTTACATGTGGACTCTAAAAAATACAACAAATAAATATAACAAACCAGAAACAGGCTCACAGATATAGAGATCAAACTGGTGTTATCAGTGGGGAGAGGGAAGGTAGGAGGGACAAGATAGGGGTAGGGATTAAAGAGGTACAAACTACTGTGTATAAAATAAATAAGCTACAAGGATATATTGTACAACACAGGGAATATAGCCAATATTTTATAATAACTTTAAATAGAGTATAATCCATAAAATTGTTGAATCACTGTTGTACACCTGAAACTAATATATTGTAAATCAAGTAAACTTCAATTTAAAAAAAGAAGACAAGACTGAGTCCAATATAAAGAAGCAGGTCAGAACTCAAAAAAAGAAATAAATGCCTATTTCTTTTCTTTTCTTTTTTTAAATTACCTCAATACATTTATTTTTATTTATTTATTTATTTTTGGCTGCATTGGGTTTTCATTGCTGTGTGTGGGCTTTTCTCTAGTTGCGGCGAGCGGGGTCTACTCTTTGTTGTGATGCGCAGGCTTCTCATTGCAATGACTTCTCTTGTTGTGGAGCATGGACTCTAGGTGTGTGGGCTTCAGTAGTTGTGGCACGCAGGCTCAGTAGTTGTGGCGCACAGTCTCAGTCGCTCCGCAGCATGTGGGATCTTCCCAGACCAGGGCTTGAACCCGTGTCCCCTGCATTGGCAGGCGGATTCTTAACCACTGTGCCACCAGGGAAGTCCCAAATGCCTATTTCTAATTAGGTTATCAGACCAAAGTGGTCGCAGTAGTAGTCTGAGAACTGTTTAGATTTCAGATACATTTGGAAAGTAGAGCTAACCATCCACGAAATTGTGCTAATTGTTCCTCTTCTCTGTATTTTCTCATTTTTTAGTTTCGCTATTCGAATTGGCTTGATAAGTCGTATATGGTGTTGGGGACTATGGCCGCCATCATCCATGGAGCTGGACTCCCCCTCATGATGCTGGTTTTTGGAGACATGACGGATAGCTTTGCAAATGCAGGAAATTTAGGAAACCTAACTATTTCAGAAGTAACTAATGGAAGTAAGTATTGTTTGCTGTACTGATTTTGTTGGAATCTTTGCAGAAAAATCATTAGCTCAGAATGAAGTTTGTGGAGCCCTTACTACATATGCACTAGTGTGTTTAGTGCTGTGGAGGGGTGTGATCTATAGTTCATATTTGTAATGAATCCCAGAAGATAATATTCACAAGCATTAGAGTATACAGTGGAAGTGCTGGTAGAGATATATAGAAAAAGAGAAAGCTCTGTGAAGTCAGAAATATCCCATGCAGTTTCAGGAAGAGGTATAGGAGCCTAATCTGGACTTTGAATGATAACTAGGAATCAGTTGCGAGATTCTCTGACATATTAGATGTGGGTATAAGAGACAGGAGTTTAAGATGATTCAATAGTTTTTAGCTGGAGAAACTGGATAAACTGGATGCAGTTAACCATCAGTAGAGATGAGAAAGGTGGAGGGGAGAGTATTTTGGCAGTAAACACCAGAAATTTAATTTTGGACATTGCCACAGGTTAGGCTCTTTGTTTTTTTAAAAACCATTTATTTATTTATTTGGTTGCACCAGGTCTTAGTTGTAGCTTGCGGACTCCTTAGTTGTGGCTTACCATCTCCTTAGTTGTGGCATGTGAACTCTTAGTTGCAGCATGCATGTGGGATCTAGTTCCCTGACCAGGGATCGAACCCAGGCCTCCTGCCTTGGGAGCTTGGAGTCTTATCCACTGCGCCACTGGGGAAGTCCCAGGTTAGACTCCTTGGAAACATGTGAAAACGGAGAAATGGGGACAAGAGAAGTTGTGTGTGTGTGTGTGTGTGTGTGTGTTTTAGGATGAGAGAAATAACAGCTTGTTTGTATGCTAATGGAAATGATCCAAAAGAGAAGAGAAAGTGATGCTCTGCGAGAAAGGAAAGAAATTTGTTTGAGTGATATCCTTGAGAAAGGATGGAATCTTATGCTCAAGATGGAATACTTGCTTGAGGTAAGAGCACAAATAGTTCACCCACAATGACGGGTGGGAAGAGAGAGTATTTGAGTGTCAGTGCCCAAAGGTGGGTAGACGAGGACATGAGAATTTGTGGAACTTTTCTTCTGATAACTTCAATTTTCTCAGTCAAATAAAAAGTAAGACATTTGGCTGAAAAAGAAAGGAGATCGAAAACAAGTTTTTGGGAATTCCCTGGCAGTCCAGTGGTTAGGACTCTGCGCTCTCACTGCTGAGGGCCTGGGTTTGATTCCTGGCTGGGGAACTAAAATTCCATAAGCCTTGTGGCGTGGTCAAAAGAAAAAATTAAAACAAGTTTCTTAGGAGAGTGAGAAAGTGAATGGACTAGGGTGTCACGCACACACACTTTCACACTCTCAAACTTGATTGAGGAGGGACTGGTGGATAGCTGTGAGCTCCCAAGTCACCTTTGGTCAAGCATACCCGAAGACTTACAGCCTGGCCTACTGTGCAGTCAAGGGGTAGAAACCTTGATAAGGCCTGTTTGAGAACACACCGGAGAATAAAGTGGTGTAGCTTTTTCAGGATCTTTAAGCCTCTGATGAATACTGTGAATCCTTTCCCCCAGAAAATATGCATGCCAATAAATATGCATGCCAATTGGGGGTATTTATGGATCCTCTGATACCTGTCTGTGGATCCGGGGAACTCTTTTTTGTGATTCTGAAGAGCACATTGTTTACCCTGAGCGGGGACTGCTTCAGTTCTGTGAAGACAGGTAATGAATTGGGCCAGAAAATTTTATAGTATGTTTGAGCTCTGTAAAATTCTTACTCATTTATTATGCCCCTTCACGGCATTCAGAGGGACCTGGCAAAAGATGTTGTACCACGTTTGGACTGGCACCTTTCTTTCATACCGTTCACCAGAAGGAAGCACTTGGTGCTCTCTGAGTTCATTGGTTCCCAGGCATGCTATAATTTAGCAATACTCTTTGGAGTTGGTTCTCTCACTACTTTTCAGGGCTCTGTGGTAGCTCAGCTGACTTCATATGTACATCTATGCCCATTCTGATCCTACCCACTTTTTATGAAATCCAGACACACACATTGATCTAACTGTGGGAGGTGTTCTACTTACCATGCTGTGCACATGCATGCATTCCATGGAGGGCCAGCTGCTGAACTCAGCTGTGTTCATCAGGAAATATTGGGCTATTAACACAACTGTTGAAAATTGGCCCAGTCTGGGAAGAGTAGACTATTACGTGGCTGCCTGAAGCTAGCAGAGCTGAGCTTGGATGGGCCACAGTAAACTCACTTGTGCTGTGTGGATTGGTCTTCTTCAAAATTTATTTTTATTTTCTATTTTTTAATTTTAAATTTTTTTAATACAATGTTTCATGGTTACTTTCCATTTCCAGTTATTACAAAATACTGGCTATATTCCCCATGTTGTACAATACATCCCTGACCCTATCTCACACCCAGTAGTTTGTATCTCCCACTCCTCCACCACTATATTGTTCCCACACACTGGTAACCACTAGTTAGTTCTCTGTATCTGTGAGTCTGCTTCGCTTTTATTATATTTACTAGTTTGTTGTGTTTTTATTTATTTTATTTTTGGCTGCGCTGGGTCTTCGTTGCTGCGCGCGGGCTTTCTCTAGTTGGGGTGAGCGGGGGCTACTCTTCGTCGCGGTGCACGGGCTTCTCGTTGCGGTGGCTTCTCTTGTTGTGGAGCGCGGACTCTAGGCGCTCGGGCTTCACTAGTTGCCGCATAGGGCTCAGTAGTTGCGGCTCGCGAGCTCTAGAGCGCAGGCTCAGTAGTCGTGGTGCACGGGCTTAGTCGCTCCGTGGCATGTGGGATCTTCCCGGACTAGGGCTTGAACCTGTGTCTCCTGCATTGGCAGGCGGATTCTTAACCACTGCGCCACCAGGGAAGCCCTGTTGTGTTTTTTAGGTTCCACATATAAGTGATAATATCATACAATATTTGTCTTTCTTTGTCTGACATTTTACTTAGCGTAATGCCCTCCAAGTCCATGCATGTTGCTGCCTATGCCAAAATTTTGTTCTTTTCTGTGGCTGAGTAGTATTCTATTGTATATATGTACCACATCTTTTTTATTTATCTGTCAGTGGGCACTTAGGTTGCTTCCATATCTTGGCAATTGCAAATAATGCTGCTGTGAACATTGGGGTGCATGTTTGACTAGTCTTTCTTAAAAAAAAAAAAACCAAGTGCATTAACATATACATACATTATATCTCCATCACCCAGATGTTAATTGGCCTTTACTCTCATAAGAAAATAATTGATCTCTTTAAGTAGAGAAGTACTGACGATTCCTATGTCTTGGTGTTTGTTACCTGGTCCACCTTTAGACATGTGAGATGGGCAGTAACCTGTCTTAGTTACCCAATAGCATACATAAGTTCTCAGAACGGTCCAGCTATGGAGACTAGCTCCTCCTAGGCCTCCGCATTAGCTCGTAAGCTGGTGGTTTGCACTGCATCTTCATAGATGTCCGGATCATAGGGTTTCCAACGGGGGGAGTAGTTCACATTGCATTCCTTGCCAATCCTTCCCATTCAGCGCCCTCTTCCAATTTTGGAAAAATTTAGAGAACTATTTGGAAGTTTTGTCTCTGTCTGTGTCACCTTCTTGAGAGATACTGTATTCAATGGTTAAAGTGCAGGCTCTGGAGTTGGACTGCCTGGGCCTGAAACCCCACCTTTGCCCCACTTTTTAGTTAGGTTTGGGGAATTTTTTCATACTTTAATTTCTCAACTTCAAAAGAAAGTTGGATAAGAATAGAACCTACTTCATAGAATGGTTGTGAAAATTCAATGGATTCCTCATTTAAGGCTCATGGAAGAGGATTTGGTCATAAAAAAGTACTCAATAAATGTTAATTATTGTTATTATTATCAACAGGAAACTCATACTTCCATGTTCCTCACAAATGAACCTTCATAACTTGCAGTGATGTTATGGTTCCTTATCTCATTTCATCTTTATAGAGCTCTGTGATACTACCTCAGTTTTCATATTTGTTGAAAGGCATACTGCAAATCACTCAGTACCTGTTATAGATGTGAATAATGATCCCTTTCAGCAGCATTTCCTTAGTAACTGTGGACTGCTAGGCAGGCCTATCAGGGAAGGCAAGGTCCTCAAACTATGGCCCGTGGGCCATATCTGGCCTCTTGCCTCTTTTTATGCCACTTGTGAGCTTAGAATGATTTTTACGTTTTTAAATCACTGGGAAAAATTGAAAGAAGAATATTTTTGTGACACATAAAAATGATATGAAGTTGAAATTTCAGTATCTATACATAAAGTTTTAATGGAACACAGCCATGCCCATTCATTTGAGTATTATCTGTGGCTCCTTTCACAACACAGTGGTGCAGTAGAGTTGTTGTGACAGAGACCATATGGTCCACAAAGCCTAAAATATTATCTGATCCTTTACAGGAAAGGGTTGCCAATCTCTGAGGCAGGGTATTGAGTAGGGGGTTATTATCTTCGATCAGTCCACCAGTGAATATGCATTAAAGCATTCTGTGAGCCAGCCATAGTATGTGTCCTAACTATTCATTCCCAACCCCCAAGAAATTTAGCATAATGGGCGGAATTGACAAGGGAGCCAACAAATGCAGCTGGATATGATTAGTGCTATGATACAGAGATACACAGACTACTTGGGAAGGAGAGGATGGGTGGTGTCTGGCTCCATCTAGGAATCATGGCAGGCTTCCAAGAGGAGGTGATAACCAAGTTTGGTCAGATGGTACCTCTCTCATGCACAAAATAGACGTGTTCTATGTGACAAGTGAAACCATTTAAAAACAAATATTAAATAAAAAAATACAGTTAATACCCTTCTCTCACCACCATTCCTGATTGCCACTCCCCTGTATATCCTTCTGTGTCTTTTCAAGGCTCCATGCTATCTCTGTCGTAATTTTTACTCTAGAACACTCAGTATCTTGTCATAAATGTGTTTGTTTGTAGATTCAGACTTCCAAATGTTCTGAAAGCTGCCTAGATGAGGGGAGTAGATAGCAAAGGTTTTGATGCTGGTCCTGGAGCCAAGGGCAAATGAGCTCTCTGATGCTTCTGGTAGGAGGGCCAGCCTACTGGGGCCTCAGACACTCTCAGACCTTTCTTCTTGCCCTTCCCCGGGTGGAACCTCATGACCTCTCTGTGGGGGTAGGCTAGGTACCAGAGCCTCCTTGTTGGACAGGAAGTATTCCTTGCTTCAGGACTTAGATTTGCTAAGGCTCCTGAAAGCCTGAGAGTTTTACACTACACATAGGATTTAACTAGACAGTTTGAAAAACTTTTTGAGCAAGCAGATCTTTTTATGCTGCTGTAATAGACCCCTCAACGGCTTTTTCTTCTCCCAATGCCTTTCTCTTGATTATCAGACAGCAGCCTTTGCCCTGTTCTTTTTGTTGTGGATCTGATTTCCTGACATCCTACTCCCTTATATCTCTATCTTGTTAGGTTTTGCCTTTGCCTTAAAATCTCTGATGACTTGGGCATCGTGAAGTCACCTGTGTGAACAGAACTTAACAACTGCTGAAATTCTGTAGTATTCTGTGAATTCTCATCTTCCTTATGAGACTATTCACTGCCTGCAAATGAGCCTGGATAAAGGTGCTTGTGATTTTAGACACGTTATGTTAAAGGTGACAAGTTGGGTACAAGTGTAAATGATATCCAGGCAGTTTAAGAAATGAGACTGAATCTTGGCATAAAGAATTGGACTAGAGATTTGACAACATTTGAGTTGAAGGAATGATAAATCTCCTGGGATAGGATATGGAGAAAAGTAAAAGGAATGGGCAGTTCTAAGCCTTGAGGAAGACTCAGTTTTTAGCAGTAACTAAAGCCAATTTTTATTGAGCATTTAATATGTGCTGGGCACTGTTCTTAGTGCTTTACATATATTAACTCCTTTATTTCTTTCATGGACATAAGGTTGATACTATTATTATCTATACATTACAGACGAGGAAACCAGGGCCCAGAGGGTTGAGTATATTTAAGTTGCCTGAGGTCATAGAGTTAGTAATTAGTCAGTATTTGAACCCATGCAGACCAGTCCCAAGTCCATGCACTGAAGGAGACAGAGGGACACCCAGAAAGGAAGACAGTGAGGATTATGTGTTAATTGAGAAATGAAAGTACGTGGGGGAGATCTGCCATGTCTCATTATGGGTGACACCCAGAAGTACTCTTCACATAAACTCTTCATTATTTATTGTCTCTGATGGTTCAGTTGATGGTACATCCACATGAATGGCTTCTCTCTTTCTCCATAACTATATCATGGTTGGTTCCGTTTAATCTCCTACCAGATTGTGGGCTGAGGAATGGAGCAAATGAGATACTCAAATTCTAGTACATGTTAGTAATTAAGAGAAAAAGGGGAAATGTGGAAATACATTTATATTTATATTATATTTATAACTTATATTTATCATTTACCATTTCTGCTTTCACTTCTCTGAAACCTATAATGAGGAACATGGAAACTATTTGTAAAATGCCAGTTCTCAAAAATAATATCTATATTTTGCTGCTTAAAGTATGAGCATATATATCATATGCAGATCTTGAATCTGTGTTTCAAGACTTTGGTGTTGTAAACAGAAAACATTGCCATCTGTGTCCTCAAGGCTAGCATTATGAGTATTCTCCAGACTAGAATGTTAGTTAATACTTCAGTTCTAAGTACTTCATAAAAATTTCTGTGATGGATGTTTTCTTTTCATTTGCTCAAGGCTTTCCTCTGTTGCTAACCATTTCATGGGAAAAATTCTGAGAGATAAATTTCTGGAGAATTGAGTACCAAATAATGACAGAATATTTAGAAGTATATTGTTTAGTGTGACAGTTTATTTATTTGTTTATTTCATTATTTTAAAAATTGTTTATTTATTTATTTATTTGGCTGCACCAGGTCTTAGTTGTGGCACGTGGGATCTTTGTTGCTGCTTGCGGGATGTTTAGTTGCCGCATGTGGGATCTTTAGTTGTGGTATGCAGGATCTTTTAGTTGTGACATGCAGGCTCTTAGTTGTGGCATGCATGTGGAATCTAGTTCCCTGACCAGGGATTGAACCCGGGCCCCCTGCATTGGGAGCGTGGAGTCTTAACCATCAGGGAAGTCCCAGTGTGGTAGTTTATTTTTAAGTTTGAGTTAAAACTTAAAATATGACTAGTTTTTCTGGAATAGTAGTAGTAGTGTAGTATGGTCAGATTTTTTTTTTCATTTTTTTGGTTACTATTGGGGAAATGTTTCTTCAAACCAAAAAGTAGATTAGTTAGAATGTAATCTCTACAATATATTATAAAAGTCAGCAAAAAAAATGAAGATAGACAACACCTGACCCATTATAGGTGCTTAAGAAATGGGAGGAATAAATGAAAGATAGAATCACAGAATTTTGTAGGTGAACAAGAGCCTAGAAAATTATCTGGCGCAAACCCATAATTTGATAGATGTAGAAACCAATGCTCAGGAAGTTGAGACAAAGTGACCAGAATGGAATTGCTTGTTATTGGACAGAGCTGAGTTCCTGGGTCAGGAATCCTGCCTTTTATTCTGGTATTTTTCCCACTCTACTTGTGGTTTCAAACTCTGCCTAAAATTGAAGCAAACGCTAGTACTTTTCACTTGATCTTTTCTTTCCCTAAGGTGCCATCCTGTAGACTTACGTATTGGTATATCAGGCAGGTCAGCCCCAAGGCACAGCTCTTCACGCCAGTGTGAAAGCAGCACACGTGAGGTACCTGTGGCTCCCAGAGTCACCTCTGTGACCTGCAGTCAGCTTAGCCACACTGAGTGACAGGCAAGTGCCAGAGGGATTGATCTAGGCAGAAGGTCCAAATTCCTCTTGCTTGTGTTTTTTTTTTTTTTAATTGGAGTATAATTGCTTTACAGTGTTGTGTTCATTTCTGCTGTACAATGCAGTGAATCAGCTCTATGTATACATGTACCCCCTCTGTCTTGGACCTCCGTCCCCCCCTCCCCCCCATCCCCCCCACCTAGGTCAAAACAGAGCACGGTGCTGAGTTTCCTGTGCTTTATAGCATGTTCCTGCTAGCTATCTATTTTACATATGGTAGTGTATATATGTCAGTCCTAATCCTCTTGCTTGTGTTTGATGGAGTTTCCTGCACAAGACTGGGAAAACTGGAATCCTAGCATTCTTGAGCTAAAACGGACCTTGCAGATCATTGAAAGCAGTGGTTTACTAATGTCTTTAATCAGGGAGTCCCTGGGTGTAAATTACATCTGTCGTGGATGCTTGCCAGGTAAAACAGCAAGTTTGCGGCATGCAGGATCTTTAGGTTGCAGCATGCAGACTTCTTAGTTGTGGCATGTGAACTCTTAGTTGCGGCATGCATGAGGGATCTAGTTCCCCTACCAGGGATCGAACCTGGGCCCCTTGCATTGGGAGCGTGGAGTCTTACCCACTGGACCACCAGGAAAGTCCCTTACTTGGTTTTAGAAAAGGCTTTCCTTACCCCAGGTAGTAAGGTAGTGGTCTGCTGTATCTCTGTTTAATTTTACAACATGTGAGACACATATACAAAATAAGAGAATGGTTGGTTGGAATATTTTCATAAATGGTCTGTGTGTGTGGTAGCTCTGTGAAACCTTTGTACATCTTTGGGACAAGCTTGCGTACAGCAGATAGAGCAGGGTGTGCACCGAGGGTACAAAGATAAATGTACCCTCCTGTTTCTAGGAGCTCACACCAATGGGAATGGAAGGAGATGGATATAAACCATGGTATGTCTATTCTAGTGTTGATTGAGTAAATTGAATCGTGTGTCAGCTACTCTGGAATCCTGTCAGTCACCCTGTTTGGGGGTAAGCCACTTGGGAGGAGGTCATATTGAGCTCATTCATGGAGGAGAGGTCTTTTCCAGGAGCACGATCGTGGTAAAAGGGTAGAGAGAGGAGAACGAATAAAGGCTTGGAGGAGGAAAGCTGTCATCCCTTCTCTACTGCATCTCGTCTTAGTATGTGGAAAGTAGTTTTTAGTCTAAAAGGGCGGAGCTTAGTCTCATGAAATTTAAGCAAAATATTTTGTCGTGCCCAGTTTCCTCTCTAGTCCCCAAGGGCAAAGGCTTCAGGAACACAACAGTCAAGCAGAGACTTGGGCACTGTTTTCTTTTATGCTGCAGCTTCCCCGACCCCGAGATGGTGACTGTGCAGTGCCCTGGCTGCCGGGTTGAGGAGAAAGGTGTGGGGTTAAAAATCATCTGGAAAGTCACTGTGTGAGTTATTGTGGTAAGATTGCAAAGGGACCAATAGGACATGTGATGGATCTTGGACTTTATCCTTCATGCAGTGGACTGTCATTGAAGGTTATTAACAGAAACAATATAATTATATTCTTGTTCCCAAAGATAAAATCTGGTGGCAATATAAGGATATGATTGGAGTAGAAAGACCAGTTAGGAGGCTCTTGTTAGAGCAGAGGTAAGAGATGACGGAGACCTGAACCAGAGCACTAGCCATGAGGATGCAGAGCATTTTAGTGGCTTTAGGACAGATGCAGGAGTCACTGAAGCTGCAGAAGTGGTCGAGGTCATCCTGGGAGTGAGCATAAAATTCTGGGAAACACCAGCATGCAGAGAGGAGGGAGAACATGAGGAACCAGTGAATGAGACCAAGAGAGAGGACTCAGAGTGGTGGGAGAGCCAGGAGAATGAGGTTCTGGAAGCCAGAAGAGGAGAAGGTGGTCAGGAGTCTAACCACGTATTTGATTAAAATAAAAGCTACACTGAAATGTTTGCCTTTTCTTGTTGGGGGGGGCGGTGGGGATAAATTAGGAGGTTGGGATTAACATACATGCACTACTATATGTAAAATAGAGAACCAACAAGGACCCACTGTATAGCACAGGGAACTCTACTCAATATTCTGTAATAACCTATATGGGAAAAGAATCTAAAAAAAGTGCATATATATATATGAATCACCATACTGTATACCTGAAACTAATACAACATTGTAAATAAACTATACTTCAATTAAAAAAAAATTTGGTTTTAGGATTAAAAAAAAATTTGGCTTTTCTCTACTGATTATTTGGCTGATGTTGTTATACAGCCCAGAGAGTTTCTGGATTTTCTCACTGAAAAATAATAATAATATTTGGATACTTTTCCAGTATTTTTCTTTATAACGGTTGGTCTGGGCAGTAGCCCTTTGAGATCCATACAGGTAAAAAGTTATTGGACTATATGATCTCTAAAGTCATTTCAGCCTGAAAGTTTTGGTTTTCTGAAAAAAAATGCCTCAGGATAAGAATTTTATGAGAGGCTCATAGAGGAAAGAAAAATCTCTGGGCCAGAGAGCTCTTAATTAATAAAAGTTGATGGGAGGAAAAGAGAAGTTGATTAGAGGGAGTCTAAAGAACATATCTTTATTTCTTTCTTTGGTGAGTAGAGATCATCTCTGTCAGAGGACTTGAATTGTCCACTTTTTAATTTACTGGTGCACTTTGACACCACCGAAGCACAAATAAAAGGTACTTGGTGCAAGAGTTGGTTTCTGATGACTGAAATTATATATATATATATATATATATATATATATATATACACACACACACGGAGAGAGAGAGAATATTGTACACATAAACATAAAGGACTCAATTTTGACCGTGAACATAATTTTTACTTTCTGAGCTGAATAAATGTGATGGTAGACCTAGAAGCCACCATTGCCAAAGAATGTTTGTTCAAATTCTCTTGGTCCCTTATCTCTAGAATTGAGAAAACTGGTCGTAGCAATGAGTAGAAAACAGCTATTTAGTTAGACTTGAAAATTTGTCTTGATTTGGTTGTGATACACACTATTGACATTTCCTGCCTAGATCATCTGCAATGAGAGATCTTCTGAGACTGATTTGGAGAAAAATTCTCACCCAGCTATCAATATTTAATATACTGGTTTATCTTTGAAAATATGGAGCGGCAGCAATCTCATAACTGATGAGAAATTTATCTGTACACTTATTCCAGTTGCCATAAGATGGAAGCTGTGGAGTTTCTGTGCTGCATGTTTTGCTACATCTCTGCATCTCTGTATGACTTCCTACTTTCTCTATTACTCTCTTTTTTTTTTTTTTTTTTCGGTACGCGGAACCCGTGTCCCCTGCATCAGCAGGCGGACCCTCAACCACTGCACCACCAGGGAAGCCCATCTATTACTCTTTTTTTTTTTTTCTTGTGGTACGCGGGCCTCTCACTGCTGTGGCCTCTCCCATTGCGGAGCACAACCTCTAGACGCGCAGGCTCAGCGGCCTTGGCTCACGGGCCCAGCCGCTCCGCAGCATGTGGGATCTTCCCGGACTGGGGCACGAACCCGTGTCCCCTGCATTGGCAGGCAGACTCTCAACCACTGTGCCACCAGGGAAGCCCCCATCTATTACTCTTAAATGTAGTCTTCCGTGGGGTGCTCTGCTTGGTTGTCATTTCCTCCCTACCTGCCATCCTGTCCTCACAGGTGAGAAGAGATGGCTTTTTTCTTTCTTGAATTTAGCTGTGACCTCTAAGATGTGAGACTCCTACATCTTAAGACCTAACTCTGTCTAGAACTGGAGGACCACAGCTTGAATACTTGACATCTTCAATAGAATGTCCCAGGTACCACAGAATAAAGATCTTCAGAACTGAACTAATAATCTGCTCACATCTGCCCAGATCTCGTCTTTTTGCTGACTTCTTATTTCCCACCACGACATCACCCTTCTCCCGATGCTTAAACTCGAGGTCTTGGTCGTTTTTTATTTTTACTCTTGCTACTTCTGTTCCATCGGTTGCTAGAACCTGTAACTTCTCACTTTCTAAATCTTATGGGTACTTTGCTTCTTTCCTAGTCTCATTTCCATCTGTCAGTCTCCCCCGTTCCAGTTAAACTTACACATTTCTGGTAGCTAAGTCATCCTAGACCAAACCTCTACTCTTGTCCTTTTCTGCTCAAAACCAGGGAATGCCTAACTAGTTTTTATACACCGTACCTGTGGAGCCTAGTTTATCTTTCAACCATATATCCACCTCCTTCCATCCACACAACACACCCACAACCCCGCCAAAGCAGCTTATTCATTCTTCAAACATGCACTGAACTTTTGTCTGTGTTGTTCCCTTCGCCAGAAAAACTTTTCTTCCTCTTTCCCGCACCTGTCAAAATCATCTGACCCAGGCTCTCTCACGTTATACTGTAACTTTTGAAATAACTACAAGATTTATAGTGTGCCTCCCTATTGATCCAGCCATCTTGATTGTGACAACTTATCCTGCAAAAATATTCACCATATTTAATACATATGTTCAGGTTTAATGCAGCATTGCTTGTAAAAGTAAGATATTGGAAGCAACTGAAATAGATGCGACTTAGAAAAAATAAAGATACACATATATACACACATACTGACATGGAAAGTCGGCCAGAGTGTGGACTGTGATTCTCCCTTTTAAGATAAGCATGTATGTGTGTATGTGTATGTGTATATTTGCATACAGAAAAGAAAATCTGAAAAAAATTCACCCCAGAATAATGAAGAGTGGCTAGTGCATGTGTCTGTGTGTGTCTGTGTGTGTGTGTATGTATGTGTGTGTGTGTGTATGTATGTGTGTGTGTGTGTGTGTGTGTGTGTGTGTGTGTATTTAGGTGGGGGTGTTAAAGTTTTAATATACCTTGTCCCAAAACGTTAACATTTGCTAATACTGCATGATGAGCTGACTGGTATTTATGACATTTTTCTTTGTTTATATATATATATATATATATATATATATATATATATATATATATATATATATATTAGCAATTCTTTTATTTATATTTATTTATTTAGTTGCAGGTCCCTGGCTCCTTAGTTGCGGCAGGTGGGCTCCTTAGTTGTGGCATGTGAACTCTTAGTTGCGGCATGCATGTGGGATCTAGTTCCCTGATCAGGGATCGAACCCGGGCCCCCTGCATTGGGAGCTCAGAGTCTTAACCGCTGCACCACCGGGGAAGTCCTTGTATTTTATATTTTTAAAATAAAAATAAAAACTGGAGGGCTTCCCTGGTGGCGCAGTGGTTGAGAGTCCGCCTGCTGATGCAGGGGACACGGGTTCGTGCCCCGGTCCAGGAAGATCCCACATGCCGCGGAGCGGCTGGGCCTGTGAGCCATGGCTGCTGAGCCTGCGCGTCCAGAGCCTGTGCTCCGCAACGGGAGAGGCCACAACAGTGAGAGGCCCATGTACCGCAAAAAAAAAAAATAAGTAAATAAATAAAAACTGGAGAAATGCAGTGTTCTATTTGAAATACTAAGTGCTTTAGTGTCAAGTCTGCACTGATAATTATCAGGACAAAGTGCCTAGAAAAGATTTTTCTCTATGTCATCTTGCAGTGATATTTCATAAAATATTTTAATCCAGGGACACTGGTATTTCTACTGACAGAGTCCTTCTTAATCAGTGTGGCTTTCTTCTTGCAAATAAGCTTCATTGAATTTAGTGTGTGTGTGGTTGCACACAGCTGGTAGTAAAAGATTTGAATGGATGCCGTGGTGCTTACACATAATTGAAATTAAATCAGTTTGACCTATTTTTGTGTAAATTGTTGTGACACAAGTTTCATTCATTTTAAATGGAAAACAAAGAGACATAATGGTATATGCTTTGTGGTGATCTAGGTTTTATGGACAGTACGTATTTCGGCAAAAAGCTGGAGGAGGAAATGACCACGTAAGTAGATGTTTTCCTTACTATTGCTAAGCATTTCAGTCTCAATCCAATTGTAGCAATGTTTAAAATTTTGCATTATTATAATGAAGATTCAAAGTTTTGAGGAGAGCAACATCATTGTTTCTAGGAGGATACAATGTAGGATATTTTTTTTTAAAGAAAATAATTTGCAGCATAAGATGTGCTAAAGTTGAGGTTAAGCCTGGATTAGACTGATGTATGCATTGGTAAATATAGAATGTCATCTATAGGGAAATTAAAGGAGTTCAAAGTGACCTTATTTAAAATGCAGTTAAATTAGGAATCACATTATTTGCAATGGCTTTGTAATTATTAGTTTGATTCCTGGATATTTTTGGTCATGATATGATGAGATCAGTCAACAGGATTTTTTTTTTTTTAACACAGCATCTAATTCTAAACTATGAAACACGCCATCCCAGAATAAATATAGTCCTTTTAACTTTAACTCACCTTGGGGAAGCTTTTATTAATGATTTACTTATCTTGGAGTTTGCTCTCAGAACAGCTTATAAAACATGTCCAAAGGTATTAGTTGGTGATTCAGAAGATATTGATTCCACATTATCCTATAAATGGTTCCATAGATTTGAGGAAAATGGAGATATTTGTCCATATTTTGAAAGATGAGAATTACCTCCAAATATTCCTATAGAGAGGCATTTAAAAAATATTGGTGGAAAACAGAATGTCTTATAATCATCTTATAAATGCTTAAACACAGGTGCGTTTTGAGTAAACATAGACTGACGGCCTACAATACATTAATTCATTCTCAAAGCACGCATTCTACTTCTTAAATGAGGTTTCTTTTTAACTTTCTCTTGCTATATCATTAACACTTGGATAATAATTAAATACTGTTATCTATTAACTAAAATTTAGTATTCTAATTACATCTTCCCTGATAAATACATTGTAAATTACCAGGTATAGCTTGGGGAAGATAATGTTTACACCAAGTTGCAAACATTGACATCAACTATCTGGTTATCACACTGCCATATTTTTAAAATTTAATTTAATTAATTTATTTTTTTAACACCTTTATTGGAGTATAATTGCTTTACAATTGTGTGTTAGTTTCTGCCCTATAACACAGCAAATCAGCTATACGTATACATATGTTCCCATATCTCTTCCCTCTTGCGTCTCCCTCCCTCCCACCCTCCCTATCCCACCCCTCTAGGTGGTCACAAAGCACCGAGCTGATCTCCCTGTGCTATGCGGCTGCTTCCCACTAGCTATCTATTTTACGTTTGGTAGTGTATATATGTCCATGCCACTCTCTCACTTTGTCCCAGCTTACCCTTCCCCCTCTCCAATCCTCAAGTCCATTCTCTAGTAGGTCTGTGTCTTTATTCCCGTCTTGCCCCTAGGTTCTTCATGACCTTTTTTTTTCTTAGATTCCATATATATGTGTTAGCATACGGTATTTGTTTTTCTCGTTCTGACTTACTTCACTCTGTGTGACAGACTCTAGGTCCATCCACCTCACTACAAATAACTCAATTTCTTTTCTTTTTCACATTGCCATTTTTATAGCTTCTGCATGGTTTATACAAACATTTTTCTTTGAGGGTGGCAAGTAGTGAACTTTTAAAAATGGGAATTTTGGAATCCTGTATTTCATTTTAGCATGTTTGTCTTTACCTAAAATGTAAGTGCTTAGTGAAGCACATGAGTTGCTTGCTTTTTTCAGCATGAAGACTCAGATGAGGAAACACAAATTTAGCATTTCTAGATGGTCAAGGGTCTGGGTTTAGAAGATGCTCATGTTCTTTATTTTTAGAATTTTAACTGGAAGGACTGCTACTTGATTCATTAAGCGTTTCAGGATAATTTATGATGGCCAGTTGGGCAGATGATATAAAAATACTTTTTATTTTCAATCGTCTCGTGGCATCTAAGCTCTGCCAGATGAATAACCGAAAAGATCAGGGGACCATTTCCATCTCTTGGTTCCACTTTCTGGCAAATTCTGTCACTTCTTTCCATTCTCCAATGTGCAGAAACCACCCCAAGTGCTCATCAGCTGATATGGAGGTAATCCAAGTACGCAGGATGACAGTGGTAGATTACCTGATGCTGTGATGCTTCAAGGCACCACACAAGTCTTTCACAATAACCGGCATTCTCTGGGTGCTAACTATATGCTGGGCATGGGCCCAGGTGTATTCATACGTTACTGTGTAACAGTTTTGTTTTTTTTTAACGGCCGTGTCTCGCGGCATGCGGGATCTTAGTTCCCCAACCAGGGATCGAACCCGCGCCCCCTGCGGTGGAAGCGTAGAGTCTTAACCGCTGGACCTCCAGGGAAGTCCCACTGTGTTATAGTTCTTATCTCCATTTTCCCAGTCAGAAAACTGAGACTTAGAAAGGTTAAGCAAGGCTACACAGCAGTTAAGTGAAGAGCGGGGCTTTGAGCCAAGACAGAAACCACACTCTTTTCTTTTTTTTTCCCCAGTACGCGGGCCTCTCACTGTTGTGGCCTCTCCCGTTGCGGAGCACAAGCTCCGGACGCGCAGGCGCGGCGGCTATGGCTCACGGGCCCAGCCGCTCCGCGGCATGTGGGATCTTCCCGGACCAGGGCACGACCCCATGTCCCCTGCATCGGCAGGTGGACTCTCAACCACTGCGCCACCAGGGAAGCCCCACAGAAACCACACTCTTAAGCATTACACTGTAACAGGGCAGCCATAGTTAGATGCTGACCATCAACTCTGCTTGTGAAGGAGGTCAAGATAGCCAGATAACCAAAAAAGGCAGGATGAGTGGTCTGTTGTGGAAAGGTGCATTGACGAGAAAGCAGAGCATGTGCAGTTTTCTTGTCGTTTTTCAGGTACGCCTATTATTACAGTGGAATCGGTGCTGGCGTGCTTGTCGCCGCTTACATCCAGGTTTCATTCTGGTGCCTGGCAGCAGGAAGACAAGTATACAAAATTAGAAAACAGTTTTTTCATGCTATCATGCGGCAGGAGATAGGCTGGTTTGACGTGCATGACATTGGGGAGCTTAACACCCGGCTCACAGAGTAAGTACCTGGGTTTATGTCGAACTCCAATGTGCTTCTTACTCTTAAAAAATGAAAGAGAAGTCATCAGACTGTTAGGAGACGTTAGTGCATCACTCAGAAGTAATTATGAAATGAAATTCCTTCTGAGCCGCAATCGTGTCTCACGCATCTTTTCATTCCCAGAACCCTGGCAGGGTATGAGGGGACCTGCATGACTAGCAATGAATGAGGTGTTGGACTTGCCAGACTCAAGAAAATCCTCTGGGAGTGCCCATTAGGGCAGCAACCTGATGCTTGCTAGGGACATTACTGTGCAAGATCCTAGATGTAAACTAATTTACCCCACACTGAAACAAACAAAAAACCCAGCTAGATTCAGGAGAAAAGTTCTGTGTTCACAATTCTGATGTTTATTTCTAACACTGTCTCTTCTTTTAGTGATGTTTCCAAAATTAATGAAGGAATTGGTGACAAAATTGGAATATTCTTTCAGTCAATGGCAACATTTTTCACCGGTTTTATAGTAGGATTTACACAGGGTTGGAAGTTAACCCTTGTGATTTTAGCCGTCAGTCCTGTTCTTGGTCTGTCAGCTGCTATCTGGGCAAAGGTAGGTGAAGCCTGTGAATCCAGATTTTAACCTGTCTCCACTCCCGAAACACCCCATAACTCCACGCAGCGGAAGGCTGTTTTTCTCACTTGATGACCCTGACTCTATATTTGATACTTGCTTTCGAACCTTCCCTTCACAGTCAGTGGGAATAAGCAGGTGCAGTCTCACTGAGTCTTATACCTACCAGGACCCTGTGCTGTCCTTGCCCTGCAGTTATTTGGGGAAGGGATGAGAAAGAAAGAAGTAGCTGTCCCATCTCATCCTCTGCCTTCATGTAAAAGGCATGCTTAGCTTTTGGCGAGCTGTGTTCCCTGGTAGGCAGTTCCATATTCATAAGTAAAGATTCAGGAAGAGCTTCAAGTTCAGTGAACAACACATAGGTCTCGTTCAATAACCATTATTGATTTGAATGTTTTTGTAGATTTTATTTAATTTGGAAATTGATTGAACAATTTTGTCAGCATTATAAATGACTGTGTTTATACATACTTAAATCCCTTGGTGTGAAAACAATTTTTTAAAAAGAGGTATCTTCTAGTCCCATATGCATGTAAATCCAAAGTCTACAGTTCTTTCTCCCAGTCACAAAGGCAAAGCAGTACAAATGACCCTCCCCACCTCCGCACACAGGCCTTTCTCTTTCAAGACTGGGTGTGGTGTTCATTTTAAACTGCTTTCATGTAAGAGTGGGTGGCAGTGGAGAGATTGGCCCAGTACGTAATTTCTTAGAGAAAAAGAAAAATTAGAGAAAGCACTACACATTCATGTGGCAAAAGGTCATAAAATAACAGAGGGCCAACCAAAGCCAAGCCTAACACAAAATAAATCAGGCTGTAAGTATTAAATTAAAAAAACTTAACCCTGTAGGGTGGATATTGTTTTGTTATTGTAAACAATAACTGCCATTTTTTTAGTATCTACTGTGTCAGGCAAATACATATTTTTCTTTTTTAAAAAACTTATTGAAGTACAGTTAATTTACAATGTGTTAATTTCTGCTGTACAGCAAAGTGATTCAGTTATACATATATATACATTCTTTTTCATATTTTCCATTATGGTTTATCATAGGATATTGAATATAGTTTCCTGTGTTATACAATAGGACTTTGTTATCCAGATCCCACTTTTTAGGTTAAAAAATCCCAGGGAATTTCAGAGAATAAAATAACAACATATTTTAATCTCCCCCAGAATTAGCAAATGTTATGCCTTTTGCAGTATTTAACTGTAATATTTTCTGTATATGAAGAAGGAGGTTGTAGAATATTACAGAATATTTTTCCCCTCACTCTATCATATTATCTTTTCTTCCTCAAAGGCATTAAATACATATTTTTCTGAAGTATAGATATTATCTCATTTAATGGAGGAAGAAATGGAAGTTCTGAGAACTCTTATTTGTTGCTGAGACTTACACAGTGTTTAAGTGGTGGTCTTGGTGGCTAAATTGTATCTCTGCATTAGTCTGTTGAAATATTTGGCAAAAGCTTTTGTGTTAATTGACTTTCCTGTTTACTAGGATATTAAGCAAGTCAGATGGCAGATGCTTCATATCAGTATTTGTTGAAAAACTGTTTTAAAATATATTCATGTTTGTTCTAGTTAAGTTATGGGAAAAAGCAGTAAGTTAATCTCTTAATAAGTAATTGTGTATTGCTTCAGATAGTACTTATTTAATAAATGGAGCCCTAGGCTTATTGCTGGAGACCTAAGTTCACTCTGCCATAAGCTTTTGGTATGGTTTCAAACAAATTTCTTAAATTATCTGGTTGTCAACCATATTAAAAAAGAAATGTGGCCCAGTTTAGGAAGCTCCTGTGAGCCTGAGGCTCTCTTCTCTAACCCAGAGGCACCAGTTCAAGAATGTAGAACAGGAAGGGACTTAGTCCCAGCAAGCTTCCTACTCCAGGAAGCCTCTTTTGATCTCTGCTTGGAACTCTCTAACCCCACCCAGAGACACTGGGTCAGCTAGAGGGCACAGGGAGGGGAAGCTACCATATCCTGCCCCTACAAGAGATACCTTGTGGTCTGACCTTAAGAAACCACTTCCACTTCCTCAGGTAGCAGAAGCAGGGGCCCCAGCAACTCTAGATAAACCATGCTGGCAAAAAATAATACCAGAAAGACTCTGAATGTAAAATTGCTCCTGGAACCACAGCTCACAAAAGTAGGTCAAGAATTGCATGCTAAACCCAAACAGGGTAACTGCTTGCTAAAATAAAAGATTTATATAGGACTCAGAGTCTCCTAACATAATAGACAAAATGTCCAGGATATAATAAAAAATCACTTCTGTCATACCAAGAAAGAAAATCACAGCTTGAATGAGAAAAAAAAAAAACAGTTAACTGACCACTCTTGAGATAATTCATGTGTTAGAATTGTTTGGCATGGATTTTGGAGCAGTCATCATAAAAATGCTTCACTAATCAATTACAAATTCTCCTGAAACAAAGAAAATAGAAAATACCAGCAATGAAAAAGAAGTTATGAGAAAAGGACAGAATGAAATTAGAGAACAGGAAGATATAGCAGCAGAAATAAAAGTCATGTTGGATGGGCTTAACCTTGTTGAGTGGAGATGACAAGAGAGAATCAGTATACCTGGAGGTAGAACAATAGAATTCACACACACCCCCACCCCCAAACAGAGAAAATGAAAAGAGCCTTAGGCACCTGTTGGACAATAACAAAAGATAGAATATTTGTTACCGTCAGAGTTCCAAAAGAAAGGAGAAAAGTAAGGCTGATGGAGTATTGGAAGAAATAATTGCTGAAAATTTCCAAGATTTGTCAAAGACAAACCTTCAGTTCCAGGACTTCCCTGGTAGCGCAGTGGTTAAGAATCTGCCTGCCAATGCAGGGGACATGGGTTCGATCCCTGGTCGGGGAAGATCCCATGTGCTGCGGAGCAACTAAGCTCATGTGCCACAACTACTGAGCCTGCGCTCTAGAGCCTGTGAGCCACAACTACTGAAGCCCGTGTGCCTAGAGCCCGTGCTCCACAGCAAGAGAAGCCACTGTAATGAGAAGCCTGTGCACCGAAACGAAGAGTAGCCCCTGCTTGACACAACTAGAGAAAGCCTGCATGCAGCAACGAAGACCCAATGCAGCCAAAAAAAAAAACAAAAAAAAAAAACAACAAAAAACCTTGAGATTCAAGAAGCTAAGCTAACCTCAAACAGGATAAACTCAAAGAAATCCATGATTAGACAAATCGTAATTAAATTACTGAAAACTAAAGACAAAGAAAAAAATTAAAAGCAGCTAAAGAGCAACAACACATTACCTACTAGGGAACACCAATATGAATGACATATATCTCATCTGAAACCACAAAAGACCAGAAGGAAGTGGCAAAATATTTTTCAAGTGCTTAAAAAAAAGAATTGTCAACTGAATACTTGGTAAATGTATTTTTCAGGAGTGGTGGGGAAATAAAAACATTCTCAGATCATGGAAAACTATAGAAGAACCTTCCATTAGCATACCTACTATTAAAGACTGGCTAAGTGAAGTTCTTCAAACAGAAGGGAAGTGATATAAGAAATATTGGAGCATCAGGAAGGGAAAAGGAACAACAGAAGGAGCAGAAATTTGGGCTTTTCTTTCTCCAGATTTCTAAATCATATTTGATGATTGAACCAAAAATTATAAGTGGTAAAATGATGATTTTTATAAGTCACATAGAATATTTTAATATCCAGAACAACCATTATGAAACCTAAGCAAAAAGATATATTCAAAAACACTATAAATAAATCAAGATGGAATCCTAAAACTTGATCAAGTAACTCTCAGGAAGGCAAGAAAAGAGAAGCAGAGGAATGAGAAACAGAGGAAATATATAGAAAACAGATACTAAAATGGTAGACTTAACTGCTTACATATTAATTACCTTAAATGTAAATAGTTAAAATATACAAATCAAAAAAGAAATTGGCAGAGTTGATTTAAAAAACATGACCTACCAAGTATCTGCTGCTTACAAGAAACTTGAAATTCAACAACATAGGTAGAGGGAAGGAACAGGATGGAAAAAGATATACATGCAAACATTACTTTTTTTAGGGAATGGCTATATAAATATCTGATAATATAAACTTCAGAACAAAGAAAATTACTACAAAAAAGAGGAGCATTACATAATGATAATAGGGATCATTCCACCAGGAAGACATAATGATCCGAAATATGTATGCACCAAATAACAAAGCCTCAAAATAAATGAAGTAAAAACTGTGAGAACATTGAAGGGAGAAATAGAAAAACTGCAATTATTTTACTATCCTTGCTCAGCATTGATAGAATTACTAGACAAAAAATCAGCTAGACTATAGAAGATCTGACCAACACAGTCAACCAATAGGATCTAACTGGCGTTCATAAAGCATTGTACCCAACAACAGTAGGATACACATTAAACACTCACCAATATAGGTCATATCCTGGGCCATAAAACAAACCTCAACAAATTTAAAAGAATTGAAACCATCAAAGTGTTTTCTATGACTACAGTGGTGTCCGACTAGAAACAAATAACAACACTGAGAAAGTCTCTAAATATTTGGTAATTAAACAATACATGTTAAAATAATCCATGGGTTGTAAAAGAAGTTTCAAAGAAAAAAATAAATATAACTGAATGAAAACAAAACCATAAAATACCAAAATATTTGGGTGCAGCTAAAGAAGTATTGAGAGAAATTTATAGCATTAAATATCTACATTAGAAATGAGCAAGGATCTAAAATCAATAATGTAAGTTCCTACCTCAAGAAACTAGTAAAAAGAAGAGCAAAATAAAACCAAAGCAAGCAGAATAAGGAAACAATAAAGGTAAGAGCAGAAATCAGTGAACTTGAAAATAGGAAAGTAATAGAGAAAATCAAGGAAACAGAAAGTTGTTCTTCAAAAAAAAAAAAATCAATAAAATTAGCAAGACTGACAAAAAGAAGACACAAATCACAATATCAAGATGGAAATACGGAATATCACTACAAATCCCACAGACATTAATAAGATAAAGGAAATATTACAAAAAACTATATTCATAAATTTGAAAACTTAGAGATCAACTCCTTGATAACTACAAACTACCAAAATTCAACTAAGATTAAATAGACAATCTGCATAGCCCTATAATCATTAAAGAAATTTATTTTCTGACTTCAGAGCTCCTGAGAAAGAATTCTCCAAGCACGGATGATTTTACTGGAAAAATTTACTAGACATTTAAAGAAGAACTAACACCAATTTTATACAGTCTCCCCCAGAAGAAAGAAGAATTTTTCTTCTTTCACCCAAAAGCAGGAATGCTTCCCAGCTCATTTTATGAAACCAGTATTAACCTGATACCAAAACCAGACAAAGTCAATACAACAACAGCAAAAAAAGAAAATGGCAGATCAGTATCTTTCATGGACTAAGAATAAAAATTCTTCAATAACATATTAGCAAACTAGATTTGGCAATATATAGAAAGAATAATGTTCCGTGACCAGGTGGAATTTGTTTCAGCTATGCAAGGCTGCTTCAACATTTGAAAATCAATCCATGTTATCTACCATATCAGTAAGCTAAGAAGAAAACCTGTGTGATCATATCAGTTGACAGAGAAAAAACATTTGACAATATCTAACACACATTGATGATGAAAAAAAAAACTGAGGAAGTGAAGAATAGAAAGATATTACCTCAACTTGATGAAGATCATCTGTAAAAACTCTACAGCTAATATCATGCTTAATAGTGAAAGATTGAATGTTTTCCCCTTAAGACTGGAAATAAGGAAGATAAGGAAGACCATGCTCACCACTGTTTCAACAAAGTACTAGAACTTCTAGCCACTGCAACAAGGCAAGTAAAAGAAATAAAAGGCATATAGATGAGAAAGGAAGGAATAAAACTATAGATAATGTAATCTTCTAAGTTGAAAATCTCAAGGAATCTACAATTTCCTAGGACTAACAACTGAGTTTGGAAAGGTCAGAGGCTACCAGATCAATTGCATTTCTACATACTAACAATGAACATGCATAAACCAATATTTAAATGTTAAATTAAAATTAATACCATTTAGAGTCACTCCAAGTAAAATGAAATGCTTAAGTATACATTTCATAAAACATATATAGGATCTGTATGCTGAAAATTATTCAATGTGATGAAAGAAATCAAGGCTAAATAAATGGAGAGACATAGTGTGTTCATGGATTAGAAGGCTGAACACAGTAAAATGTTGATTTCTTTTTTCAAACTGATCTGTAGGTTTAAGGCATTTCCTATAAAAAATTCCAGAAAGGTTTTTGGGTGGACATAGATAAGCAAGTTTATTTTTAAATTTATATGGAAAGATACAGGCTCTAGAATAGCTAAAACAATTTTGACAAAGAAGAATAAAGTGAGAGGAATATGTCTACCTGATACTAAAACTTACTATATAGCTATAGTATATTGGTGGAGGGATAGACACATAGATCAGTGAAACAATAGAGAACCCAGAAATATACTTACACAAATGCCCAGCTGATGTTTGATGAAGGTACGGAAGCAATTCAATGGCAGAAGAATGGTCTTTGCAGCAAATAGTGCTGGAACAATTGGACATCCAGAGGTTAAAGAAAAAAAGACCAAAACTTCATCCAAAACTTCACACTCTACACAAAAATTAACTAAAAATGGATTGTGGTTTTATACGTAAAATGTAGAGCTATAAAACTTGTAGAAAGAAAATAGGAGAAAATCTTTGGGATCTAGGCCTAGGCAAAGAGTTCTTAGATTTGATACTAAAAGCGTGATCCTTAAAAAGAAATTATAAATTAGACTTCGTCAAAATTTATGACTTTTGCTCTCTGAAAGTCCTGTAAAGGGGATGAAAAGACAAGCTACACACTGGGAAAAAAAATAATATGAAAATCATATATCTGACAAAGGACTAGTATTGACTATAATGTAAATATAAAGAATGCTCAAAATTCGATAGTTAAAAAAAAAACAAACCCAAATAAACCAATTAGAGAATGGGCAAAGGACATGAACAGACATTTCCTCAGAGAGGATATACACATGGCAGGTAAGCACATGAAAGACTGTTTAGCATCATTAGCCACCAGTGAGAAGCAAATTAAACTGCAATGAGATGTCATTATACATCTACCAAAATGGCTAAACTAAAAAATAGTGAAACACCAAATGCTGCTGAGATGCCGTGAAACAGGGTCACTCATAGATTGTTGGTGGGAATGAAAAATGGTATAGCAACCTGAAAAATAGTTTGCAGTTTCTTATAAAACTAACCATGCAATTACCATACAATCCGGCAAATTGTACTGGGCATGTGTCTAAGAGAAAAGAAAATCATGTTCATGTAAAAATCTCTAGTCAAATGTTCATAGCAGCTTTATTAGTGATAGCCCCAAACTGAAACAACCCCAGATATTCTTCAACAGGTTAATGGTTAAACAACTGTGGTGCATCCATACTATGGGTACTATCCAGTGATAAAAAGGAAAGAAGTATTGATAAACACACATCAACCTGGGTGAGTCTCCAGCGATTTGTACTTGGTGAAAAAAGCCAATCCCAAAAGGTCAAATACCTTATGACTCCATTTATATAATATTCTTGAAATGATGAAATTGTAGATAGAGCAAATTAGCGGTTTTCAGGGCTTAGGGATGGTGGGGAGGGGAGAAGTGAGGAGTGGGGAAGGAAGTGTCCGTGACTACAAAAAGTAGCACTGAGGGATCCTTGTGATGGAATTGTTCTGTATCATGACTGTAGTCATATGAGTCTACAAAGGTGATAACATTGCTTGGAACTAAACACACACACACACACACACGAGTGCATGTAAAACTAGTAAATCTGAATAACGTTGATGGATTAATGTTAAATTTCTGGCTGTGATATTGTTCTGAAGTTTTGAAGGTGTTATTATTTGGGGAACACTAGATGAAGGGGGTATGGGCTCTGACTGGAGTGTTTCTTATGACTGCTTTTATGCCTACAATTATCTCAAAATAACAAGTTGAAAAAAATAAAGCATGTTTAAATTATCTCAAACAAAATAAAATAACCTACATTGAGAATTGGAAAAAAGGGACAAAGATGAAGGTCAAAACATCTGTGGTCAATACTATTGCTTCTGACTATATTAGTTTGAACAATATAAAGTGGCCTATATTAGATTTTAACTTACAGGAATAACAATTTCATGTGTCTCGCACTAATACAGTTAGGCCTTGTTAAGAAATTAACAGCCTTTGGAATAAGGGATGAGTTAGTGATATTTTATATAGTTTATGTGGGTAATTGTGAAGTATCACCATTCTATTATTTTATATTAGAGGAACAGCAAGTTGGCTTTCCATATCCCTGAGAATATTTTGGAGGTTATTTTCTTTCAACAGGCATGATATCGTAAAAAACAAAGAACAAAACAAAACACTTAAGATTCTACCATAGTCTTGCCTAATCATATGCTTATAGTTATGGAAGGTTGTAGAGAAGCCAGGTATATTGAATCAATTGGAATGGTACTTGATATTTTAACGATAAATTAAAATAGCATGTTTTGAAACTCCTAATTCAAAAATATTTCTAGTAATCTTCCTGTTGTCAGCTGCTTCTGGTGTGGTTGATAGTTGTGGGGTGAGGTTTCAAAAGGAGCAGAGAAAAATAGCCAAAGCATATTGTATGCATCTCGTGCATTATGCAGACCTGTTTGTTCAGGAATGACAATGACCTCCCTGACTCAGCCCCAGCGCTGTGAGTGATTCTGGCAAGTGTGCTGGGGCAGCCCTAGGCAGGTCACTTTGAGAGGTCAGGAAGGTCTAGTGCATCAGTGGGTTGTTGTTTTGGGTACCAAAGAAGAAGGTACATACAGCACAACATCTGCACATAGAATCTAGTTAATAAATGTTCATTTGCCTTCACCCACCCATTCCTGCATCTATCATAGCTCCTTTTACTTTCACACACAGCAAAGGAAGAGATACACTATTAAAATCAAAATAACTTTGAGCTTTTTATGACATGAAGGAATAGACTATTTTTATGTACACAAACGAGTCCACAAATGCTGTAAATTATTTATTGAAAGAATGTAATACTGTTTACTCAGAATTTTATTTGGATTGCTTGTGTGTCATATTTAGTTAGGTGGTTGACTAGTCAGGTATTCCAGGTTAAAATATTAACCTTAGTCCTTTGCCCGTGCCAGTTGATCCAGTTTTTATCACAGGGCCCTCTGGGATCCCAGAGGGGTCCACATGTCAGTGGCTGATTTTAGAGAGATTAAGTCCAGTGGCTGTTAATTCATGCTTTGAAGCCTTGAATCCTGGATATTTCACATATTAGGAAATGACTTGACCTCTTCATCCCTCCATTTCCTCATGTATAGAGTGGGGAAAATAATACCTACTTCACTGTGCAAATGAGAAGAATCAGTGAGATCCTGTGTATATAAAGGACCCAGTACTGTTCCTTCCACAGAACAGATGCTCAGGGACCAAAGAGAAGGATCAAAGCGCATGCATAAAACAGAGACCTCCCTGATGGCTTAATGTATTGCTCAGAAACATCAGCAAAGAGAACTCTGCTTCCCCGGCATGTGAAACCTTCTTGAAGTCCTGTCACTACTCAGTACTTGGTCCCCTGCGTTCTTCTGGCCTCCTACCTTGATATTTCTGAGCTAGAGTACAATTAGCAATTGCTGTGTTGAGTACACACCCTATTTCCTTGATGTACTGCCCCTTTTGCTATATTGGTTTATGTTAATACTATACACCTCCTTCTGAGATTTAAAGTCCCAGATTTATTTATTTATATGAGGATCCATGAGGTATAGTGAGAAAATAAAAATTTTAATTTAATTTCTTTTATACCATCTCAGTCCAAAAAGAATTTGAAGTAGCTTATAATATGTATACTAAAAAGTAGGACATGATGACCAAAGATGAGTAAAAGATTTATATACAGTAACATACAAGCAGCATTTGTGTATATATTTACTTTTTCTTTACAAAAGGTACAATTAACTTGTTAAATTTTAAATTATCTGCACTTGTGTTTTTAAACAGATACTATCTTCATTTACTGATAAAGAACTCTTGGCATATGCAAAAGCTGGAGCGGTAGCTGAAGAGGTGTTAGCAGCAATTAGAACTGTGATTGCATTTGGAGGACAAAAGAAAGAACTTGAAAGGTGTGAGTCTTTTTTTAAGTTGGTAGAGATGTTAAATTCTGTCATCATAAGATGATGCCCTGCCGGTTGACGGTGATGACTATGAGAGTACTCTCTGATATATGTGTTTCCTTAAGTAGCTTCATGGATATGTTACAGCATAGTTAATATTCTGGAAAAGTCGTAATTCTGATTGTACTCTTCTTATATCTGCTTATTCAAAGCATTTTCTAGAGTCTTCTAGGTCATTCGTGCCATAAAATAATTCCTTAAGGCTGAAACATAGTAGTTCTTGATTCTCTAAGAATGAATGAGTATTTTGTGTTAGATCTATGGTGTCATTAAGTCAGAATAATGGTTACCTCTGGGGGAGATGAGGAGTTGGTGATAAGAGAGGGACACAGGGCCGGGGGCATCTGTGGGTCTGATGGTTTGCTCAGTTGTGCACAGTGACCTCAATTGTGCTTACGTGGGTGTTCACTGTATATTCTTTAAACCGTACATAGGTGTTTGGAGTACACTTTGTTCATATGATATATTTCATACCCACGAAGATATCCTCTGAGAATAATTTGTGATGGCTATGGACCTACCATAGTTCAAAGGAAAGAAATATCTGTGCTCTATCTCAATTTTTGCTAAGGTTTTTGCTTTTGCCTTAAAATATGTCTGACTAATAAAATGTGAAGTTCTGCTTAATTACCTGGCAAACATCCAATCAAATGACACCCCTCTTCTCTTGGTGGTGGAGGCGACAGATACAAACAACCACAAATGAACAAAATATCTAACATACCAGTTGGGGTAGGTAACTATTTGGGGAAATGAAATACTCTATGAGAGTCATGGGGGGGCGGTCTTTACTATTTAGAGAGATTATTCAGCAAAGTCCTTTCTGAATAGTTAATGTTTGAATAGACAAAGAATGAAGTTTTTTTTGTTTTAATAAATTTATTTATTGATTTTTATTTAGTTTTGGCTGCTTTGGGTGTTTGTTGCTGCACGCAGGCTTTCTCTAGTTGCAGCGAGCAGGGGCTACTCTTCCTTGCAGTCTGCGGGCTTTTCATCACGGTGGCTTCTCTTGTTGCAGAGCACGGGCTCTAGGCGCGCAGGCTTCAGTAGTTGTGGCTCGCTAGAGCTCTAGAGCACGGGCTCAGTAGTTGTGTCGCACGGGCTTAGTTGTTCCGCGGCATGTGGGATCTTCCTGGACCAGGTCTCAAACCCGTGTGCCCTGCATTGGCAGGTGGATTCTTAAGCACTGCACCACCAGGGCCCCAGAATGAGGTTTTAAACTTGGGATTTGTTTCCAGTTTTCCTCAGTGGAAAGGTGGACCAGAACAAGAATGCATCCACCAGCACAGGGAGACAAACAAAGCCTATCTGCTTCTGCCTAGTTTTTGAGCTGGGGGAAAGCATCTCTCCATAGAAATCAAAGTCTCAGGCCTCACCTTCAGGCGCTGCTAGAGTCTGAATTTATAATACTCTGTGGACTAGGGAGCTATCTCTTCCTAAAACTGAGGATTTTGCATTAAAAATGAATCCAAGTCCAGTGCTACCACTAGGGTGTTTGGTAGAAGAAATTTTTAAATTGCTGAAAATTAATGAACCAAACAGCCAGATTAAGGACTTAGAAAAAGAACAACAGGGAAAAGAAAGTACAAGAAGGAAATAATTAAGATAAGAGCATAAAAATAATTTAATAGAAAAAAGATAAAAAAACAGAGTTGACAAAAATCCATAAACTAATTCTTTGAAAACACAGTTAAACAATGAAGTAGTATTTTGCACGTTTTTTTAAATTAATTAATTTATTTTATTTATTTATTTTTGGCTGTGTTGGGTCTTCGTTGCTGCGTGCGGGCTTTCTCTAGTTGCAGCGAGTGGAGGCTACTCTTCATTGCGGTGCAAGGGCTTCTCATTGAGATGGCTTCTCTTGTTGTGGAACACAGGCTCTAAGCACGCGGACTTCAGTAGTTGTGGCACGCAGGCTCAGTAGTTGTGGCTCGTGGGCTTTAGAATGCAGGCTCAGTAGTTGTGGCACACGGGCTTAGTTGCTTTGCGGCATGTGGGATCTTCCCGGACCAGGGCTCGAACCCGTGTCCCCTGCATTGGCAGGTGGATTCTTAACCACTGTGCCACCAGGGAAGCCCTTTGCAAGTTTAATGAGGAACAAAAGAAGAATGAATAAGGAAAAAATTGCTACAGATTTTTAAAAATCTATTTTAAAAATTAGTCTTATACCAATAAATTGTAAAATCCTGATGAAATAGACAATATCCCAGAAAAATATAGGTTAAAATTCTCTTAAGAAGAAAACTTGAGTAGAACTATAATCATTAAAGGAATCGAATCCAGTTTAAAATCTCCATCCCTTGCCTTTACGTATACGTACACACCAAGTAGAAACCACCAGGTCCAGATAATTTTACAGACAAGACTTTAACAAAACTTCAAGCAAGAGGTAACCCCATCTTACACAGATTGTTTGTGAGAATGAAAAATATATAGAGAAAGTTGTGAGTTCCTTTTAGGAGGCTAGTATAACTTGGACACCATACCAGACAGCAGGTATATGAGAAAGGAAAATTGTAAGAAAGTTTCACCTAAAACATAGATGCAGAAAATCTAGATAAATTATTAGCTAAATGAATCAATGTGAAAAATATCATCAGATTTAAAAAAAATCCTGAACCTGGTGGCTTGATCCCATAAATGCAAAGATGATTTAACCTTAGGAAATCTATTAATATAATTAACCACAGTAGCAGATTGAAAGAAAGAAACATTTTGTTTTGATGGATGAGGAAAAAGCATTAATTGCATATGATTCTTGACAAAAATTTTCTTAATCTGATAACAAGATACCCACAGGAAACTTTGTATTAAATGGTAAAATGTTAAAAGCATTCCTTTAAAATAATGAGTGAAACAAGTATGTCCGCCAACGTCATTTCTATTCAGGGTTGTACTGGTATTACATAATAAAATGAAAGAAAAAATAAGAGTAAGAATAATAAATAAAAATAAAATGAAAAGCTCTAAGGGTTGGAAAACAAAAAGCAAAACTGTCATTATGTACAGATGATATGATTGTCTACATAGGAATTCCAGTAACAGTATAGTAAGGTCTGCAGACCAACAATGTATGGTAAAGTCTCCGGGTACCTGATGACAATTCAGAAAAAAAAATGGCATTCCTGTGAACAATTAGAGAATATGTAGTATTTCATCAATTCTAAGATGCACATTTTTCTCTCATCTCTGAAATTCAGATAAATCCTACAGTCAGAGCCATCTTACAGTTGCTATGGGACTGGATTGAGAACTCAAGTACTGCAGGAAGGATTTGTGTTTGCTTCTGCCATTCATTGGGGGCACTATTAACCTGAAACCACTTTTGGGTCCCAGCTGTATATGGAGTGCCCTATTAAACTCCTTTTGTTTTTTTTTTTTTATTTACTTCTCAGTGTGTGAGATTTCTTTTTTTTTTTCAAACATCTTTATAGGAATATAATTGCTTTACAATGTTGTGTTAGTTTTTGCTGTATAACAAAGTGAATCAGCTATATGCATATGTATATCCCCATATCATCTCCCTCTTGCATCTCCCTCCCACCCTCCTTATCCCACCCCTCCAGGTGGTCGCAAAGCACTGAGCTGATCTCCCTGTGTTGTGTAGCTGCTTCCCACTAGCTATCTATTTTACATTTGGTAGTGTATATCTGTCAGTGCTACTCTCTCACGTCGTCCCAGCTTACCCTTCCCCCTCCCCGCGTCCTTAAGTCCATTCTCTACGTCTGCGTCTTTATTCCTGTCCTGCCCCTAGGTTCATCAGAACCATTTTTTTTCTTTAGATTCCATATATATGTGTTAGCCTACAGTATTTGTTTTTCTCTTTCTGACTTACTTCACTGTGTATGACAGACTCTAGGTCTATCCACCTCACTACAAATGACTCAATTTCAATTCTTTTTATGGCTAATATTACATTGTATATATGTGCCACATCTTCTTTATCCATTCATCTGTCGATAGACACTTAGGCTGCTTCCATGTCCCGGCTATTGTAAATAGTGCTGCAATGAACATTGTGGTACATGACTCTTTGAATTATGGTTTTCTCAGGGTATATACCCAGTAGTGGGATTGCTGGGTCATATGGTAGTTCTATTTTTAGTTTTTTAAGGAACCTCCATACTGTTCTCCATAGTCGCTGTATCAATTTACATTCCCACCAACAGTGCAAGAGGGTTCCCTTTTCTCCAC
>NC_041218.1:78561914-78564261 GCF_002837175.3 Physeter macrocephalus
TTTATTTTTGTTTTTATTTCCATTTCTCTAGGAGATGGGTCAAAAAGGATCTTGCTGTGATTTATGTCATGGAGGGTTCTGCCTATGTTTTCCTCTAAGAGTTTTATGGTGTCTGGCCTTACATTTAGGTCTTTAATCCATTTTTAGTTTATTTAGTTTATTTTTGTGTATGGTGTTAGGGAGTGTTCTAATTTCATTCTTTTACATGTTTACAAGTTTTCCCAGCACCACTCATTAAAGAAGCTGTCTTTTCTCCATTGTATATTCTTGCCTCCTTTATCAAAGATAAGGTGACCATATGTGCATGGGTTTATGTCTGGGCTTTCTATCCTGTTCCATTGATCTGTATTTCTGTTTTTGTGCCAGTACCATACTGTCTTGATTACTGTAGCTTTGTAGTGTAGTCTGAAATCAGGGAGCCTGGTTCCTCCAGCCCTGTTTTTCTTTCTCAAATTGTTTTGACTATTCGGTCTTTTGTGTTTCCGTATAAGTTGTGCAATTTTTTTGTTCTAGTTCTGTGAAAAATGCCATTGGTAGTTTGATAGGGATTGCATTGAATCTGTAGATTGCTTTGGGTAGTAGAGTCATTTTCACAATGTTGATTCTTCCAATCCAAGAACATAGTATATCTCTCCATCTATTTGTATTATCTTCAATTTCTTTCATCAGTGTCTTACAGTTTTCTGCATACAGAACTTTTGTCTCCTTAGGTAGGTTTATTCCTAGGTATTTTTTTCTTTTTGTTGCAGTGGTAAATGGGAGTGTTTCCTTAATTTCTCTTTCAGATTTTTCATCATTAGTGTATAGGAATGCGAGACGTTTCTGTGCATTAATTTTGTATCTTGCTACTCTACCAAATTCATTGATTAGCTCTAGTAGTTTTCTGGTAACATCTTTAGGATTCTCTATGTATAGTATCATGTCATCTGCAAACAGTGACAGTTTTACTTATTTTCCAATGTGTATTCCCTTTATTTCTTTTTCTTCTCTGATTGCCGTGGCTAGGACTTCCAAAACAGTGTTGAGTAATAGTGGTGGGAGTGGGCAACCTTGTCTTGTTCCTGATCTTAGAGGAAATGGTTTCAGTTTTTCACCATTGAGAATGACGTTGGCTGTGCATTTTTCGTATGTGGCCTTTATTATGTTGAGGTAAGTTCCCTCTATGCCTACTTTCTGGACGGTTTTTATCATAAATGGGTGTTGAATTTTGTCAAAAGCTTTTTCTGCATCTATTGAGATGATCATATGGTTTTTATCCTTCAATTTGTTAATATGGTGTATCACATTGATTGATTTGCATACATTGAAGAATCCTTGCATTCCTGAGATAAACCCCACTTCATCATGGTGTATGATCCTTTTAATGTGCTGTTGGATTCTGTTTGCTAGTACCTTGTTGAGGATTTTTGCATCTGTGTTCAGCAATGATATTGGCCTGTAGTTTTCTTTTTTTGTGACATCTTTGTCTGGTTTTGGTATCAGGGTGATGGTGGTCTCTTAGAATGAGTTTGGGAGTGTTTCTCCGTCTGCTATATTTTGGAAGAGTTTGAGAAAGATAGGTGTTAGCTCTTCTCTAAATGTTTGATAGAATTCACCTGTGAAGCCATTTGGTCTTGGGCTTTTGTTGAAAGATTTTTCTTTTTTTTTTTTTGCAGTACGCGGGCCTCTCACTGTTGTGGCCTCTCCCGTTGCGGAGCACAGGCTCCGGACGTGCAGGCTCAGCGGCCATGGCTCACGGGCCCAGCCGCTCTGCGGCATGTGGGATTTTCCCAGACCGGGGCACGAACCCGTGTCCCCTGCATCGGCATGCGGACTCCCAACCGCTGCGCCACCAGGGAAGCCCCTGTTGGAAGTTTTTAAATCACTGTTTCAATTTCACTGCTTGTGACTGGTCTGTTTATATTTTCTGTTTCTTCCTGGTTCAGTCTCGGAAGGTTGTGCTTTGCTAAGAATTTGTCCATTTCTTCCAGGTGGTCCATTTTATTGGCATATAATTGCTTGTAGTAGTCTCTCAGTATCCTTTGATTTCTGCAGTGTCAGTTGTTAACTTCTCCTTTTTCATTTCTAATTCTGTAGACTTGAGTCTTCTCCCTTTTTTCTTGATGAGTCTGGCTAATGGTTTATCAATTTCGTTTATCTTCTCAAAGAACCAGTTTTTAGTTTTATTGATCTTTGCTATTGTTTCATTCTTTCTATTACATTTATTTCTGCTCTGATCTTTATGATTTCTTTCCTTCTGCTAACTTTGGGTTTTTTTTTCTCTTCTTTCTCTAATTTATTTAGGTGCAAAGTTAGGTTGTTTATTCGAGATGTTTCCTGTTTCTTAAGGTAGGATTGTATTGCTATA
>NC_041218.1:78564286-78582583 GCF_002837175.3 Physeter macrocephalus
ATCGTGTTTTCATTGTCATTTGTTTCTAGGTATTTTTTAATTTCCTCTTTCATTTCTTCAGTGATCTCTTGGTTATTTAGTAGCGTATTGTTTAGCCTCACGTGTTTGTATTTTTTACAGTTTTTTTTCCTGTAATTTATATCTAGTCTCATAGCGTTGTGGTCGGAAAAGATACTTGATACGATTTCAATTTTCTTAATTTACCAAGGGTTGATTTGTGACCCAGGATATGGTCTATCCAGGAGAATGTTCCATGAGCACTGGAAGAAAGTGTATTCTGTTGTTTTTAATGGAATGTCCTGTAAATATCAATTAAGTCCATCTTGTTTAATGTATCAGTTAAAGTTTGTGTTTCCTTATATGTTTTCATTTTGGTTGATCTGTCCATTGGTGAAAGTGGGGTGTTAAAGTCCCCTACTATGATTGTGTTACTGGCGATTTCCCCTTTTATGGCTGTTAGCATTTGCCTATGTATTGAGATGCTGCTACGTTGGGTGCATAAATATTTACAATTGTTATATCTTCTTCTTGATTGATCCCTTGATCATTAGATAGTGTCCTTCTTTGTCTCTGTTGTAGTCTTTATTTTAAAGTCTATTTTGTCTGATATGAGAATTGCTACTCCAGCTTTCTTTTGATTTCCATTCGCATGGAATATCTTTTTCCATCCCCTCACTTTCAGTCTGTATGTGTCCCTAGGTCTGAAGTGGGTCTCTTGTAGACAGCTTATATATGGGTCTTGTTTTTGTATCCATTCAGCCAGTCTGTGTGTTTTTTAGTTGGAGCATTAATCCATTTACATTTAAGGTAGTTATCGATATGTATGTTTCTATTACCATTTTCTTAATTGTTTGGGGTGTGTTATTGTAGGTCTTTTCCTTCTCTTTTGTTTCCTGCCTAGAGAAGTTCCTTTAGCATTTGTTGTAAAGCTGTCTTGGTGGTACTGAATTCTCTTAGCTTTTGCTTGTCTGTAAAGCTTTTGATTTCTCTGTCAATCTGAATGATATCCTTGCCGGTATAGTAATCTTGGTTGTAGGTTTTTCCCTTTCATCACTTTAAATATGTCCTGCCACTCCCTTCTGGCTTGCAGAGTTTCTGCTGAAAGATCAGCTGTTAACCTTATGGGGATTCCCTTGTATGTTATTTGTTGCCTTTCTCTTGCTGCTTTTAATATTTTTTCTTTGTAGTTAATTTTTGATAGTTTGATTAATATGGTTCTCGGCATGTTTCGATTTGGGTTATCCTGTATGGGACCTTGCACTTCCTGGACTTGATTGACTATTTCCTTTCCCATGTTAGGGAAGTTTTTGACTATAATTTCTTCAAATAGTTTCTCAGACCCTTTCTTTTTCTCTTCTTCTTCTGGGACCCCGATAACTCGAATGTTGGTACATTTAATGTTGTCCCAGAGGTCTCTGAGACTGTCCTCAATTCTTTTCATTCTTTTTTTCTTTATTCTGCTCCCTGGCAGTTATTTCCACCATTTTATCTTCCAGCTCGCTTATCCATTCTTCTGCCTCAGTTATTCTGTTTTTGATTACTTGAAGAGTATTTTTAATTTCAGTAATTGTGTTGTTCATCACTGTTTGTTTTCTCTTTAGTTCTTCTTGATCCTTGTTAAATGTTTCTTGTATTTTCTCCATTCTGTTTTCAAGATTTTGGATCATCTTTACTATCATAACTCTGAATTCTTTTTCAGGTAGGTTGCCTATTTTGTCTTCATTTATTTGGTCTTGTAGGTTTTTACCTTGCTCCTTCGTCTGTAACATATTTTTTTGTCGTTTAATTTTTTTTTTTTTTTTTTGATGGGTGGTGCTGTATTCCTGTCTTACTGGGTGTTTGGCCTGCGTCGTCCAGCACTGGAGTTTGCAGGCAGTTGGATAGAGCTGGGTCTTGGTGCTGAGATGAGGACCTCCGGGAGGCCTCACTCTGATTGATATTCCCTGGGTTCTGAGGTTCTCTGTTAGTCCAGCACTTTGGAGTCGGAGCTCCCATCGCAGGAGCTTGGGCCCAATCTCCTGCCCGGGAACCAAGATTCTGCCAGCTCACGGCACAGTAAGAAAACAAAAACAAAAACAAAACAAAACAACAAAAAAAAAACCTTGGCTATGGGGACAGAGTTTAGGCGGGGTAGAACTTAGGCAGGGGTGGGGTTTAGGGTGGGGCAGGACCTAGGCGGGTGGGGGCGTGAGGGTGGGGGGCGTGACGTTTGAGCATTTGATAGGTTCTAGGTCGGGCTGTGTTCAAGCTTGGGGCGGGGCTTCTGCTTAGGACCTGGTGGAATGGGAGAGGCATCACCCAAGGAGGGCTTCTGGACTGTGGAGTTCCGGAGTTTGGAGGTAAGGCCCTGGTGAGGGTGTGTGGGTGGGGTTTAGGCCGAGCTCTGTTGGAGGATGTCTCTGAGTGTAGAGGTAGGGCCCTGGGTGGGGGTGTAGGGGCGGGGCTTGGGCTCTGCATGGCAGGAGGGAGGCTCCGAGGTCAGAGTATTAGGCCCAGGAGCTCAACAGGCTTCCCGGTGCCTAAGTGGACAGGGAAAAAGCTGGCCCCGTTACCTTATGTTACTTCGCGGCCCTCCCTCACTGTCTCCCCCTGGATCTCCCCCATCGCTGCTGGACCCCTAATGGTGGGTGGGTCCCGCTGGGTGTAGGAACTCCTCCCTTCCCCCAGCCGCCCCTCAGGGGTGCTGGTCCCAGAGTTCCGGCCTTTATTTTTGCTCTTCCTTCCCACTCCCTCAGGACCTGCGCAGCTGGAGGGGGCCTAGGTGTGCAGAGGATCATGCTCGTGACCTCAGCAGGTTCCTGGGGGTCCAAGTGGCAGGGGAAACCTGGCCACACTCCCTTTTGATCCTCTGCCCTCCCAGGGGTCCCCCATTTTCCCCTTTCAGGCGTTGGATCCCTTCCCCTCCCCCAGCTGCCCCTCAGGGGTGCTGGTCCTGTCCTGCCTCCACTTCTCCTCCCCGCTCACTCCCCTCATGCCGCACATCCTACCCAGTCGCAGGGGGTTCCTCCCATCCCCTTAGGTGTCCATGGTCCCCCAGGGGTGCCTGGTAGGTTCCCTTTTTGTGAGGAGACGGGAATTCTGCGTCCTTTTAGTATGCTATCTTGACTCCACCTCCTATACTCCTTTCTTAATGCTACATAAAATAACAAAATTATAATACTTTTTATTTTTAATTTTTATTTTTCTGGCTGCATTGGGTATTCATTGCTTTGCACTGGCTTTCTCTAGTTGTGGTGAGTGCGGGTTACTCTTTGTTGCAGTGTGCGGGCTTCTCATTATGATAGCTTCTCATTGTGGAGCACGGGCTGTAGGCACGCAGGCTTCAGTAGCTGCAGAACGTGGACTCAGTAGTTGTAGTATGTGGGCTCTAGGTTGCGCAGGCTTCAGTAGTTGTGGCTCTCAGGATTCAGTAGTTGTGGAGAGTTTCTGCTGAAAGATCAGCTGTTAACCTTATGGGGATTCCCTTGTATGTTATTTGTTGCCTTTCTCTTGCTGCTTTTAATATTTTTTCTTTGTAGTTAATTTTTGATAGTTTGATTAATATGGTTCTCGGCATGTTTCGATTTGGGTTATCCTGTATGGGACCTTGCACTTCCTGGACTTGATTGACTATTTCCTTTCCCATGTTAGGGAAGTTTTTGACTATAATTTCTTCAAATAGTTTCTCAGACCCTTTCTTTTTCTCTTCTTCTTCTGGGACCCCGATAACTCGAATGTTGGTACATTTAATGTTGTCCCAGAGGTCTCTGAGACTGTCCTCAATTCTTTTCATTCTTTTTTTCTTTATTCTGCTCCCTGGCAGTTATTTCCACCATTTTATCTTCCAGCTCGCTTATCCATTCTTCTGCCTCAGTTATTCTGTTTTTGATTACTTGAAGAGTATTTTTAATTTCAGTAATTGTGTTGTTCATCACTGTTTGTTTTCTCTTTAGTTCTTCTTGATCCTTGTTAAATGTTTCTTGTATTTTCTCCATTCTGTTTTCAAGATTTTGGATCATCTTTACTATCATAACTCTGAATTCTTTTTCAGGTAGGTTGCCTATTTTGTCTTCATTTATTTGGTCTTGTAGGTTTTTACCTTGCTCCTTCGTCTGTAACATATTTTTTTGTCGTTTAATTTTTTTTTTTTTTTTTTGATGGGTGGTGCTGTATTCCTGTCTTACTGGGTGTTTGGCCTGCGTCGTCCAGCACTGGAGTTTGCAGGCAGTTGGATAGAGCTGGGTCTTGGTGCTGAGATGAGGACCTCCGGGAGGCCTCACTCTGATTGATATTCCCTGGGTTCTGAGGTTCTCTGTTAGTCCAGCACTTTGGAGTCGGAGCTCCCATCGCAGGAGCTTGGGCCCAATCTCCTGCCCGGGAACCAAGATTCTGCCAGCTCACGGCACAGTAAGAAAACAAAAACAAAAACAAAACAAAACAACAAAAAAAAAACCTTGGCTATGGGGACAGAGTTTAGGCGGGGTAGAACTTAGGCAGGGGTGGGGTTTAGGGTGGGGCAGGACCTAGGCGGGTGGGGGCGTGAGGGTGGGGGCGTGACGTTTGAGCATTTGATAGGTTCTAGGTCGGGCTGTGTTCAAGCTTGGGGCGGGGCTTCTGCTTAGGACCTGGTGGAATGGGAGAGGCATCACCCAAGGAGGGCTTCTGGACTGTGGAGTTCCGGAGTTTGGAGGTAAGGCCCTGGTGAGGGTGTGTGGGTGGGGTTTAGGCCGAGCTCTGTTGGAGGATGTCTCTGAGTGTAGAGGTAGGGCCCTGGGTGGGGGTGTAGGGGCGGGGCTTGGGCTCTGCATGGCAGGAGGGAGGCTCCGAGGTCAGAGTATTAGGCCCAGGAGCTCAACAGGCTTCCCGGTGCCTAAGTGGACAGGGAAAAAGCTGGCCCCGTTACCTTATGTTACTTCGCGGCCCTCCCTCACTGTCTCCCCCTGGATCTCCCCCATCGCTGCTGGACCCCTAATGGTGGGTGGGTCCCGCTGGGTGTAGGAACTCCTCCCTTCCCCCAGCCGCCCCTCAGGGGTGCTGGTCCCAGAGTTCCGGCCTTTATTTTTGCTCTTCCTTCCCACTCCCTCAGGACCTGCGCAGCTGGAGGGGGCCTAGGTGTGCAGAGGATCATGCTCGTGACCTCAGCAGGTTCCTGGGGGTCCAAGTGGCAGGGGAAACCTGGCCACACTCCCTTTTGATCCTCTGCCCTCCCAGGGGTCCCCCATTTTCCCCTTTCAGGCGTTGGATCCCTTCCCCTCCCCCAGCTGCCCCTCAGGGGTGCTGGTCCTGTCCTGCCTCCACTTCTCCTCCCCGCTCACTCCCCTCATGCCGCACATCCTACCCAGTCGCAGGGGGTTCCTCCCATCCCCTTAGGTGTCCATGGTCCCCCAGGGGTGCCTGGTAGGTTCCCTTTTTGTGAGGAGACGGGAATTCTGCGTCCTTTTAGTATGCTATCTTGACTCCACCTCCTATACTCCTTTCTTAATGCTACATAAAATAACAAAATTATAATACTTTTTATTTTTAATTTTTATTTTTCTGGCTGCATTGGGTATTCATTGCTTTGCACTGGCTTTCTCTAGTTGTGGTGAGTGCGGGTTACTCTTTGTTGCAGTGTGCGGGCTTCTCATTATGATAGCTTCTCATTGTGGAGCACGGGCTGTAGGCACGCAGGCTTCAGTAGCTGCAGAACGTGGACTCAGTAGTTGTAGTATGTGGGCTCTAGGTTGCGCAGGCTTCAGTAGTTGTGGCTCTCAGGATTCAGTAGTTGTGGCTCTTTGGCCTAGTTGCTCCACAGCATGTGGGATCTTCCCAAACCAGGGATCGAACCCACGTCCCCTGCATTGGCAGGTGGATTCTTAACTACTGCACCACCAGGGAAGTCCCTATAATACTTTTAAAATTAATGGCATCCAAAATTTGAAGAACATAAGTTGAGAAGATATTATTATTAGCGATGAAAAACGATAATGTATGTGATGTAACCTGGGTAAGGACGGAAAGGGCATAATAGGAGTCAAGTCGAATATTCAGAACTTAGATAAATCTGATCATTTTAGTTCACTGATTTTTTTATTTTTTATTTTTTTTGCGGTACGCGGGCCTCTCACTGTTGTGGCCTCTCCCGTTGTGGAGCACAGGCTCCGGACGCGCAGGCTCAGCGGCCATGGCTCACTGGCCCAGCTGCTCCATGGCATGTGAGATCTTCCCGGACTGGGGCACGAACCTGTGTCCCCTGCATCGGCAGGTGGACTCTCAACCACTGCACCACCAGGGAAGCCCTACTTCACTGAAATTTTAAAGGAATTGAGGTTTTTTAAATGGAGTGCTTTAAGTAATTAGGTACAAATTTTTTTGTTGTTTTAGAGAAGATTTTGATCAACTTTTTATTATAAGAATAAGCAAATGGGGTTACACAGGTATATTCAGATTCATTTTAGGTGTAGAATCATTTCTTCAGAAGATATTAGTTACTGGAATGTATCTTTGAAAGGTCATTCCCCTCTAGAGAACTGGAAGTTAGTTTTGCCTGAAGATCAAGAGTAGACTGAAGACTACAACCCGATGGCCTAAGGTTCTTTCCAGCTTGGCCATTTCTTGAAAGTTCAATTCATTCAGCAAATTTATCCAGCATCTAACACACCCCATGCACTGTGCTAGGCTCTGGGGATATTTGCCTTCGTGCGATCCCCAGTCAAAACAGTAAGGTGAAGAAAAGGGAAGGAAGGGAGGCAGGAAGGTAGTAAGAAGATAAGAAAGAAAGCATCAAAGACATGAATTAAATCATGAATTTTTAAAATGTGCAATGAAACAATCAAAGAGTGTGCCCATGAGGGTAAGGAGGGCAAATTTACTTGAACAGTGGTGGTCAAGGAAGGCATGATGGATGTTTGAGGTGGTTTCATGGAGGCTGGGACTTGAGGGATGAGGAAAATCCTGCTCTAGTAGGGGTAGGGATAGAGGAATCTTCCAGATTTCCTGAGGTGGCAAAGACTTTGGTATATTCTAGAAAATATCCTAAGGTTTGTGTGACTGGAGTTCAGTTGAGTGAGAGGAGATTGAGATGAAGAAAGGCTGGTCAGGGTGGGTGGGGGCCGGAACAAGGGGACTTGCAGACCCTGGTGAGGAGTTAGGATCTAACTCTGAGGGCGCAGGGAAGCGGTTGAGGGTTTTAAACAAGGGAGTGACCATCTACATTACATTTTAAAACCATTTCTCTGCCTGTAATTGGTCTGGTCAATGTATGAGAGGCGTCAAAGATTTGCTCGGAAGGCTGTTGAAGTAGTCCAGGAGAAGGGTGATAAGTACCTAGATTGAGGATTTAATTTGGAAGTAGAATTGTCAAAATTATCCTTAGACCAAATATAATTCTTCAGTTTTCTTTCCTAGTTCTTGCTCTTCCCTTCTCTCCTTCCACATAGACAAGTAATTAAGGTCTTAGTCTGATTTTCTCTTGAAATTAGCAGGTATAGTAGGATCTCTCAAAGTCTCTTAGAATTTAGAATGAATTTAATTCAGTAGTATACAATAGTGTTATTCTCCTTCATTTAAATATATTTTTCTCGCGTGTGTGTTTTGCATATGTTGACCTGTTAGTACTGATTTCTCTTTGCTTAGCAAAAATTGTTCCTTGCTCTCGTAAGGGGCTATTTGCATCACTGATATATATTTTCATATTATTTAAGAATATTTTTTTCTAAATGTCATTGTTTTATTATGTAACTTTGCCCCTTTTAGGAAATCCTACATTATCATTTTCATACTAAAGCTTATAATGAATTAATGATTTTAATATCTGGTGTTATATGTGTATCAAAGCGTATGTAAAAGTAGTATTGTTTGTTTTTCCTTCTTCCTTACCCTCTTCTTTTCTTCCTTTATCTTTTCTGGCATCTAAATGATTTTCTTCCTTGTTTCTTCTGCCTGTGCAAAAGTTTCCTCTGGCTGCTTGGGACACAACATATCAGTGAAATGATTTCTACGTTAGTCTTGGTAAGCAAGAACTGAAATAAAGGAACTAACAGGGTGTGACTCATAGCATTAAAGTTACTTAAATGTCATCATGTATAATTTATGCCTAGTAATACTTTCACATCAAATCACCTCATAAAGTGGGAGGGATATATATCAACCATTGAAATACATTTCTCAAAAATAATTTTTTGGTCAAAGATTATAACTGGCAAGTTTGGGATTTACATTTTTGGAGGGAGAAACTCTAATAATATATTACCATTTTATCACTTTGAAGTTCTGTTTAAATTTGCTCTTTAGGCAGTAGTCATGTAAATTTCATTTGGCCATGCTTTGGTAACTGGTTATTGGTGAAATATTTTTTGTTTTGTTTTGCGGTACGCGGGCCTCTCACTGCTGTGGCCTCTCCCGTTGCGGAGCACAGGCTCCGGACGCGCAGGCCCAGCGGCCATGGCCCACGGGCCCAGCCGCTCCGCGGCATGTGGGATCCTCCCGGACCGGGGCACGAATCCGTGCCCCCTGCATCGGCAGGCGACTCTCAACCACTGCGCCACCAGGGAAGCCTGTGAAGTAGTTTTTAAAAGTCATGCAGAGGGCTTCCCTCAGGGCTTCCCTGGTGGCGCAGTGGTTGCGCGTCCGCCTGCCGATGCAGGGGAACCGGGTTCGCGCCCCGGTCCGGGAGGATCCCACATGCCGCGGAGCGGCTGGGCCCGTGGGCCATGGCCGCTGGGCCTGCGCGTCCGGAGCCTGTGCTCCGCAACGGGAGAGGCCACAGCAGTGAGAGGCCCGCGTACCGCAAAACAAACAAAAAAAAAAAGTCATGCAGGCAAGAAAGAATGCATGCTCATATCTGAGCAAGGCTTGACTTCTGCTTCTACATTCTAACGAATGGGACAAATGCTCCAAAAAATAAATATAATACTGCATAATATTTACGTAGTCAAGTGTTTATGGATCAGAGACCTCAAAATATACATTATGTGTGGAAATAAATTCTTTCATTTCAACAATTGTGAGCTCCTCTTCCTGCAAGGAGTTGTGATTAAGAGGATAAGGACAGATTTAAGGCTCAATTGTAATCTGTCCTATTTCTCTAATAATTTTACCATGATTCTGTATTTGCAACGATCCTTCTTTTTCTTTAAATTAGGGCCCCATATGCTTATCTCCACATCTCTCTTCTTAAGGAAAACAGTCTGCCATGTTCCTTTCAAATGAAAGTAAAGTTACAGAGGCCATCTCCTTTACTTACCTTGAATATCAGAAATTAACCAGTTTCCCCGAGTGTAAAAAGTGCTTGAATTGCGATTTGGGAGTAAGTGTTACGTGATTAGAAAGAGAGAGGAATATCTGTCAATGGTCTCTAACATTGCTTTGGTTTTTGCTTGCTTCCTTGGTTTTGCCCTCTTTGGGGTAATTCCCTGTATTTGCTGTAAGAATTATTAACAGGTGTTCTCCAAGTTTGGCTAATGTAGTCCAGATTTTTGTGCTGTGAACAGATTACAGGATTATAGTACTGAGATCTTGATTTGCTCCGTCCTTGAGGCAGCCAGAAGGCCTTGGGTGGCCCAAGCCAACAGGGAGAGAGAGCCCCTCCCTCCAGCAGTGAGTAGCCATGACAGGACCAATGTTGGAAGCATTGACAGAGGGGATGGGTAGTAGGCAATGTATAGAAAGGCTGAGGAGGTGGACACTGATATATAGTTATGGATTATTATATACTTTTAAGCAAATAATTTTTTCAGGTCAGTGATTTTTAAAATAAACATCTGTGGAAGTGAGATAAACTAGACAGTTTATTTACATGTAAAAAGTCTTAGATGGCAATTCAGAGCTCTTAAAATGCTCTCACACATGTATTTTCTCATTTGGTTCTTCCAGCAGGCCCAGGGGGAAGCAGGGCGGGGAGCAGACTTGATGTTCAGAGGTTTAAAGGACTCAACTATATTGAGCACTTTCTAGCATTATATCTTCATTTTATTAGTACATTTAAAACACATGCAGATTTTAAAGGGAAAACACAAGTGTTTTCATAGCTTCTGTTTTGTCTTATGTATGAAACGATGCAAGTTCTGGAAGTTCGTTAAGTATTACTTCATTTATTTCACTATTGCTAACGTCAGAGAAGGTGCTTTTTAGAACATACCTCGACAAATTACTTAGTTTCCCTAAGGCCTCAGTTTCGTCTTCTACAAGAAGGGATTAACATAATACTAACATCATAGGATCAGTGTGTGGACAAAAGGAGAAAATACATGTGAAACACCTCCCCCAGGCCGTGGCACATCCTGTGTACGTAATAACCATCATGCTGTATTGACCTGTTTCATAAGATTTATAGGTATGTGTGCTAATTTTTGTTACTTCTCCCAGGTACAACAAAAATTTGGAAGAAGCTAAAAGAATTGGAATAAAGAAAGCTATTACAGCCAACATTTCTATCGGTGCTGCTTTCCTGTTGATCTATGCATCATATGCTCTGGCATTCTGGTATGGGACCTCCTTAGTCCTCTCAGAAGAATATTCTATTGGACAAGTACTCACTGTAAGTGATGTTATATTAAGAGATGACTCACTATTAAAATGCCAATGAAATTTAGTAGTGTTGGTTTGACTGTTGGAGAATATATTTTTGAAGAATTATTAAATAATGCAAAGAATAGCAAGCAAGAGCCTGGGATTTGATATCAGGCCATCTTGGTTCAAATTCCGGCTGTGCCACTTATTAGCTGTATGATTTAGTTCAGCCACCTAGACTTTTCAAGACTCTATTACCTCTTCTGCAAAATGGAAATGACAGGAATAAGGTGCCATAATTTTTAGTGTTGTTGTAAAGGACTAACCGAGAACATGAGTATAGAATCACTTAGCAAAATTCCTTCTATGTAAGTTGTTGGGTAATATAACTACTGTGTGATTTAGAAAGAAATGAATAGTGACATTAGTTCCCTTTAACCCCTGAAGAAAAACAGTATCAAGTCTACCAATAAGAAACTAATTTGGGCAAAATGAAAAAAAACAAACAAAAATAAACGGTTCATCAGACCTCAAAGAGAATACAATCTGGTGGAGGGCAGAAAGACTCCATCTGTTACAGAATGTGTGCTTTATACTTCACAGAATATTTTCATATGTACCGTTTCACTTGATACAAGAACACTAAGGTTGCCTGGTAGGGGAAATAGATAGAATCTTGCCTGTTTTTGCAAATAAAGAAATTGAAGCCCAGAGATCTAGGAGAATCACCTGAAGACATAAAGCCAGTCAGTGCTCAATCCAGGATTCAGACTTTGGGCTTCTGACTCTCATAATAGGGTTTGTTTCCACTGTAGCCTATTGATGACCTAAACCAAAATTCTTGGCCATTGAAGACATATAAAAATATTCTAGTCATATAGAATTTATTGTTTCACTGAGCTGGTAAGACTAATTCAACATTCTAAACTGAAAAGTACTTCAACTTTAAAAATATTTTTAACAGCCAGTATTCATATGTTACCTTTGCCATTTAAAAATTTAATTAGCGATGTTAGAAAAATTATGAAAAAATGCACTAAACACTAAGTAACTTGATGTTTTTCTTTCACATTCCTCAGGTCTTCTTTTCTGTATTAATTGGGGCTTTTAGTGTTGGACAGGCATCTCCAAGTATTGAGGCATTTGCAAATGCAAGAGGAGCAGCTTATGAAATCTTTAAGATCATTGATAATGTAAGTCTGGGCTGGCCATTTATCTATCTGTCTAAAAAATTCGATTTTCTTTATCACTTTATTCAGCTCTCCACAGATGTCGCTAAAAGTAGTTATTGTAACCTAGTCATCTTCTGAAATTTTATTCTGTTTAGAAACCAAGCATTGACAGCTATTCGAAGAACGGGCACAAACCCGATAATATTAAGGGAAATCTGGAATTCAGAAATGTTCACTTCAATTACCCATCTCGAAACGAAGTTAAGGTACAGCGATAAATGGTTAATCAGTGATTCAACTATGTATTGGATGAAGAGTTTCTGATACTTCCCTTTAGAGATTGTTTTTAAAAATGTGTATTTAAACCTAGTTTTGAATTGAACTGTCAGTTCATAGTCTCAAAATCTGTGTATTGCCTTTAAGTTTATTTCTCATTCATCATGCTAGATCTTGAAGGGCCTCAACTTGAAGGTAGAGAGCGGGCAGACGGTGGCACTGGTTGGAAACAGCGGCTGTGGGAAAAGCACGACGGTCCAGCTGATACAGAGGCTCTATGACCCCACGGAGGGTGTGGTGAGATGACTCTTGCTGAACTAGATGCTGCGGCTCTGAGTTACCTTTGCAGATTATACGTCACAAGTCTGCGGTGTGTGACTATCACACCTACTTTTTATTTCAGATCAGTATTGACGGACAGGACATCAGGACCATCAACATAAGGTATCTGCGGGAAATTATCGGTGTGGTGAGTCAGGAACCTGTGTTGTTTGCTACCACGATAGCTGAGAACATTCGCTACGGCCGTGAAAATGTAACCATGGATGAGATTGAGAAAGCTGTGAAGGAAGCCAACGCCTATGACTTCATCATGAAACTGCCTAATGTAAGTCCTTCTCAATCTTTGTCATGCTAGAGGGTTATAAAATGCTGGCCTGATGCATAGGAAGTTAGGAAATGACTATAAACTGGAGGAGCCTCCTAAGAAGGGAAATCAAGATGACTTCAGATTTTAAAGCTCTAGCAGCATCAACTAGTAGTAGACATACATATTTTTTTTAAATTAGGGTTGGTTATTACCAAGTTTAAGGAACTGGACCATACTGCCTGTGAGGCTTGGGTTGTTTATGGGATTGCTTGCCATCTTTTTATTGATTGATTGATTGGCTGCGTTGTGTCTTTGTTGCTGTGCGCAGGCTTTCTCTAGTTGTGGCGAGCGGGGGCTACTCTTTGTTGCAGTGTGCGGTCTTCTCATTGCGGTGGTTTCTCTTTGTTGTGGAGCACAGGCTCTTGGCATGTGGGCTGCAGCAGTTGTGGCACACGGGCTCAGTAGTTGTGGCTCACGGGCTCTAGAGCGCAGGCTCAGTAGTTGTGGTGCACAGGCTTAGTTGCTCCGTGGCATGGGGGATCTTCCCGGACCGGGGCTCGACCCCGGGTCTCCTGCATTGGCAGGTGGATTCTTAACCACTGTGCCACCAGGGAAGTCCCTGCTTGCCATTTTATAATCTGAGCTGAGATAACTTATTCTGTTGCCTAATCCTCCTGTGGTTTCTGTGTTGTAGAAATTTGACACCCTGGTTGGAGAGAGAGGGGCCCAGCTGAGTGGTGGACAGAAGCAGAGAATCGCCATCGCTCGGGCTCTGGTTCGCAACCCCAAGATCCTGCTGCTGGATGAGGCCACCTCAGCGCTGGACACTGAGAGTGAAGCGGTGGTTCAGGTGGCCCTGGATAAGGTGGGTGAACCTCATTTCAAACCTAGCTGATTTATAAGCACAAGAACATTCCATTGTTAATTCTTCTTAATATTAAAAAAAAAGTCTCTTCTAAAGTGATTCTTTAAGCTATTAAAACCATCAGGCCTCTTTGGATCTGTTTGTTTAACTTCTCTTTATTTCTCTGGTATTTTTTAGGTAGAGATGAATAAGCTTTCATTGAAAGATACTTGCAAATTTGTTTTTTTCTTTATTTTTGGCTGCATTGGGTCTTCATTGCTGTGCATGGGCTTTCTCTAGTTGCAGCAAGCGGGTGCTACTCTTTGTTGTGGTGCGTGGGCTTCTCATTGCAGTGGCTTCTCCTGATGCAGAGCACACACGGGCTCTAGGTGCTTGGGTTTCAGTAGTTGTGGCATGCGGGCTCAGTAGTTGTGGCACACGGGCTTAGTTACTCTGCCGCATGTGGGATCTTCCTGGACCAGGGCTCGAACCCGTGTCCCCTGTGTTGGCAGGTGGGTTCTTAACCACTGCGCCATCAGGGAAGTCCCTACTTGGAAATTTTTAAAATTGAACAATGAGAAATAAAGACTCAGATGAAAATTGGTCTTCGTTGTGATATTGAAAACTTATTAGCCTTAGCGATGACCCTGTTATTTAGGTTTTGTGAGTTTTTGCTGTTGTCAACGAGAGGAAGGTTTACAGTTTCCAAGATGTTAGATGCCTATTGAGACTCTGTGGGAAATGAGAAACCTCTTAGCTTCAGGAAAGTGTTGGAGAGCTGCCGATGTTGCAAACTTACCTGAGCCGTGAAATGTCCTTGACCATCAACCGAGTTTGACCTTCCAGCAGTTCTCGAGTCTGTGTGACTCACTCACCAGTTTGGACTTGAGTGCTCGTGCTGTGCCAGGCACTGTGTGCTTGGTCTCTGGTGTATGATGGTAACCAGGCCAGCTCTGTGAGGACAAGGAACGGGGAAACCTTTTAACCCATAAGTGCTCCGAGTTGAAGTGTCCCAGTAGAATTCAAAGATGAACTCATATTTGCTCCCGTTCCTCCTCTCTGTAATAACAAAACAACGCTGTTTCTCTAAACATCCTGTCAGAGTGCGTAATAGATTGTTGAGAGAGAAAAAAAGCAGGTCACTAAAACTTCTGTGAACCAAAATAGAAAGAGATGGGATTGTGGCTGCGTTTTCCCCCTTCTCTTTGCTTATCTGTAATTTCACATCTGTATTTTCTTATAATTCTACCATGGCACTATGTATTAAATTATAAATAAAATGAATTTAGAAATTTTGCATTTAAAAATACCTTTTCTTTAGCGTGCACATTTGCGGGGGGAATACCACATCCGCAACTTTTGAAAACATCCATGGAGCTGATCCGTTGTCTTCTCTACTTTCTAGTTGCTACCACCTAGAGAGTATTTTTCTGACATGTATTTTTTTTTCTTCTCAGAGTTTTTCACTTCTCTTTTTTATACTGATCCTGATACCTTTTTTTGTTAGTTTGTTTTGAGAATTTTATTGCTGGTTCCTGGAGAGAAATATAGAGTAACAAATATAAGCTCTGGGAGAGTTACAAAGGTTAAAGAAATCTCAGGCAACTCGAGTTCTAATTCTCTGGCTGTGTTCCATATGAAAATAAAAATGAGATTGGGCATTAAAAACATTTACATAGCTCTTCAGTTTTTCCATAATGCTTCTCCCTAGGAATAAGCATCATTTATTAAGCATTTACTGTGCACATCACAATGCTTCCTGTGCATTATTGTATTTAGTGATCACAACTACTCTAAAAATTAGCACTCTATTATTATCCCCATTTTATATATGAATAAGTTGAGCCTCACACAGGTTAAAAGATTTGTATAAAATCCTGGAATTCATAAATGGCAGAACTGAGATTTGAGTTCAGATCAATGTAGCACTGAAGTCTGCACTTTGTTGCTTCACATTTATTATTTGTCTTGATCATCCAGATGTCCTGTGAGATAGGACATGGTGATTCCCAGGACTGATGCTAGCTCGTATTCACCAGTATAGCAACTGGCCTGTACCTGCTCTGATTGACCAATTCTTGGGCTGTAGGGTGTTTTACTTTGTATAAGCCCCTGATTATTACTATAAACAGGCTACGAGAGGTTGAGTAAAATACTTAGAGGCTTACATAATATTAATATGAGACTATCATATTTGTGTTTATAGTTATAATAGAACATCATTTTAAACCACTAACTGTACATTTACTGAAGGCAGAGACTATCTTATATAGCTTACACAGTTTTGCAGTGTCCAAGGCATTGGTGGTCAGTAAATATAACTTGAATTAATGAATTTTTCCCTATAGTTGTTCGTGTATTCCCAAACCAAATTTTTCTCTCTTTAGGCCAGAGAAGGCCGGACCACCATTGTGATCGCGCATCGTTTGTCCACAGTTCGTAATGCTGATGTCATTGCTGGTCTTGATGATGGAGTCACTGTGGAGAAAGGCAATCATGATGAACTCATGAAGGAGAAAGGCATTTACTTTAAACTTGTCACAATGCAGGTATAGTCTAACTCTAGCATTTTCCTAAAGCACAGTGTGTTAGGCATAAGCTGATTTTGCTGTGTTCAGTGCTATAAATAAATGTTACCGTTGATTATCTTGAGAAGAGGGAAAAAATACTTGGGTGGCAAGCTGGGGGATTCAGGATCTGACTAGTGTTTTTAAGAGGTTTTTTCTTTCTCTTGAAAGGAGGGAAAATAAAGAAGGATAATTAGAGAAAAGTAAAGTTAAAAAAGGCTTAAAAGTGGGCTATCCACTCAAGTAGCCACTAGCCACATGTGGTTATTGAGCGCTTCAGCGGTGGTTAATCTGAATTGAAGTGTTTGTAAGGTGAAAATGCATACCAGAGTCCAAAGACTTAGACTTAGTCCACCAAAAAAAAAAGCAGCATATCTCAAAAAGTCTTTACACTGATTACGTGTTGATCTAATACCTTGGATACATTAGGTTAGATAAAATATATAATTAAAATTGATTTTACCTCTCTTACTTTTTTTAACATGGCTACTGAAAAAGATTGTGGCTCACAATATGGTTTGCACTGTATTTCTGTTGATAACACTGGTCCAAAGCAAATATGATTGAGCCAAAAACACCCACAAAAAGGATATGACTAGATACATGGAACGGATGCCATGTTATTTCAGCATATTTTATGGGAATACTCATTTAGTGGTTTTAATTTTCAAATATAATCACACCAGAAAATAGCAGTTTAACTTTATTCTTTTCCTATATAAGGACTTAAATTGCCATTTCCTTGATATTTGCTGTTAGGTGATTAGTTTTTGTTGGTTAACTGAGCCTAACCAGCTTATGCATATTTCTTGTTTATTTTAGACAAAAGGAAATGAAATTGAATTAGAAAATGCAGCTGGTGGATCCAAAAGTGAAATTGATGCCTTGGACATGTCCCCCAAAGATTTAGGATCCAGTCTAATAAGAAGAAAATCAACTCGCAAGAGTATCCATGGACCACAAAGCCAAAACAGAAAGCTTAGTACAGAAGAGACTTTGGTATGGTGGAGGCTGCGGACTTATGTCTTCACCAGTGGGCTAAGGCTGGGATACGAGTGGGAACAAGAAATGGTTATCCAGAATCCTCCTGTCCTATCCCCTAGCCTGTTCCACAAATCCAAATCTCAACATTTTAGACTCAAGTTGGAATTTATAGGACAAGAATTTTAGAATTAGAATTTATAATGTAAAGAGATAGATTATAGTGGGTCTTCAAATACAAACATTTCTGTTCTTTCATTCTTACTTATAAATATACTTGTCATGTTCCAACTGTCAGGTCAGACTTAAATGTTTATGGAATCATCATTTATTTCTTAAGAAATAAAGGAACGATATAACAGAATCTGTCAGCACTTTTTTTTAAAGGTAAATAGCCATCAGTTGATAAGGAAGTAGGAATAAGATACATTCATTTAAAAATTTTTGTGCATACAGAAGAACTGTACATCAATAAAATCAGTTAAGTATCAGTTCTTTTCTTGACAAGTGTGTTGTATTATTTTGTGTTCTCCAGGATGAAAATGTACCTCCAGTTTCTTTTTGGAGGATTCTGAAGCTGAATATAACTGAATGGCCTTATTTTGTGGTTGGTATATTTTGTGCCATTATAAATGGAGGTCTGCAACCAGCATTTTCAGTAATATTTTCAAGGATTATAGGGGTAAGTGTTTATGTCCATCTTGGAGATTTACTTGTGAGTCCTGACTAAAGAATGAACTGTTTGTATTTGTAACTTTATATAGAATCCACAAAAACATGCAGCTCACCTTCATATGACACTAAGCAGCTTGTAGATGTAGGAATAGAAGTCTTGTTTGTGATAGGAAAACTAATTTTTCAAAGCTTCCTTTGTCGTGGCAGTTGGTTTCTATCCTAGGGCGCTGGGAACGAGATCTCTGAAAAATAGTCCATGAAACTGACTAGGTGACTGTCCCCTACCTGCCATCATTGGACTCTGAGTCAGCCTCAGGAACTGTCCTGTCACCAGGGTGCGAAGAGAGTTCCTCGTATGTTCATCACACTGGCTCAAGAGAGAGCTGCTCTCTGATTCATGTGCTTGTCAGGACTTGAGCAGGCCGAGCGCTTGGCCTCTGTGAGATGTCCATCCCACGAGTTAAGATGAAAACAAATGGGATGGCTTCCAGAAGATTGAGGCTGACAGATGGTGGTTGCACCTGCTTTTCATTTTAGCATTTTCAACAAAAAAGTTACAATCCAGGCAGGAGTGCCCTCTGTTAATGGCAGATGTTCAGACATTAAGCTGAGGACACCTTTGCCATAACTGCTAGAAACGTTGTAGAGAAAGAGATGGATCACTACACAAAATATAGACCAAACGCTAACTTTTTTTTTTTTTTTTTTTTTTTTCTCCGGTATGCG
>NC_041218.1:78582677-78587008 GCF_002837175.3 Physeter macrocephalus
CGCAGGCTCAGCGGCCATGGCTCACGGGCCCAGCCGCTCCGCGGCATGTGGGATCCTCCCGGACCGGGGCGCAAACCCAGTTTACCTGCATCGGCAGGCGGACGCGCAACCAATGCGCCACCAGGGAAGCCCAAAACGCTAACTTTTGATTATACTAAAAGATACATAAATATACCGGTCCACCTATGCCTGGCTAACTTATTTCAGGTTGGCGTTCACATGTTTGATGTAGTCCTTCAGGGAATATCTTCAGTGTCTGCTTTGTGCCACGTACTGTTCTAGGTGCTGAAAAAGTACCAGGAAAGAGAGGAAGTGTCTGATTCCATGGTGCATATGTGCTAGGCCAGGGGTTAGCAAACTTTGTCTATAAACGCTAAGAGAGTAGATATTTTAGGCGGTGCAGGCCAAATGGTCTCTGTTGCAAATGCTCAGCCTTTCCGTTGTAGTGCGCAAGTAACCATTCAGAAGCAAAGGCACATGGTTGTGTTCCATAGCCACCATAGATTGTCTGGGGCCAGCCCCTGTTCTAACATTTGTCTTGCAGGCACAGAGGTAGACAGTGCCATCATCAGGGGGGAAAAAAAGGAATTGGATTAGTTAGGAATAGGTTTGGCTGTGTATAACAAAAACTTACAAATTTTATGTTTTCCTCATTCGTCATTTAACAATAGACCTGGAAACAGGTGCTCCAAGGCAGACACATTAGCTCCTAGATATTGGGTAGGCAACAAGCTCTCTGCCTCATTGAAGGTTTGTAACACAGAGTTTAGGATTGTGGGCTCTGAGTTAGATTGCTTGGGGGTATAGCCTTGGGTCATCACTTGGTGGCTGTGTTACCTTGAACAAGTTAATTAACTTCTCTGTGCTTCAGTTTCCCTTTATGTAAAATGGTGATGATAACAAACCTCAGGAGGTGGTTGTGGGGGTAAAGGATAGTATACATGAGTTTGTTTAGAATAACGCCTGGTACAGAGTAAGAGCTCACTGATTGTTAGCTCTTATTTTTGTTGGAATGACTAATCAAGAAAAATTAATTTAACTTCTTCCAAAAAGCTTTTTTTTTTTCCTTTATAAGGGATAAAGTTGTGTGGATCGGCTTAGGAATATGGCTGTCACAAGACTGATTGTGACCCACTGTGAAGGGAGGTGATTTTCTTTCCCTGTGGCATGGTTATTCTCTGTTCTTCAACCCCAGGGCATCCTGTAAGCTCTTCTAACCCAGGTCTCCACATGTGGTTCTAGGTCAGCTGGCTGCAGTTCCCCACTGGCTATCTAACTGGCCATCCTACAGAGGCTGGCTCAAGGAAACTCCTTTCTTTGGAGAGGCCTCGGGTGAATGAATGAGCACCTTTCCTGGGTTCACCGAAACCACATCAGCAGATGTGTCTCCAGACACCTTGGGACAGTTGAAAATGTCCAACTTGTAAAACAGCAGATCACCATACAGTGTAGTTTCCCATCAGAGGAAGCAGAGTATTTGTTCCCAATTCTGCTGTGGTGGGTGTGGCGCTCCCTTGTGGCACTCGTTACTCCAAGTAGGAGTATGGGAAAAGAGCTGGATAGATTGATGAATGACAGGCCCACTCTTGGTCCCCAGGGAAGGCAGAATATGTCCCCCTTTAGGGAAGCCAGCCTGACCTCCACATACTAAGGCTCCCTTGACCCCGAATACTCTGCTAGATGCAAAATGGGTCAGACTTTGAATGATTTCTTCAGTGGTACTGAAAACCCTTTAAATATTTTCTTGACAGGTTTTTACCAGAGATGATGATCCTGAAACCAAACGACAGAATAGTAACTTGTTTTCACTCTTGTTTCTAATCCTTGGAATTATTTCTTTTATTACGTTTTTCCTTCAGGTAAGTGTCTACATTTTCACTTTGAGAAATGTACCATTGTTCAACTGGGGGATTTATTAAACATCTGTGTAATAACTTGCTTTTTAGTAGAATTGCTCCTCTAGTTGCTGGGCTGTTAGCAGCCAGTCGCTTTGACTTTTTTTTTTTTTTTTTTGCGGTATGCAGGCCTCTCTCTGTTGTGGCCTCTCCCGTTGCGGAGCACAGGCTCCGGACGCGCAGGCTCAGCGGCCATGGCTCACGGGCCCAGCCGCTCCGCGGCATGTGGAATCTTCCCACACCGGGGCACGAACCCGTGTCCCCTGCATTGGCAGGCAGACTCTCAACCACTGTGCCACCAGGGAAGCCCAGCTTTGACATTTTTAAAACAAAGATGTTTTGCTTCCTCTGGCTCCCTTGCTTCCTTCCTTCCCACCTTCTCCTCCCCCAACTGGAAATGTTAATGAGGTCAGAGGGAGAAGAGAGTATTCGATCTAATCTGGTGATTGGAGATGAAAGCTGGTGTTGACTTAAAAAAATGCACAGTGTGAGAGTTGCGAGTTAAGTTTTTTTGGCTACGTTGTGTCTTTGTTGCTGTGCACGGGCTTTCTCTAGTTGCGTCGAGCGGGGGCTACTCTTTGTTGCGGTGCGCGGGCTTCTCATTGTGGTGGCGTCTCTTGTTGTGGAGCACGGGCTCTAGGCGCACAGGCTTCAGTAGTTGTGGCATGCGGGCTCAGTAGTTGTGGCTCGCCGGCTCTAGAGTGCAGGCTCAGTAGTTGTGGCGCACAGGCTTAGTTACTCCGTGGCATGTGGGATCTTCCCGGACCAGGGCTCGAACCCGTGTCCCCTGCATTGGCAGCCAGATTCTTAACCACTGCACCACCACGGAAGTCCCATGTGTTAAGTTTTATTTGGGGCAAAATGAGAACTGCAGCCAGGGAGACAGCATCTCAGATAGCTTGGAGAAACTGCTCCTAGGATGGAGAGGGGAAGGTCAGTATATATGTGATTTTGGTGAAGGGGGAGTACATTTGCAATCAAGCACATATTTTTTTGCAGGTTTCTGCTAGTCACAGGAGTAGTTGTCACCATGAAGGGTTTTAGTGCTTTTCTAGATATGAGGAGATACAAGAATTGGGCTCATAAAATTGGCTTCTGATAATATCTATCTGAAGACCTGTTCTGCCAGTTTTTCCCAGAGCACAGAGTGCCTCCTTTCTGCTCTCCACCCTGAACTCCTTTCAGGGGATGTTGAAAGTCAACAGCTGCAGCAGCACATGATTTAATCCTTGTAGAGGTAGATGGCAAGTACCAATTTGTTGCTGACACTAGGCTCTAAAAAATGGAATTTAGGGGAGCCTTGGACATATGTTTGGATATAAGTACTGTCAGTCAGTTTAAATACTTAAAGAAATGCCTTCTAGTGTTCTAAAAGCAACAACAAAACCCAGAACCCCATAAGCCAGTTACACTGATTTTAAAAACGTTTGAAGAGTTTATCATTTATTTTTTGCTAAAGGAGAAGGAACGCTTTTAATGATGGAAAAATGTCAGTCTTCAAACAAAAACTGTAGGAAACATTTGTAAAGAGTCAGATTTTACAAGTTGCAAATCATTTGGCTGAGATGAAATTGCAAGGAATTCAGTGCTCTAAAAAGCTCAGCATGGTAAGACAGTATGGGCTTTGGTGTTAGGCTTAGGGTCAAGTATGAGTTACTGCAGTTGCTAATTTTGTGTCCTCGGGCAAATAAGTAACTTAAACTGTGTAAGCCTCAGTTTCCTCACCTGTAAAATGGGGATAATGGTATCTTGATGCTTGATGATTAAAAGAGATGATAAGACTAAGTTCCTGGGTCTGTGTGAGGCAGTTGTAAACATAATCACTTATTAAATGAATGCAAGATTAGTCACATGTAATTTTGTAAGATAGAACTCTCAATAGGTCTCTTTATTTTACATGGTGTAAGCATGTATTCGTATTTTGAACAGACAGAACACTTTTCTGGACGTGATAGGAGGTCCAAAGCTCTGGACTCTTTTGTTACTGAGTACTTCAAGTCTCTTTGGGGAATTTGATCATACTAGAATAAATGTGACACTCTAATTGTATGCGAGATTGCCTTACCAACTATTAATGCCATAGGAGTTGGGAGAAGGTAGAGATTGCTGAGGGTGCAGTTGGTTAAGAAATTTGGAGGGAGGTAGACTTTGAGCTGGAGATTTGAATTGGTGAAGCAAAGGCAGTTAAAGTGGTACCTTTGTAACATAATGATGCTCAGAGAAACTGGAGCCTGTTTGCTTGGCAAACCAAGGTGAAAACAAAGGCTCTGAATCCCAGGACCTCAGAAGTGCAGAGGTGGGGCTTCCCTGGTGGCGCAGTGGTTGCGCGTCCGCCTGCCGATGCAGGGGAACCGGGTTCGCGCCCCGGTCTGGGAGGATCCCGCATGCCGCGGAGCGGCTGGGCCCGTGAGCCATGGCCGCTGAGCCTGCGCGTCC
>NC_041218.1:78587173-78625461 GCF_002837175.3 Physeter macrocephalus
CGGGAGAGGCCACAGCAGGGAGAGGCCTGCGTACAACAAAAAAAAAAAAAAAAAAAAAAAGAAGTGCAGAGGTGGCACAGTGCCTAATGGTGATGTTAGAATGCCAACTCCTCCCAACTCCTCATTTAGAAATGCAAGGAAGGAGCTGACTGTGGGGTGAAATCCCAGGCTCTGGGTTCTCATTCTGGTTAAGATTCTTTTAGACGAAGATTCAGATTCCAACTCTGCCACCTTAGAACTGTAGCCTCTGGCAATTTACCAGCCTCTCTAAACCTCCATTTCTTCTGTAAAGTGGTGATTATAGGTTTGTCCTGAGGACTTACAATGTTTGTGAAGTACTTAACAATGAAAGTTCTCAACAAAATAACAACAGTAATATTCCTGTAGTGGGCAAGATAGTTCAGATTTCATTCAGTCTAATAGCAGAAACCTTCATCTGGTCATTTCCAAGTAAAGTTGATCATTTTGGTAACTTCAGGCGTCAGCTCAGTTAACCCAGGGTTTCTCCCTCTCTCCCTTCTCCCTGGATTGGTGTCTATTTTCGCAGAAGGGTTATGCAGCATTACAGCGCTGGGCAGAGGGTGGTGGTCTGTGCACCTCCCCTGCCCCCCTGCCTCATGTTGGTGACCCGAGGGGCTGGTGGCCTTCCGTTACATGGTCCAACCTGTCTTCCTTGGTCAGGACCACGTGGAAGAGTACCCTTTGCACATGTTTCTTCCCTCGCTCTCCGTAATGTCCAACACACTAGGCTGTTATTAGGGCTTCTCCTCTTCTGATACACTATCCAGCCATTTCCACTCTGCTTTCTCCAGGCAGTTGTGTGGCAAGCCTCATCCGTAAACTGCCACTCCCCAGCGCTCCTGATAGAAAGGGGAGCAATGCTTCCTTCTGGTCCTGTATCCCCAGACTCACTGGGATGAGGGTCCATCTTCGTTCCTCCCCAGCCAGGGCCCAGCATGGCCGTACAATCACATCTTACTTTCTTCTTTCCCAAAACTCTCTTCTTTCCTCCCAGATACAGATTATATCCTTGGGGAAAGGGGAAGGGCAGTGCAGAACATTCTCTCTCTGTCAGTAAGCCTTCCTTTCCAACTATTTTGCTCCTAGACGTTGGCTTTTTTTTTTTTTTTAACTTGGAAACTAAGAATTTGATATCTTTGTTGTCTGTATCTTTTATGGCTGGGGTGGCTGTATATTCTTGTTTTCCCAGGTTGCACCTCGGGTCCTGGTGTAATTATGATACATCCCCCCTTCTCACGCTCAAAAATGTTCTGGTTTGGATGATACGTAATATAAACCCCCGGTTTAGAGTGCCTTCTGCCTTGGGAACAACTCCCCAGCTTCCTGAGTGAGAGACCCTGGTTCACGGGGAGAAATAAGCGGGAGGGGGAACGGGGTACAGAGAAACCACGTCCTAATAAATCCCCGATGGGCCCACCAGCTGGCTGGGGAGTGGCAGTGTCGATTTCAACTCTCCTGGCTCTGCCAGCAGGGCGGCTACGCGCCATAGCACACTGTCACCGAAAGAGAAACCAAGCATTGAAATCGGGCTCTCCGACTTTGTCTGGTGTCCTGCTTTAGCAGTGACACCAAGTCCCCCTCTCGTTGTGTCATCAGCGGCTGGGTCTCTGACAAGTCTTTTCCCTTGGGGCGTGTTACTCTTCACAGGGCTTCACGTTTGGCAAGGCCGGAGAGATCCTCACGAGGCGGCTCCGATACATGGTTTTCAGATCCATGCTGAGACAGGTATGTCTGTTGAGGGCTGTGCCTGGGATATGCAGAACTCCCCGCTGGGCCCCGTGGGGAAGCAGTGGGGCGCCGTCAGGTTACTCAGAGCTCTGTATTGATCTTCCCTCAATCTCATATCAGAGATGCTGCTAAACCACCCACCAGGTCAGGCTCAGAGCCCTGCTCTGGGAGGTCTCCTCTGGGTGGGAGCAAAGACGGGGGTCCCTGCGAGACAAATGGGAGTCTCCAGGGCAGATTTAGCTCCAGCCTCTGTCTCAGCAGCTGTAGGCAGAGTAGGTGGAAGTGATCTTCCATGCTTCTCATCCCTTTCCTCTCTTTCTTTCCTTCTTTCCCCTGGGAAACCCAGGATACTTGTGTTTCTTCCCACCAGGAAATGCCTTCTGTACCCTTTCTTTCCACAGATCAAATGTCATGCCCATGGCCCATTCCCTGCTGCTCAGTTTCTTCGCTGGGGCTAGACTGATAGATTAATTCCAGCTGCAGTGTTGCTAGCGGATGATTTAATGGAATGTCTCTCACACGTAACACCTTCAGAACCCTAACAACAGACAGATGTGAATGTTTTTCTGGGGAAAGGGGGAAGGGGATTCTGGACATGCAACCCAAAGCAGCCCAGTTCAAAGGGGAAAGCTTCTTTAACAATCATGCACATTTTGTCTGTGACTTTATAACTTTCCATTTTAAACTCACTAGTACTCTGATGCTCCATCTGGATACCCCGGATATGCTGGGCGTACTTGAACCCTGGCTGGGGAACACCACTTGGCTGTGTTGATTTCTAGATGACACTCACATTTTCCCAGCTGTCTTTCGTTCTTCAGTCCTTTCCGACTCCTACCACTGCCACTTAAAAAGAAGACATATTTATGGGGATTGCTAGCTTGTGACTGACAGAGCCAGGACTGAATCCAGTGAGTGAAAGAGCACTGTTTGGTGGAGGGCCCTGGGCTAGGATTTTCAGTCAAACCATATTTATAAGTGACATTCGATTTAGACTCAAGGCTTTGGTCCAGGGCTAAATAAATGCCCCATTGCCCCTCCAGCCCCCAGGCCACCTCCTAGGTCCATTATTCTTTGGAAGCTGAGCTGATGATTTGTGTCGTGCCCTCTCCATAAATTATTAAGTCCAGCCAGCATGCATTAAGGGCCTTCTGCTTACAAGGCATAATACTAGGTATTGTAAGGCCTTCACATCAGAATGGTCCCTAGTACACGGAGGTTACATTTCAGTGGGGGAGGCACTTAAGCACTGAACCATTTTTAAAAGCAAATGGATAGGGGCTTCCCTGGTGGCGCAGTGGTTGAGAATCCGCCTGCCGATGCAGGGGACACGGGTTCGTGCCCCGGTCCGGGAAGATCCCACATGCCGCGGGGGCCCGTGAGCCATGGCCGCTGAGCCTGCGCGTCCGGAGCCTGTGCTCCGCAACGGGAGAGGCCACAACAGTGAGAGGCCCGCATACCGGGAAAAAAACAAACAAACAAAAAAAAGCAAATGGATACATACTATAAGAAATTATAATGCTGTGGTATTTTCCTTCAATATTTTTGGGGAAAATGATAGATACCGCTTTAATTGCACATCAACCGTCGAGGTAACTTCTTAGGACCGTAGTTATTTTTGTAACAGACCTAAACTGGTACTTCAAACTCACAGTCTTTCTGGTATTTTTGTATTGAAAAGTGTAAGTGGTTTTCCAAAGAAAATTTTATGTGGAATGCTAAATTTTAATCTAGATTGCTTTTGTCGATTTTTTTTTTAAACCCAATTGGTTTATGCTGCCCTGAACCACGGTTATCTGTTGATTCGACGTCTCTATGTGAATGTCTATTAAGCATTTCACACCTAATATTTCCAAAATTGAACTTCTGACTCTCCCCTCCCCGCGGGGCTTGCTCCTTTCCGAGTCCTCCCCCATATCAGTAAACGGCACCTCCATTCTACCGGTTGTGCAGGCTAATGACCTTGGAGTCGTCCTCGACTCCTCTAACTTGTTTAATATTACAAGAGCCTCCTAACTGGTCCTGCTACCTCCATCCTTATCCCAGTCCGGTGGGTTCATTGCCCAAGAGCCGGAATCATTCTTCTAAGATAAAAAGTCAGATCACCTCCGTCTGCCCCATACTTGCTGAAAGCTACCCATATCTGTCAGGGTATAATCTGGACTCTTTCTTTTCTTTTTGTCTGTTCGTGCCGCGCAGCTTATGGGATCTTAGTTCCCTGACCAGGGATTGAATCCGGGCCCTTAGCAGTGAAAGGGCGGAGTCCTAACCACTGGACCGCCAGGGAAGTCCCCAAATCTGGAATCTTTACAGTTACCTCTAAGGTCACACACGATGTGGTCCCCACTACCTCTCAGACCTCATCTCCTGTAGTTTCGCCCCCTCTCCCATGCACAGTCTACTCGATACCCGTTGGTTCATTGCATGCGGGTATGAGAGGAGGAGTTGGGAGAGCCCAGTGAGGATAGAAGTCTGTCCAGAGGAAGAGGCGGCTTTACACATTCCCACAGAGGTGCTTGTAAGACTGGTGGCAGTCCTTACTGCTTTCTTGCTTGTATGTGAACAGATCAAATATGCCTTTTCCTCAGGGCCTTTGCACATGCTCTTTCTTCCTTGTCTCAGATATTCTCATCCTTCTCTTCAAGTCTCTGCTCAAACGTCACCTGAGCGAGGACTTCTCTCTCCCCTTCCCAATCTATAAAATAGTGCCTTCCCTCACTTTTTTTTTCCTTCTTACCCCAGTCTATTTTTCTTCCTACCATTTATTATCACCTGGCATGGTATATATTTATCTGTGGTTTCCATCACTAGAATCTGGGCTTCATGAAATCAGCGACTTTGTCTTTTTTGTTCACTGTTGAGTAGATCCAACACTTAGAAATTATGTTTGGAACAAAGTAGGCACTCAAAAAATTTCTTTGACAAATGAAATGGTCTCTTTATGACTTTGTCTATTAAGTCCCTTTCTTGTCTATTCAGTATCAAATCCTGAATGCTTAATGTAGGAGGATAAGTGATAAATAAACCTGACCCTGTCACTGCCCTCCGAGCTGAGGGTCTCATGCATCGGGCTTTAAGATAATGAAATCATTTTCTGTGTCACAGGATGTGAGCTGGTTTGACGACCCTAAAAACAGCACGGGAGCCCTGACGACCAGGCTTGCCAGGGACGCTGCTCAAGTTCAAGGGGTACTGACTGCCTCCTTTCTGCTGTGACTGTCCTAATGGGCCATTTTGAATTTCAACATGAAACTAATTTTCTCCCTACAGTTAATTCTCATCTTCATTAAGAAAATGTTCAAACTTTAACCTATGCAATATATCACGTGCCTTATGGCAAAAAATGTTAACTATTTAAATATCATGTACTGTATAGTGTATAGGTAACTTATAAGCTTTGTTTTGTTATTTGCCATCTTATTCATGCTATTAACAAAATACATGTGGAACGATAATTATTTAGAAAAGGGAAGTATTTATCATCATATCATGAAGGTTCAGTCTGTGTTAATGCTTTGCTAATCCCCAGAAAATTATAATAGCTACTGAAAAAAAGAATGTGTGTAGTTACTGTAAGAAAGTTAAGGGGCACTAAAGTTCAGGGGGGAGCAAAGAAAATCTTAAAAAGGTTGAAAGAACAGATGAATAGATAAAGAAGATGTGGCACATATATACAATGGAATATTACTCTTCCATAAAAAGGAACAAAATTGAGTTATTTGTAGTGAGGTGGGTGGACCTAGAGTCTGCCATACAGATTGAAATAAGTCAGAAAGAGAAAAACAAATACCGTATGCTAACGCATATATATGAAATTTTAAAAAGCGGTACTGATGAACCTAGTGGCAAGGCAGGAATAAAGATGCAGACGTAGAGAGTGGACTTGAGGGCCTGGGGGTTGGGGAGGGGGAAGGGTAAGCTGGGACGAAGTGAGAGTAGCACTGACATATACACTATAGGGAGGGTGGGAGGGAGACGCAAGAGGGAGGGGATATGGGGATATATGTATACGTATAGCTGATTCACTTTGTTATACAGCAGAAACTAACACCCCATTGTAAAGCAATTATACTCCAATAAAGATGTTTAAAAAAAAATTGAAAGAAATGAAAAGAGCATGAAAAAAATTGAAACAAGGGTAGAAGGAACAACTCACTCAGACTATAAAACTTGAATTCTGCTACCATGTGAATCTCTTTAAGGGATATAACTAGAAACTATTGAACCAGCAGATTTTGATTTGTGGATAAAGTGACAACTTCTTCTTTAACTACAACTGTTTATGACAAAAATCTACAGGATGATGTGGAATTTTGGGTCATAAAAGCATGTGATCTCTGCCATGTCTTTCCCTCCCTTGAACCTTAGCAATCTTTAGCTTTTAATCTTTCTGTAAGAGTACTATGATTACATTTCTTATAACTAATATATGGGGCTTCTGTAAAAATAAATTAGATTATGAATGTGGAAGGAGATACAGTTATAAAATCTCAATATAAACCTTGAGCATTGTTGCTTTAATACTTAAAGCAAACAAATCAACAGAAATTGAGGTTTAGCTCAAGCTGTGCAGAATCTAACAGAACAGAACGTACACTGCCTGAAATAACTTGGAACTTCCTGAAAGAGACAACAGCCATGCCCTTCCTGAGCCCTTATGGGATGTCAGATTGTCCTAAGAGCTGTGGAAGAAAATGGCAGCAGGATATGCTGGTAGGGGCTTGCTGGTTGTCAGGGAAGGAAAGCCGCAATCTCGATGAGGTGGCAACATATTCAAGAGGCATGAAGGAGGGAAAGATGCCGGCCCTATAGATGTCTAGGGTGGCACATTCTGAACAGAAGGATCAGCAAGTGCAAAGGCCCTGAGGTTGGAGCATTTATTTCTACAACTGTTCCCAAAACAACAAGGAGGATAGTGTGGCTGGAATAAAATGAGTGAAAGGGAAAGTCATATAAGAGTTGAGATCAGCATCATATCTGAAATTATATGAGAAACCATTGTAGGAGTTTGAATATAGGAGGGACATGATCTGAAATTTTTAAAGGCTGCTGTGTGAATAGGCTGAAGGGGTCAGGGAGAGGCAGGGAGTCTATTGCAATCATCCAGGGGGAGGGAAGATAGTGTTTTAGACTAGGAGATTCATAGTGAAAATGATAACAAGTAATCAGATTCTGGGTATAGTTTGAAGGTACAGCCAACGGAATTTGTTGGCTGGCTGAATGTGGTATGAGATATTAGAGAAAAGGGATTTAAGGATGACTCCAACATTTTGGACCTGCACAACTGAAAAAATGGAGTTGCTTTTTAATGAAACTGGGAAACCTGTTGAAAGAGTTGTGTCTGGGACATGTTGAGTTTGAGATGCCCACAGTAGACATCCAAGTGGAGATGTCCAGACAGCAGGTGGATTTGCAAGTCAGGAGGTTAGCAGAGAAGTCTGGTCTGGAAAAACACATTTGGAGATTTTTCAGCACATGGGTGGCTTTTAAAGCCATGAGGCAGGAGGAGATAGCCAAGGAAGCGTGGGAGGATAGAGAAGATGGCAAGGTCTGGGCCCTGAGCTCAGGGCTATGAGATGACCCAGTGAAGAAGAGCGAGAATAAGTGGCCAGTGAGGGAGAAGGGCAGTGTCCAAGAACAACATGAAGAAAGCATTTTAAGGAGGGAGCAGTCTAGGATCTCAAATACTGCTGATAAGCTTGTAAGACGAGCAAACATTGTACAATGCTGTAGCCATCCAGGGGTGCATACGGTTCGAACAAGAACTGTTTCGGGTGTGATGGGAACAAAAGTCTGATGGGAATAGGTTTGCGAGAAAGATGGAAAGAGGATTAGGACACAGTTGGACAAATCATTATAGGATTTTCTGGTAAATGGGGCAGAGAAATGGGTTGGTAGGTGGAGGAGGACGTAAAGTATTCCTCTATATTATTTTTTATTTAAGTTAGCATGAGAATCAAGCTTGGGGTTAATGCATTCAGCTACCTCCCTGGAAGAGCCTTTCCTGGGGATAGTGATCACCAGGGACAAATTGTGTCCTGAAATTTCCTCAATCCTGAATTCCCTAGCTAAACTTTGCTGTCATAACTTTAGTATCCCTTTCACGTAGACCTTGTCGTGTACATTCATCTGCTTTCACTGACACACACGTCCCACATCCCATTTAGCACAGGGGGACACGTCCTGGAGGAAACACACTAATTCAGCCCCTTGCAGCCAAACCCTGAGCAGATGCTGTTTGGACACTGTGCACTGGCAGTCAGGCCTTCATAATTCCTCTAAGTCATGTCTTTCCTGTGTTTGTAGAATTAATGCTCAGTCTTTCCCCTCTGCAGTGTTGTTTGTGAGGCCCTTGACCACATCCAGGAACTCCGTTCTGCTTCATTGCCTCTCAGGGTCAGGTATCTGCTTCTCGCTTGTTTCCTCAAACTCCCACTTTCATGGCCCCAGTAGCACGGAGGACACCTGCACACCTTGTATGAGCCGCTCTGAGTCAGAACTGTTCTCCAGAATGTGCAACAGTGGCTAAAGAAGAGAGACCAGGGAAGAGGAGGCAATCAGATTGGGAAGCATCATTGGAACCAGGAAAGCCCAATATAGCTGTTATCACAAATTGGCTGAGAGAGGACAGTTTGAATCCCCTTTATGGCACCAGCTGACCTGTCGATGATAGTGGATACATGTGTGTATGTATATACATTTATACATCTATATCCACACATATATATACATACACACGTGTGTGTATCTATTTCATAGTAGGAAGTAGTGTAATTTTTATATATATAAATACCTAAGCCAAGCAGTCCTGTCAAAGATCATTGCCACCTAAAATAGGGTGAACTCAAATCTGTGTGTATATAGTTAGTGACGATGCTTATATCTAAGTTAAATTTTTTTCATAGTTCACCATCAATGAAACATTTTCTCCAGTGTATTTTTGAGCAAGTAGTTTAATCCTGCTAACCATAAATCAGAAGAAAGTATATTCCAATATTTTGCTTATGAAATTGTGGGCTTTTAAATTTAATTATTTTCATGTAAGGATTAGAATTCTGAGGAAAAAAAGCAAATGAGAGCCATATAGAAGTCAAAAGCAACTATGTATTAAAAAAAATTTTTTTTTCCCCCTGGGAAAAGGTATTTGAGGAAAAGATGAAGTTAAATGTTCTTAATTTCAAAAGGAGTTTCAGGAAATAGGCTATTTTTTTTTTTTCCCAGTAAGCACACATATTTTAAAATTGGACTTCAAGCCATACGATGGTCCTTTGAGGAGGAAATAAATAGCCAGAGAGGGGGAAACAGGGAAAGATGGGGGAGAAAAATGAGTGGGAGAGGAAGTGTTACAAATAATGTGATAGCACAGTGGGATAAAGACATTGTGAGGAGAGTCTTAGTGGGTTTCAGGTATTAAAGCCTTTTGTCTTACCTTGCTTCGCTCTTGGACTCTGGTTTTGGAGTACTACCTACTCTCATTCTTACTTTCAAAATGAAAATGACCTGGCTACTACTAATAATCCATGCTCTCCCGTGGAGCGTTCTAGAGACACCTTCTCTGTGTGAGGAATAGATGATGGGAAAGTGAGTGTCAGTCTTTAAAGATTGGTAACCAGTGCAATGTCACTGGAAGCATTAAATCACATTAAGCCAAGGGGCTTACTTTCCCTCCAGCTTAAGTTTCCAGGTCTTTTAGATCATCTTTCATGTACACTAAACAAGAATTTGTCATCTGTGATACATTTTACTTATTTCTGTGGCCTTGGCTACCATCCACAGCTGAACATTTATATCTGTGAAACCTTAGGTATCGGGGTAATTTGTCTGCTGTGAACTTGGGGGATGTTCTGAATGCTTCTCTCGGGGTAATTCGTCTGCCATGAACTTGGGGGATGTTCTGAGTGCTTATCTCAGTCAGGTGCTGTGGGAAGTGAATTCTGAGTAGGACTTGTACATACTGAGCACAGGAACACTCTCGATAATCTCTGTGCCACAGACTTGCTCCAGGTTGTAATCTTTGAGATTGAAAATGTGCAAATACAGAGAGCTGGCTTTGAAGGCCACTCTACTCTTTGACTTACACCAAGTTTGGCTAAGCATCCCTTTATCATAAGCTCAGTGACTGCATCAAACAAAAATAAATGCTCTGTTATTTATGCTGTTTCTTTCAGCTCTGGTGCAGTTCCCTGGTATGGAATTTAATGTGTAGAGTTACTGGTAGTTTATTTTAACAGCATTTTCCCCTAATTACTGGTTTGGTGTTTATATCAACATAGGTGTTGAATGATTTCAGAGGGTCGATATTGAGACATGGGGCTTGTAAAGAATTCTGTCCTAAAAATTCAGAGCTGACAGAAGCTTTAGTTATTAATCAATGTACCTGCTCATTTTGGGGTTGGAAAGAATTTGTCCAAAATCACAGAGGTGGCAGTGACCATTTTAGACTGTACTCCATCATAATCTTTCCCTGAGACTGGCCCCCTCAGGCAGAGGACATTTGGGGAGTGGAAAAAACGTGGGCCATTTCCAAAAAAGCAGATCGGGGGGGCCAGGGCGGGAATTCGGAAAGGCTTGAGGGCATGGGGTGTTTCCAGGGTAAAGGAGAGAAGTATAGAGTAGTGGAGTGAATTGACTTTATGTTTTGACTTCTGGCTTTTGAGTTGGAAATAACTGCATGCTCATGAAAATCATGCTTCAGTCTCCCTCTGGCGTATAAGCTGAAGGTTCTGATGCCTGCTTAACGTTCTAAATTTAAATTCCATAACTTTCAGCTCTGTGTATTTTTTCTAAACACTATAAGCATCTCAAATAGGCCAAGAGATGTTGGGTTGGCCAAAAAGTTCATTCAGTTAGTGAATACATTGTTCAATAAAGTTCTTCGTGAAAATGAAAAATGTTTTTTATTTTTACTTAAAGCTGAACGAACTTTTTAGCCAACCCAATGTTTGTATACCCTCAATGACAAATACTAGGCTTAAGTTATGGGTAGTTATGTATCTGTCTAACACTGGAAATTTCCAACAGTCCCAGTTGAATATAACTGTCAGACTGTTTTATCCTGCAAATTTGCAGAGCTTGCATTAGGGATCACGGTGTCATTGTTTAATGAAAATTTTCTTGGTATTAACAAATCAGATGAGAGAGAAATATGTAATTGAACTCTGAATTATTGATCTACTTTTAGTATGTATTCTGAAGTTGTGGAGATCCTCATCTTAGAAACCAAATAGACTTACAAGTAAACCTTTACTTTTTATTTCATAACCGAGGAGATGAGATTTTTCACAAAACTGAATTATCATAATCCTTAAAAAAAAATATCAGCATGGATTTTAAAGATAATATGAAAGTGTCTCTCTGACAGTGTTTTGTTTGTTTTGCAGGCTATAGGTTCCAGGCTTGCTGTAATTACCCAGAATATAGCAAATCTTGGGACAGGCATTATTATATCCTTAATCTATGGCTGGCAGTTAACACTTTTACTGTTAGCAATTGTACCCATCATTGCAGTAGCAGGAGTTATTGAAATGAAAATGCTGTCTGGACAAGCACTGAAAGATAAGAAAGAACTAGAAGGTGCCGGGAAGGTGAGTCAGACGGAGTATAATTGCTGACCTAAGTAGAGTAAAATATTCTAATCAGTGTCTTTCTGTTAAGACTACTTCCTAAGCTCCGAGAATGTTTGTATAACCATTCCTCAAAGCGGTCTTATCTGACGCTTGTTCCGCGGGTTGAAAACTGAAGAAAAGTAGCAAAACAAATTCTTAGACTCACAGACTGACAACTAATTTTGTCAGGCTTTTCTAGTTTCAGGCGATCGTCTTCATGCTCCTCTCCCTCCCTCTTTCTCTGGAGCAAGCAGAAATCCATTGCTTTATTGAGGAAAGGAGGCCCATTTAATTACGTATGAGGGGGGAGATTAAAAAATGGAAAAGTCTTAAAGGTATTTATTCTACCTGGCTTAAAATATTATCATTCTTTCCCTTTCATACACCTCCTCCCTTCTTGTTATTTCTGTTTACCCTGACCCTAATACTTTTTCTTTTGAGGGGCCATGTTGCATACTTGTCTGTCTGCTGCTGTTGTTGATTTCCTTTTTGCATCTCCCTTTATTTTTTAAAGAATTTTTACTTTACATTGGAGTAGAGTTGATTAACAATGTTGTGTCAGTTTCAGGTGTACCGCAAAGTGATTCAGTTATACATACACGTGTATTTTTTCTTTCTCAGGTTCTTTTCCCACTTAGGTTATTACAGAGTATTGAGCAGAGTTGTTGTTTTGAACAAATGCTTATATGGCAATTGCTTTACTTCTCAGGGTGACCCTGTGAGATAGGTTCTATTATAGCTCCTTTTTCAGGTGAGGCTGAGGCATAGGCAGGTAATGCCACCAATGCCTTAGAGCTCGTGAGTTTTAAGTTTCAGAGCCAGGATTCAAACCCAGACAGTCGTGTTCCCAAGTTGTGCCTCTGTTAAGAAACGAAGAGGTCTGCAGATGGCAGAACGTAATCTGATATCATGTGATCTGTATCATTGTAGAAATGAGTGGTCAGAGCACCCCCAAAACTGGGCCTACCATCTAGGATAGGGATACATCTATCAGTGGACCCTTCAAGGTTCCCAAGAATCAGGGCAGGGACCCAGGCAGATCCAGTGGCCCAGGTGTCTGAGGTACTTTGCCTCTGGACCAGGCAGCTCACGAATAGGATGATGGAGGGGGTCCTGGAGGTTGGTTATTACCACTCACACTTTGTCCTCCACCTCCGTGCCATCTCCTCAGACTTTTTACCCTGTGTCTTTGGGATTCCTTCAGGAAACTCCTCTGGACCAGCTTTAGTGCTTCTCAGTGATTGCCAATGAGGGAAAGACCTCACGTGAAGTTTCCCTCCAGGCCGTCAGAGGCCCGGTCCTGAGATTCAGCAGGATGGTGCCGGCCCCCAGGTGTCTGGAGTCCATCCTGTAACTAGTCACTTCATTTAATCCTGTACTTTGTTGGTTTCTGCCCTATGGTGTTGACTCTTCATCTGATGAGAAGATGGAAAAAATGTGTATAAAAAGAAAGTGCCTTACTGTTTTATAGTGTCATTGTTCACTGAGGTGTTCAAAATGTCCCAGAAAGGAGTCTTAGGTTGTTCATAGGAAGAAGATGACAGATCGGAAGTTAATTCACTGCAAACCACAGATTGGCACCTTCGAAGTGGTGCATCAGGTTTAAGACTCCGCGAGTTCTGTCAGAGGGGACAGGGGAAGGGGTGCAGATGGAAATAGATACATGTGAGTATGGCAGGTTTTCTGGGTAAAGGTTGGAGGTGAGGTAAATGTTCTGCTCCATTGGTGGTTCATGAGAGAGGAAACAGCAGGTAGGGAAAGTGGTGGTTGCTCTACCAGCCGGTCCATGAAATAGTAAAAATCAACTCCCACCTGATCACCATTCTCAGGTTACCATTTATTGCCTGTTTATTGTATACCAGGCATCATGCTAAGAGCTCTACATGCATTACCTCATTTGACACTCTCAATAACCCTTTTGAATTATCCCTGTTAGGTAATAAAACCCAAGGTTCAGAGAAGTCAGGTAACTTGCCCAAAGTCACACAGCAGCAGCCTAAGTGATCTGTCTACTTTCTATATTCCTCTTACAGAAGCCACACTCATCTCTTACAAACACAAACAAAATCATGCTAACCTTTAACTCCTCCAGTGGCTTCTTTTTTTTTTTTTCACACACACACTGTATTTTATTTTTACAAGAGATAAATAAACAGACACCAAGCATTGTAAATGGATGACCACAACAAAAGCAACAACGATTGCAATTACTGAACACGAAACACACTCACAGTGTGTCATAATATTGACATTCAGTCCATTCATCAGTTTTCCATTAGAGTTCTGAAAATGCTTATTCATTCAGTTCAGCAGTATAGTCAGTTACCAGAAACCTGTACTTGTCAAAGTCTTTTCCATGAATTCCTTGAAGATGAAACCCTTTTATAGGAACATTTTTGCAAAAGCATCAGAGTACACCCAGAACTGTCTGTAAATGACAAAAGACTTAAAAATGACCATGGTTAAAGATTTGATGAAAGTTCATAATAATGCAATTGACAAGGAAATTTAGTTATTTCTGAGATATACATTTTCAAGTAATAACTAGCATGACTTTTAACATTATACCAGAACATATAAGATTTTTAGAAATTTCATGTAATGTCTGGAACATTTATATTAACATATTTCCATACAAATAACCCAAAGAAAGTTTAGTATTAGTTGTTTTTTTTTGTTTTGTTTGTTTTTTTATACTGCAGGTTCTTATTAGTCATCAGTTTTATCCTCCAGTGGCTTCTGATCACACTTGCGATAAAATCAGCCCTTTTCATGCAGAGTTTATATAAAACTCTGACCCTGTCTTGCACTAATGTCTCCCTCACCCACCCAGCTCTGGCCTCATGGGCCTTCTTTCAGTTCCTAGAACACTCCAAGCTGGTTCCCTCTGGTCTTCATATCTCAGAATTATTACTCTTTCAGAGAGGTCTTTCCTGGCACTTGAATTAATTCCTGACACTTCTCAGCACTTTATTTCTTTCCTATTTCTTTATTGATTAATGGTCTGTCTTCCCTACTAAAAAGGGGGCCAGGACCGTATCTGTTGGTTTGCCCTTAGAGGGACAGAGCAGGCCCAGTATTCCACAGCAGGATTGTGTGATGTCAGAGCCAACTGATAACCTCTACCTTGCCTGTGATCTGTGATCCATCCATTTGTCACATTATTATTGACGAATGAACATTTTTATAGAATAGATGCTTTTTCTTTTTAGAAATAAAAGCTGTAATCAGTTTATTTGAGGGTAGGAAGAGAAGTGTGAGTTTTTTCTAGAAATATATATGTATTTTTTCCTTTCTTAAAAATTGTTTAGTACGTGATCGTTTCTGAGGAAAACTCAGTGCTATTTCCTGTTCTTGAATTACAAGTTCTCTCTCTTCATAGTGGTTACTGAATCTCTATTTAAAAGTCTTGGAGCAAATGAAGCTGCAAGAATGCAGAGTACTAATTAATCCTTTTCCTAATTGCTTCATCGTGTGGCAAGATAAAGACAGTTTAGTGATTGTATTGTTTTACTCACTTTTCAAGGTCTGTAACTCATAAACTCTCACTTTTATTGGGCTGGTCACTCTATAAAGCAATGACATTTACAAACCAATCACAAACAGAACAGACCTGCCTTAGAAGAATGTGCGCAGAAAATATTTCTTAAAATCATTACGTTGAAATTTACAGTAAAGTCTGTTTTTCAGCAGACATTGTTATAGTTTGTTGAATTTTCTTACTAATGCAAAAAACCTCTTTGTTTGAAGCCTTATAATTGAAAATATTTCTACCATGGGTCTGAACAAGGATTGTCTTTGGGGGTTTGACTGGAGGTGAATTTCCTCTAACTTTTTGCTTTCTGCACTTCTAACATTTTCTAAAAAGAGTATATACTATTTTTATAATATGTAAATAATTTGTAAAATATTTTGACATAAATCGAATCTGGACATTTTCCTGTATTGTTAGTAGCTTATGGTAAACATAGTACAATCTTCTTGGCCTGCTGGGTCAGAGTATAATATTTTTAACTTTATTTTTTAAATATGTTTTTGTTTTGAAGATTATGGTATTAATTTTTTTCTTCTAATATTTTTTGCATTAGTCTTTAAAACCAACAATGTCATATCAAATATCCACTATTATCTTTGAAGTTAGGTATTTGTGTAGGGTAGGATTCAGTAAAGAATAAGTAAGATTTGGGGTTTGTGATTTTTTTATGCTGTAAATCACTCTCATGTAATTGAATGTGTCTGTATTAGAATCAGTTCCGACCAGTGTAGAGGCCAGAGAAAGGAAGAACATCTTAAACAATAAGGATAATTTTCTCTTACTGATTTATAATTTAGGCTTACAATTCTAAAAATTATTTCTCTTGGAATTAGAGTTAAAAGGGACTTCAGAGACCCTCTTGTCCATCCTCCTCATTTTACAGATGAGGAGAACGAGATAGAAGGGCATTTCAAGGTCTCATGCTGATGCAGGCTGAAATCTCATTTTGTACACTGATGTTTTTCGTATTTTCCATAGCCCTTTTACTCAGACTCCAAAAGGTGGTAAAGGATGTATTTGTCCTAGTCAAATAGCCTTGTTGGAAGTTAAATTCAGTTAAAATATAGATAGAAAGTTTCTGGAAAACCAATTGATAATATGTGCTGTGCTCCTTAAAAAGTAGTTTATTCCCTTTGACCTAGTAATTTAACTTTTTAGAACTTCTCCTAAGAAAATAATTCAATATGGACAAACGTTTATGTATGAGGATGTTTATCACAGCATTATTTTTAATAAGAATTGAAAGCTTTGTTTAGCAATAAAGGACTGCTTAGCTGGCTGGGATAGTAAGTGGCCCTTTAAACATCCCGTTGTTAATGTATATTTAATGACCTTTGAAAAGTCTCTTTATTTGTTAAGGTAAAAAATAAGGCTATGAAACCAAACACAGAACTTGAGCCCAATTTTGTTAAACAGGTATAGTTTAGAAAATAACAACATGTAAGCTGTTATGTAAAATACACCAGTATGTAACTTTTCATTACCTTCTCTGTCTTTTCAGTATTTTCCAAATATTCTTTAGTTGTCTCAAATGACAATTATACAGAGAAAAATATAAACATTATATTTTATAGGTATTTTAATAATATTATAATTTAATGACATTATAATAACTTATATATATAAATATTATATATATAACATTATAAACTGAAAATGTGACCATCATAGAAGAAAGGGCACTGCAATGGAGATAAAATACTGAGTTCTTAGGTTAATTTTGCTACTGTAAAGCCATGTGGCTTTAGGTAAGGGCCTTCATCTGTTGAAGCTTCAGTTTCTCTTTCTGTAGAGAGAAGTTTGAATTAGCCCATCTTCCTTCCAGACCTAAATCTCGATTTGATAAATCACTTGGTATCCTCTTCTATAGCAAAGACGCTCAGGAGTCATAATAAATATTATTTAATATGTAATATGTAAATAATACATATTAATAAAATTAATTTTATGAATCTCTTATATGGAATTCAAACTAATTGCCTCTGTTGGCCTTGGTGCCTTTAGTGACGGGGCATTCTCTGTTACAGATTGCCACGGAAGCAATAGAAAACTTCCGAACTGTTGTTTCTTTGACTCGGGAGGAGAAGTTTGAATATATGTACGCCCTGAGTTTGCAGGTACCATACAGGTAATAACCACCGAAGAGTGGGAGGGGAGTATGGGGAGTTTTTCAATCATCAGATTTGTTTTCAGGAAGATTGCTTTGGCCAGAAGGTAGGGAACAAGTGGAGAGACTTCTAGAAGGGAACCAATTGGGAAGCAATTACAATTAATGCAAGAGAGGAATCGCAAGACCTGACCTAAGGCAGGGACATCTCTGAGGCAGAGCCTGTAAGAGCAGGTAACTGAGGGGAGGGGAGGGAGAGAGGGTGTTGAGAACGACTCTGATGCTACATTTGCATGATGACGCTATTACATGTTCCCACTGGGAATGAGTTTTTTGCGGAACATGAAATTTGAAGTATCTGTGGAGCCTGAGGGGGTGGTCTTCTTGGGTACACCCTTCCTTCTTCTCTTTACCCTTTTCTCGTGCATGACCTTCTGTTCTTCCTTTAGTGAACTCACAGTGAGGGCTCTAAAAAGTGATGTGAACATAAGCAAACCCATCCTCTCTGAGTCTCCTTTCTTCTTTTATCAGTGGGTTTTCAAAGTTTTTAAAATGAAAGTAGAGTCTTTTTTTATGAAAAAAAAAATGCACTTGAAATCCCAGTATATGAAACAGATAATAGCAGGAGTTGATCTGATTGAAGCAGGAGTAGGCGGCCCACTCACCAGCCTCTCGCACCTCCACATCGCCCAGTTCCATGTGGATCAAAAAATCCACGTGTTGGGCTTCCCTGGTGGCGCAGTGGTTGAGAGTCCGCCTGCCGATGCAGGGGACACGGGTTCGTGCCCCGGTCCGGGAAGATCCCACATGCAGCGGAGCGGCTGGGCCCGTGAGCCATGGCCGCTGAGCCTGCGCGTCCGGAGCCTGTGCTCCGCAACGAGAGAGGCCGCAACAGTGAGAGGCCCGCATAACGCAAAAAAAAAAAAAAAAATCCAGGTGTTAACTCCTTTGCAGAGCCTTCTCTAATTCCCCTAGAGGGTTAGTGCTTCTCCTTTCTTCCTTTAACACATGATTCATAAGGTCCTTCCATTGCATAAATAACAATCCAGCTCGACTCCTGGGTCCCCAAGGGCAAGAACATGCCTGGTTCCTTTGTGTTGGCCCTTCACGGTCCCTCCAGCTTGTGGTGTTGGGTCAACGTGTGTTGAACGAATGTCTACTATAGAGTACGTACAAGTTATGTGTCCGTGGGTGGGGGAAAGGGAAGGAATTTATTAATCCCTAACAAGCTCTTCTTGTTGTCTTTGGCTTATATTAACTTGACCTCAGTGCTTTGAGGTGTGGTTAATTCTCCATTAAAGCTGAAGACGCTGAGGTTCAGAGACTAGGCATTTTCCTAAATTCTCACAAGCGGTGATGTGAGGACCAACTTAGTGTTTTGGAGACGAAACCCATTTTTGTCTGCTACACCTCCATACCCTACTGCTAACCCACGAAAGGTTACGTTTTAAGGACTAAGAATTGAAAGTCAAGTAAGTTTCAGAATGTCTTCTTTTCAGAAACTCTTTGAGGAAAGCACACATCTTTGGAATCACATTTTCCATCACCCAGGCAATGATGTATTTTTCTTACGCTGGCTGTTTCCGTTTTGGTGCCTACTTGGTGGGACGTGGCATCATGGACTTTCAGGATGTTCTCTTGTAAGTATGGGGGTCGTCTTTACAGTTAAACTCTAGAAATCAAACCAAGGCGCATGTTTCATGCCTGGATAGAAAACCTTACTGTGAAGCTTCGTGAAGAGGTTTTGGTGATTCAGAAAATGGCATTTTGCCTCTGAGTCTCCGTGTATTATCCTGGAAGCATCTCATTTCATTTGGGGAATCTGTGTCTACCCTTCTCCCCAGTGCTGACTCACACATTTGACCTTCTTGAATCCATGTCTAGCTGGGGTGGTGATTCAATGAGGAGTTTCCAGAAGGCCTGGGTGTTTGGGAAGAAGCCTAACCCAGAGCCAAGTACCTGGTTCCTTTTAAAGGATTCTAAACAGGGCGGCCAAAGAATGGGTGTGAAGCACTGAGTTCTGAGATCCCCGGAAGATTCCAGGATAAATTTGCTTTCTTTCATAAGAGAAAAGCAGTTAGAAGGTAAGAGCTGGAGAAATGCAGAAATGACAAAGGAAAGCTCGATTGGAGTATCTGCTCCATCACTGTGAATGCAGAAAATTGTACCTCAGTCAGGAGAAGACAGACCTGGACTTAACTTATATTTCTAAAATACTAAAGTATGCAGTTTGGTAGTGAAAAATACGTGTAATTTTTCTGAGTGTCTAGGTTTGGTGATGGCTGAGCTGCCCTTTGATACCATACCATAATTAGTGGTGATACAGTTTTACATTTAAAGCAGCAGCATCGAAGCCTGGGAATATGTGTTAGTATAATATTTCCATCCTATTTAGACATTGACTTGTGCGTGCATTACAGTTTTCTCAGGATGACTCCAACAGAAGCTTTAAAATTTCCACTCAACATCTTTCTGATAATTGATATGCAGGTGCTATTTATAACTATAACCAAAAGGTCAAAACCAGGCATCATTGGCATTGGTGCTTTGATTAGATAATTATTTGATATATTGCTTTACTCCAAGGTTAAGGTATTCAATTGATGGAAATTGCTGACTCTTGGACTTTCAGATGTGGAAAATCCATCTTCCAAGTAGGGGATAGGGGAGACCTGGCTGAAGAGCAGTCCATTTTAAACAGTTTCCACAGGTCTAAACGGTAACAAGCCCAAGATGAACCATCTGTGTGATTTATTTAGAGCTATTAAAAAGAAAAAAAGAAAAAAACACTGTGTGCTCCATTAACTCAGGAATAGAGTCCAAAGGAATGGACCTGATGGACTCATGGCATTATTCTGGGAGATTCCTAATATTATGTCAGTTCCCGGTCCACTGTTTAAAAAGGCATTTTGATAAACATGTGCAGAGAAGGGCAGCTGAAATGTTGAAAGTGAAGGGAGTTACCAAAGATGCAAAGGGTTTGAAAATAATATTCCAACACTTTGAAGGGATGTATTCTACAAAAGGATGTACGTTTTTCTTGGTTTGAAAAGGAACTTTTTAACAATAGACTTCCTCAATCAAACTTCCTCTGTCCTAAAACCAAGGATGGAAGCTAGCTTAGGGGATGTGCCCTGGCACAGGCATCGAGAGCTGGACTTGACATTCTGTGAAGTCCTTCCCAACTTTAAGCTGCTGTGACTCCCATGTCGTAGATTAAGAATGCTGATGCAGGGAATTCCCTGGTGGCCCAGTGGTTAGGACCTGGCGCTTTCAGTGTGGTGGCCTGGGTTCGATCCCTGGTGGGGGAACTAAGACCCTGCAAGCCGTGTGGCATGGCCACAAAAAAAAAAAAAAAAAAGAATGTCGATGCATCTTGAGAGCAGCATGATACCTGGCTCTTTAAGGAACTCTCTGCGGTACAGTTCACAGGTTTTCTAAGAATCTGATGTAATCCAGCAAAACGCCTATATCCGTTATTGACTGCCACAAATAACGCTGCATGACAACCACCCACTACCCCCCAGTGACACACGATAATAAACATTTATTTTTGCCCTTAAGTTTGGGGGTTAGCTGGGCAGTTCTGCTGGTCTGGGCATAGTGGATCTCAGCTGGGCTCGCTCTTGTGTGCAGTGAGTAACGGGCTAGTTGGCTGGGGCCCACGGCACTTTTCTGTCTGGGCCTTGCCCTCCAGCAGCTAGGTGGGCTTGTGGTAGTGGCGGGGAGAGAGAGAAGCGTGCAAGGCCCCCTGAGTCATAGGCTTGGACCTGGCAACAGCCACTTCCGCCACATCCTGTTGGCTAACGCAAATTCCAAGGCCAACCCAGATTCAAAGGGTAGGAAAACAAATTCTACTTCCTCAGTGAAGGAGCTGCAAAGTCACTTACAAGAAGGTGAGGACACAGAGAGAGATGAAACATGGGGTCATTTTACAATCAGTCAGTTACACCGATATGAACTTATAAGGAAAAGTGTTTGTTTTTTTTTTTTTTTTGAAACTTTTTGAGTAACGTGTTGTGACTGTTTGAGACAGTGCTCTCTGGGTGTAGGAGTGTCACCTTTCTAGCATTGCAGTCCTAACTCTTTGCACGTTTGGTCTTTGTCGTTGGCAGAGTGTTCTCAGCCATTGTCTTTGGCGCGATGGCTGTGGGACAGGTCAGTTCATTTGCTCCTGACTATGCCAAGGCCAAAGTGTCAGCAGCCCATGTCATCATGATCATTGAAAAAACGCCTGTGATCGACAGCTACAGCACAGAAGGCCTAAAGCCGGTCAGTTTGATGTTTTGATTATATGATCTGCTCCTAACTGATGAATTTTAGTATTCTAAGTGGAAGTTTAATAAAAATCTGTGCTTTTTTTATTTGGTGGTAATAAAATGGAAGTTTCTCTGTCGTTTTAGTTCATTTTAGTAAATGCTGATAATACACGTTAATGTCTAGTACTTTTGTAGAACAAAGCCACACGGATGTAGAAATACCGCCCATTTTATACACAAATCCTACTAATCAGGTTTTATTATGTGTAGGTTACCCTATTCTTGGGGAACAGATTTGAGTTTTCACATTTGTATTGTGTTAACGAGACATGCTATGAAAACACTGACCCTTTTAGATCTTATGTATTACATGTTAGCAGTTACAAGTGAAGCCTGACTGTAGTACAAGTTCACTACCTTCTGATACCTGGCGGTAGAGAGGGTTGGCTGTTGTGAATTTTCAGGATTGCAACAGTCAAATTTACTGTTATTGTTCTGATTTTAGAATACAGTGGAAGGAAATGTGACATTTAATGAAGTCGTGTTCAACTATCCCACTCGACCAGACATCCCAGTGCTTCGGGGGCTGAGCCTCGAGGTGAAGAAGGGCCAGACGCTGGCCCTGGTGGGCAGCAGCGGCTGTGGGAAAAGCACGGTGGTCCAGCTCCTGGAGCGGTTCTACGACCCCTTGGCTGGAACAGTGGTGAGCACACTTCTTTTCTTCTTTTAAAAAAAGATTTTATTGGAGTAGAGTTGATTTACAATATTGTAAATCACTCAGCAAAGTGATTGAGTTATACATATACATATATTCATTCTTTTTCAGATTCTTTACCTGTATAGGTTATTACAGAATACTGAGTGGAGTTCCCTATACTATAGGGAACATATACAGTAGGTCCTTGTTGGTTATCTATTTTTATATATAGTAGTGTGTGTATGTTAATCCCAAGCTCATAATTTATTCCTCCCCCACCATGTTTCCCCTTTGGTAACCCTAAGTTTGCTTTCTATGTCTGTGAGTCTATTTCTGTTTTGTAAATAAGTTCATTTGTATTATTTTTTGAGATTCCACATATAAGTGATATTATATGATATTTGTCTTTCTCTGTCTGACTTACTTCACTTAGTGTCATAATCTCTAGGTCCTTCTGAGCACACTTTCTTATTCAGCTCATTTCAGTTTTTTCATCTTCTAAATGCCTAGATGTATTTTTTTTTTCAGATTTTTTTTTTTTTGATGTGGACTGTTTTCAAAGTCTTTATTGAATTTGTTACAATATTACCCCTGTTCCATGCTTTGGCCTTTTGGCCGTAAGGCGTGTGGGATCCCAGCTTCCCGACCAGGGATCGAACCCGCACTGGAAGGCAAGGTGTCAACCACTGGACTGCCAGGGAAACCCCTGCCTAGATGTATTTAATTCTCAACTATAAGCCATGGCTTTACAAACTTTTAAACAACGGTCCCACTTAAAGTCTGACATCCTAGATATAGTCTCCAAGCTGTGTCCACTGCCGCAGCCAACTTCTCCAGCCTTTCCCTCAACCCTGCTACTCTACCTTCCTCTGCAAGCAGCCTTTTTACCAGCCATCCCCCTTCCCTTGGTTAGGTCTTAGTTTACATGAGCAGATGCAGGAAAAAAAGCCAGAAAGACAGAGGAGGGGTGCTAAGAGAAACTAGTAAGATGGAAGCCAGGGATGGGAAGGGTTTCAACAAGGAGAAGGTAGTCGGCACTGACAAATGCCATGGAGAGATGGAGTAAGACGGAGACTGAAAACACATGGGAGGATTTGACAGTTAATGGGCTGCTTCTGACATTTCACAGGCTTCTCAGTGAAGTGATGGTGGTAGGAAACAGTTGAGCCTGGCTGAGGTGTGGTTAGGAGGGGAAATTTTCTGTGAATTCTGACGTTATGCTTCAATTTTGCGGTTAAAGTTTGGACAGAGAACTCTCGGTGAAAACCTTGCTGACACATGAAGCAATCAGAGGAGGAACTTTTAGCTCTCAGACACTGATCGTGGTCCTTAAGAGACATTTATTAAGCAGTGTGTTAAATGTTGAGCTCTAATGAGTTATAGGGGATGGTGTCTATCCTCAAAGATTTCAACGGAAGAGATGGGACATATCCTTCCATGAGTTCTGTTAAAGAAGAAGATAGGCCTAGAGCTACTTCTTAAGGAATAACGAGCTGGTTGCATAAAGCTGTAAGGGTGAGCAGTCAAGACATCGTTCGATGAAAGAGGTAACGTGAGCTGTGGCTGATGATTGATTTGTTCCCAGTGTAGCATATAGGCCAGTTTGGCTGAAATAGATTGAATTAGAGTAATGTTCTCAAACTTTTTCGATTATAACTCACTTAGGAAAGACCAAAAGAATTCCCCCCCACACACACCCTTATTACCCTCACAGTCACTGTAGTGGGAAAAAACACTTGGTGTTAATAGTGTTGGAGTTGAAAACAACAATGATAAACATACGTGCAGTGATTAGACAAGAAGAAAGTAAAGACATTAATGATTATTCTCCATGTTCATAAATTTAAAACATGGACCGTATCAGTTATGGTTCAGTGTAGGAAACAGAAACTGCTCTAGGTATTTCAAGCAGATACATATTCAATAAGGGGAATTCGGTGCTTACAGAATCACTGGAAGGGCTGGAAGAGTGAAAGTAAAAGTAAAAGTCAGCACTCCCAACATTCAAATCACAGCATCTCAGCTGAGGTCCCGTGGCCAGGAGGTTGTAGGAAATTATGCCAGTATCACAGCTGCTCCAAACCTGAAGACACAAGACCAGAGTCTGGGTGTTGTAAAGACTCCCGTCTGCCGAGACACAGGTGTTAGTTTACCACGGCCTCTGTCTCCCAGATTTTGCACACTGCATCTCACTGGTAGAACCTCAGTTACTTCTAGAACCAGAAGCGAGCCTGGGAAACAGTTTTTAGTCCTCTACTTCCTTGGTATGTGGAAGGCCAGACACAGAAGAATATGGAATTGAATGCTGAGTGTATAGGACAGTAACCATCTCAAGACAACACGGATCATGCCCTGAAAACAAAGTGTCCTCCTCCATTGCAGGGAATACGATGATCTGCTCCTGTGCATTTACACTAGAGCTTCGAAATACTGCCAAGTGCTCCACAGCAGCCAGACTTCTTAGTGGAAGGTGTCCTCAATAAACATTAGTAAATGTGCCAAGTTTTGTTTATGAATGTCAATTAGTGACCCTGAATAACTCAGTTAATAGGTTATTAGTGATTAGTTCTTTTTTTTTTTTTTTTTTTTTCTTTGGCCACACCTCGTGGCATGCAGGATCTTAGTTCTCCCACCAGAGACTGAACCCCCACCCCTTGCAGTAGAAGCTTGGAGTCTTTTTTAAAAATATTTATTAATTTATTTATTTGGTTGGTTGCACCAGGTCTTAGTTGTGGCAGGTGGGCTCCTTAATTGCAGCTTGCCAACTCCTTAGTTGCAGCATGCAGTCTTCTTAGTTGTGGCATGTGGGCTCCTGAGTTGCGGCAGGCCGGCTCCTTAGTTGTGGCATGCATGTGGGATTTAGTTCCCTGACCAGGGATTGAACCCGGGCCCCCTGCATTGGGAGCTTGGAGTCTTATCCACTGTGCCACCAGGGAAGTCCCAAAGCGCATGGAGTCTTAACTGCTGGACCGCCAGGGAAGTCCTGTGATTAGTTCTTGTTGCCATAAAAAATGAGTCTATGCATTTGAGCATCATTTGATCATAATGATCATTTGAAGCAAGGACTTGACCCTGAGGAGGTCGGGAAATCCTCATGACCATCAACGAGCCTCGAATCACACTCTGAGAAACATTGACCTGAGCGGAGGTTCTCAAGCTGGCATGGATCATAATGACCTAGAGAGCTAGTAGAGAACACCGCCACCCCAGCTCATTTACGAAGGTCAGGGCCTAGCCTTTTCATTTTTCCCAGGTGATTCTGATGCCAACCAGAGATGGAGAACCTCTGAACTGATAACTTTAAAAGGTTTAGATAAAATTGTGGCGAGTCTTGCAAAACCAAGCTATGGAATTGTTCAGAGAGTGGAGTTTCCAAGTTTGGTGGGGCCTGAAAGTTGTACAATTTCAGGGACTCTACTTGAAAGAATACAAAGTTATGGACACACAATTAGATACGAAAGTGAATATTTCCTTCAAATGAGAAAAATTCACAACAAAATATTAAAACCTTAAAGATTCTGGTCCCTCTCCTTTTTAGGCAGGTTATCCTAAATGCTTACCCAGAAGACCTGGGCTCTCTCCCATCCAGAACACTGTTCAACTCCCAGCATTTGCCTGCAAATGGGCATCCTTGAATCTTAAGTTCATTAGCTTCACTGAGACTCACTCTGGTTTGAGTCTTCCCCTGACCTTTCCTTTCTTCCCTTGCCAGCCCATGCTATGCGCTGCCACCAGAGTCCTCTCTCCCTCTTAGGACAAAGTTAGCAACCTGTTGTCTGGGTATTACCCAGTGGGTGCCTGGGCTAAGATGGAGACATTTCTCTTTTGAGGGAAGACAGAAAGTATTTTTCAATTCTGAGACACTGTGTTGCTAAAATCCAACCTGTAGTGTGTAGATCCAATCCGAGCTCCCTCAATCACTAACAGTGTGACCTTGAACAAGTGACTTAACTCTGCTCGTGTCCTCATTGGTAAAATGGGGATTAAAATCACATCTACCTCACGAGCGTTGTCGTGAATATTAAACGAGAGAGGGCATGAGGTGTACTTACAACAGGACCTATAATATAGTCAATGCTCAATATTTTATCTATGATTACCATTTCAGAGTAAATACATACAGCAGGATAATACATATTTAACATCTGATTGTGCTACTGAAATCAGGTAGTAGATTTAAGTTTAGAATAGAGATAGCTTGTCATTTTAATTTAGCCTTTCATTGTTTTTGTTTATTTGTTTGTTTTTTGGCCTTTCATTGTTATTGTCAATGTGTTACTTTAAGTTTTTATTTAGGCCAGTATCTTTTTCTTTTCTTTTTTTTCCGCCGTGCCACACAGCATGTGGGACCTTAGTTCCCCAACCAGGGATCAAACCTACAGCCCCTGCATTGGAAGTGTGGAGTCTTAACCACTGGACCTCCAGGGAAGTCCCAGGACCAGTATCTTTTGAGCAGTGTTCACTGACTCCCTGGACTTCCTTGGTCTTCCCTCAGACGGCCACCCATGCCTCAGCCAAAGAAGCTCTGCATTGATCTTTTTACATTTGGTCTTCTAAACGTGTTTCCCCTAAGGAAAGGATTCTTTAGCAAACACAGGTTTTAAATAGTTTTAGTTGCTGTGTATAGTGTGGGGATGAGGAGGCCCAAGCGTCTTCTTGAATGCAGTGTGATGGAGAAACTCATTAAAACTTGCTGGGATCAGTCATATATGACTGACTGTATTCGTTTGACGGTGTCTATTTTTTCTCCCAGGGGTATAAGCCTGGAAAAAAGTTTTTAAAAAAACTACTCTTTCTTTCCTCAGATTTCCATTTTTCACACTGTTCCATCTAACAAGATCTGCTGTTTCGCCACATCCTTGTATGGTTTTTCCTGCCTCTCTTCACTCTCTACTTTCCACCTTCACTTAACACTGTGAGGAGGCCTGGAGCATAGATGCTTGGAATAGTCTCCATGGCAACCGGGCTTGGTACTAATAAGGTCATGGGTGTGTTTTCCATCCATCCTTGCACCTGCCAGCTTCACAGACAGAAGCTGTCTTCCTGCAGCAAAGACTGTACCCTACCCCTGGCCAGCTGTCTCCCAGAGGCACCCAGCCAGGTACACGGGATTCAAAGTGTCTATATAGCTCAGAACATACTCATCACCACTATTATAAAAGCTCGAAGCTGAGTCACTGATGCCTTCTTCAGCGAGAATGAACAGCTCTCACTAGAATGCCAGCGTTCTCTTGCAAAGTAGATCTTTGGGGCAGACACGTCTGCATCAGAGAGGAAGGATTTTTATCGGCCAGGCTGTATGGGTACGCCCCAGGCTTCTGCAGGATAATCCAAGGGGAGACAGGTCACTAGAGAAAGGGCGGCCTCTCCCTCCTGCTCCTTTGGGTCAGCATCCAAATCGCAGACAGTCCTTCACATACCCTGTGCCCAGCACTATGCTCAGTAGGGTTCATACATGACTTCATTTAATCCTCAATTCTGCGACTTTAGGAATTATCATTCCCATTTTACACACAAAGAAACTAAGAGACATTAATTCACATTCCTAAGATCAACAACGATTTAGAGATATAACAGCCACCTTCCGACGCTCGCTTCTGTTTCATGTAAGTCCTCAAAAACTTGACCCTAACTAACAGGTCAGATCAGAAACGTGACCTACAAACCTATTATATGGTATAGCAGTTAGTTATTTCCAATCTAATGGTGGCTACTTTTCCTGTGAAAAATCAATACATAAGAATAAGGAGGTCAGAATACATCCCAGAATTAGAATGCATTTTATTAGTTTCCTGTGGCAGCTATAACAAATTACAGCAAATTTAGTGGGATAAAACAACACAAATTTATCTTAGAAATTCTGGAGGTCAGATGTCCGAAGTGGATCTCACTGGGCTAAAGTCAAGGTGTCAGCAGGGCTCTGTGCCTTCTGGAGGCTCTAGGGGAGAATCTGCTTTCTTACCTTTTCTAGCCCGTGGCCCCTTCCTGCATCTTCAAAGCCAGCAATGGCCGGTTGAGTCTTTCTCATATTGCTCCACTGTGATACCCACTCTCCTGCCCCCCTCTTGCACAGTTAAGGACCCTTATGATTATGTTGGGTCCCCCTGGATAATCTAAGGTAACCTTGTCCTTTTGAGGTCAGCTGATGAGCAACCTTACATCGTAATTCCATCTACACTTGTAGATAGCATTCGCAGGTTTCATGAATGAGAACATGGATGTCTTGGATGGAGGAGAGGTGCATTATTCTGCCTACCACATGCATAGGGTTAAAACAGAAGAAATATGATGGTTCCTCAAAGCATACTTTTATGACCTTATTCAATTAACCTTGACAATCCAAACTGAAAACAACAATAAAAGTCTCATGATAACCTGGCAATCTTAATGTATGAAATAACGATATTAATTTTGCTAAATTCAAAAAATGTGCTGGTTCTGAAGATGATCTGTGATCTCTTGTTTTCAGCTAATTGACGGCAAGGAAATAAAGCACCTGAATGTCCAGTGGCTCCGAGCACACATGGGCATCGTGTCCCAGGAGCCCATCCTGTTTGACTGCAGCATCGGCGAGAACATCGCCTACGGGGACAACAGCCGGGTCGTGTCACAGGAGGAGATCGTGCAGGCAGCCAAGGAGGCCAACATACACCCCTTCGTCGAGACGCTGCCTGATGTAAGTCTCTCTCCAAATAAGGTGCCTGGGATCCTGTGGCAGCCCCCCTGGCCTATGCTTGTGACTTCTAAAGGGATGGATCCCAAAGGTGAAGTGAGCAACTAAAACACACGTCCACCTGTATACAAGCATCTGCCTGCACTTCCTATCCCCAGTGGATGTGATGTTTACCTGATTGCCCGACTCACTCCCTGTGAGCAGCCTGACCGAAAAGTACATATGCCTGGGAGGCCTTTCCCTTTAAGTCTGGGTGCAGGGCCCACAGAAGCAAGAGTGACCCTCCCCCACCATTTCTCTCCCAACCTTCCTTCCTTCCACCTCCTTGCCGCTCTCCCCCAAGCCTCAAACCTCCCTCTGTGGAGTCGGGCCAGGCCAGGGAACTGGCCCCATGCCAGAAAGAAGGCTCTGAGTAAGGCTGAGCCATTGGAGTGTAATCTCTCACCATTGCACATTCCATGCGCCCCAACCTCTGCTTGTAGGGCTGATTATTGAAACCTTTCCTGGGCTGTTGTCCCACGGATGCCTTCTGAATTCCTCCCAGGAAGTTAGGTAAATGGAACCTCTTGCCCTCTCTTAAGCCTCTTAGGTCCTGTATTTTGCATTGCAATCTAGACCTATCTTCTCTAACCCACCCGCCCCCATTATCACAAGTTATGTTCTTTATTTTAAGGAAGTGCCCCCCTAAAAAATAAAGCTCAGTAGCCTGAAACTGGCGGAGAAGGTCCTCTCCTCATGGGGAAAGATGGCAATGCCTTATGGCCCCAACCCTCTCCCAAGATTTCCTTTTCTGGAGGCTCTTCTTTGGATAACTGCTGTCACCACACATCATAGACCCCAGGGAAGAGGCGTTGTCCCCTCCCCTCCTTTAACCTTCTAGCCCATCTGTGGATAATTGGCCCTTCCCAAGGCTAGAACATTTAAAGCATATAACCTTAATTCCCTTTACTCATGGCGAGGTCAGTGTTCTCAAAGTCTGGGCGTGGGCCAGAACATCAGCATAACCTGGGATCTTGTAAGAAATGCAGATTTTCAGGCCTGACCCCAGACCTGCTGAATCAGAAACTTGGAGATAAGGTCTAGCAATCTGTGTTTTAATATCCCAGGTGATACTGATGCAGGTAAAGTTTGAGAACCACTGGGCTAGGGGTTAACAAAGGCAAATACAGAGAGTAATTATTATCTAGCTTATGAAATATACCTTGCCCCTCTCACATTTGTCTACCACTGGGACCTACCTTTCTGGGCTCTGGGCTCTGTCTACAGAGCACACCTGTAGACATCATAATTCTTTTCCTCAATGTCTAGACCTGGAAAGAGAAGGCAAAACCACTTAAGTCCTATTTTCTGTCCAAGGACCTACCTCTTCACCTGAGTGGTTCACACTAGGATTTACCTCACCCTGCAGGGGACTGGTCTAGTTTCCTCCTCTCAGGGGTACAGCCCTGCCTTTATCTGCCTCAACAGGATCAATACTGTGGCAGTGCAGCCTGGTAACCTCTACACCCTCATGGGACTTGCTCCAGTGCTCTGACCTTCCTGGTGGCTGCAGCTCTGGGTTGGGCCAGTCCCTAGCATCTGCTGGAAGCTCCCCTGGGCTCGCTAACTCCACCTGCAGGTGGAGAGCTATATGTTGAGTGCCATAGAACTAAGGTTGCCAGAAATAGCAAGTAAAAACAGGCAACTCTACATAGATTGAATTTTTTTTTAATTGAAGGATAGTTGATTTACAATGTTGTGTTAATTTCTGCTGTACAGCAAAGTGATTCAGCTATATATATATATATATATATATACAGTTAATTTCTGCTGTACAGCAAAGTGATTCAGCTATATATATATATATATATATACACACACACACACACATTCTTTTTTTAATATTCTTTTTCATTATGCTTTATCATAGGATACTGAATATAGTTCTCTGTGCTCTACAGTAGGACCTTGTTGTGTATCCATTCCATATATAATAGCTTACATCTGCTAACCACAGCCTCCCACTCCGTCCCTCCCCTCCCCCCTTCCCCCTTGGCAACCACAACAAGCCTGTTCTCTATGTCTATGAGTCTGTTTCTGTTTCGTAGACAGGTTTATTTGTGTCATATTTTAGATTCTGGAAATGTATAAGTGATATCATAATGGTATTTGTTTTGTTCTTTTTTATGGCTGAGTAATATTCCATTGTATATATGTACCACATATTCTTTATTCATCTGTCAATGGACATTTAGGTTGCTTCTATGTCTTGCTATTGTGAATAGTGCTGCTATGAACAATAGGGGTGCATGTATCTTTTTGAGTTATAGTTTTGTCTGGATATATGCCCAGGAGTGGGATTGCTGGATCATACGGTAATTCTATTTTTAGTTTTCTGAGGAACCGCCATACTGTTTTGCATAGTGGCTGCACCAGCTTAACATTCCCACCAACAGTGTAGGAATTAGAACATGAATTTTAAAGTCAAACTCTGGATGTCAGAATCAGAGCCCACAGTTTGACTAACATTTCAGCCTGGCAAGGGCCTGAAAATTAAAATATAATATGTTTTTTTTAGGTTACACATTACATTTCTGCTCTCCCCTACATACCCTATTAATTCCTGTCCTTATTGTCATATTGGATACTTAGTGAGCATTATCTACTCTGGAAAACAATATGTGAAAAATTTCAGGAGAACTCTGAAAACAAAAGTAAATCAGGAGATTTCAGCTTTTCAAGTTAGATATCAAATAGAGTTTCTTAGCATCCATTAAAATTGTTGAAGCTTTGGAGATAGTCTTATAAAAACAGACAACAAAAGGCTAGCATCCCAAGAATTTCTTCCCTTCCTCACTTTACTTTTTTTTAAAGGATATTATCATAATCAACATTTTATTTTTTTTAACATCTTTACTGGCGTATAATTGCTTTACAATGGTGTGTTAGTTTCTGCTGTATAACAAAGTGAATCAGCTATACGTATACATACATCCCGTATCCCCTCCCTCTTGCTTCCTTCCTCACTTTAAAATAATGCAGAGAGCATCACCTGCTGGTTATAAATAAAATGAGTTTCAATTATTTTATTATGCATAGCCGGTTAAAATCAAATTTCCTTCCTCCTACCAGTCTTTGTCCCAAATGCAATGAAACCAGAAGGCTGGAAGAGCCTCACATTGCAACAGTCATCTTCCTCATAAATATGTTGACCTGTCTACACTAAAGCATAACTTTGAAGACCCAAACGTCTGTTTTCAAGAAGAGAGGTTAATCCTGCCATTTAGAGCTATGTTTTTGTAGTTTAACTCTTCTTCAACCCATTCTTAGCTTCTGAACCTAAACTTTTTTGTGTATATGGAAGTGGTTATCCTATTTTCTGCAAGCAAACTCTCTCTTGGAACTTTATCAATTCTACTTTTCATAATAACAAAACCCTGTTTACAGAAATATAACACCAGAGTAGGAGACAAAGGAGCTCAGCTCTCTGGTGGCCAGAAACAACGCATTGCAATAGCTCGTGCCCTTGTTAGACAGCCTCGTATTTTGCTTCTGGATGAAGCTACATCAGCTCTGGATACAGAAAGTGAAAAGGTAAGAATTTAACGTGGACTCATTCACACTTGAAGCAGTTGTCTCTTAAAAGGTTTAAATTTATGCTTCTATCTTCTACAGTAGAGAACAAAATTCAGCCAGATATTGAGTTTTGTTACTTTCAGTGGAATTTAAACACTTTCAGTAGCTGTCATTCAAGAGAACTAAGATGAAACAAGGCAGATTAGTCTTATAACGCTTGTGCTCCAAAAATCAGCCCCAGATCACTTTGTATTGATCTAAGAAGCTGCATTCAGGAGGCATAGTCCCATTTCTACTGGCACCCTCTCCTCAACAACTATATAAAAAAGTGGAAGCACAGAACAATGTTAAAAGCTGACTGTACTTGAAGGTAAATACTAGCAATTGTTTTCAGTTTGAGAAGAAGTTGAGTGTTCAGGTATCTGAAAGATAAACTCATTCTGAGTTTTTTTTTTTAATCTTAAAAATACCAAAATTCAAGGAGGCTGTGTTTGGCCTGTGCTCAGGCTTCCTGTATTTACTGTAGTGCTAGACCAGAAGGATGCCACAAGGCTGGGCACACTACTAAGTGCTTCTAAATGATTGCATAGGCTGTATTTACAGTCGTAACTTTGAGATAAACCAAATTAGGATTTAGTGTTCTTCTGGTATGACAGATCCCTTGCTTTGTAAAATCTGTGTTATATTCCATTGACACCACTGTTAGAGAAGCACGTATCGTTGGAGAAATTAATTGTGAGGCTTGTTATGGAGGAGAAATTCAAGGGAGTGGATTATTATGATCAGAGTTAATTTGTGTGATTATTGAACAGGTTGTCCAAGAAGCCCTGGACAAAGCCCAAGAAGGGCGCACCTGCATCGTGATTGCTCACCGCCTGTCCACCATCCAGAATGCAGACTTGATAGTGGTGTTTCAGAACGGCAAAGTCAAGGAGCACGGCACACACCAGCAGCTGCTGGCACAGAAGGGCATCTATTTCTCCATGGTCAGTGTCCACGCTGGAGCAAAGCGCTAGTGAACTGTGACCATACGAGCTATTAAATATTGCCTAATATTTGTGTTAAAATATGGCATTTAATCAAAATTTTAAAAGTGAGCACTTCCTGGGAAAACTATGTAGAGTTACTTATTTAACATTTCCTGCTGCAGTGGAAGATCATTCCACCCAGTTCAGAGTCTTCAGAGACTATAATTGAAGGAACAGAAAGAAACAGGATCAACTGGAGAAAAGTAATGGTTTTAATTACTTTATAAAATTTATAGAATCATTCAAAGTAGATTTTGTTAATAAAGTGTATAATTTTTGTTTATATTTTCTTATTCAGACTGTAACTGACTACCTTGCTAAAAGATTATAGAAGTAGCAAAAACTACTGAATGTTTGCATAAAGTGCCTATAATAAAACTAAACTTTTATATGACTGGAGTCATCTTGTCTAAAGTGCCTGTAAATCTATCATCTCCCAGTTGGACTGCTGAAGATCGTTTCTGCATTTTAAAAAAGGACTTCTTTAAAAACTCTCATTAATTTTTGTAAGAATGGTTAAACAGTGTAATAATTCCTATTGTACCTATTGTACATGTCTTTTCACGTTGGGTTCTACCAAGCCATCTGGCTTCATTCTTCTTGGACTTGATCCTGCTGATTCTTACATTTCCACTTTACGCTGGCTGTCAAACCGACCACATAGATCAATACAGGATTTTAGGGGCTGAGATGGGGCAGAGGATGGACAATTGTGAACTGTATACTCTGATGTACATTGAATATCTTGCATTGCTCTTATAAAGGGCTCTTACAGGATTTTAATACTTTTGCATTTTAAAAAATACAATTCTTTTTCTGTTTTGATAATGCATCACTTTTCCCAGTAACTGGTCTCTTTCAAAGTTGATCCTTCTGGTGGCAGGTGATTAAAATGTGCCATAAGTTTAAATACATCATCATGAAAACATGATGAAAAAGGAAAATATCACCAGAAAATGATACTCTGACTATAAAAAGACAAGCCAAAAAGCACTATAAACATGATTGAAAGTCACAAGCTGGGAGCAATATTTGCCATATTTATTATAAATAATTGGTATTGTTAATATATAAAGAATTTTAAAAGGAAAAAATGCCATCACCTCCAAGGAAAAATTGGCAGAGGACATGGTCCAGTAAATCCCAAAGAAGAAATTCAGGAGAAAGAAAGTGCACACTCTCAGAGAAATGTAGATTAAAACAACAAACCCTTGAGGGGTAACATCAGCCCCATGGCGGAATAAGACATCCTTTGTTTCTCCCTCAATGACATAATTTGGCATCCAAGCACAGACAAAAGTACCTTTTTTGGGAGCTGTGGGATCCAGCATCATATGCCACGGGACCTAAGAGGAGTCTTGCTTCCCCGTGAGTCAGCTAATAGGGATAAAGACCTGGGTCCTGGCTGTGGACCCTGCAGTAGCCTGTGAACTGGCTCCAGCCCCCCTTGGCCTTGGTCCAGGAGCCCCTGGAAAACACTGTCTAAGACAATCACCCACAGACCGTAGAGCCTTTGTACAAGTCCCGGTTTCCAGATGAGAAGTTCCAGCACACCTTTGGAGCCAAAAAACTCTGAGTTTGGAAGCATTGAGAGGATGAGAGGAACAGCTTGACCTGACTTGCACCACCCCTCCCCGCAAGGGGACACAGCTTAGGGCCAAGAGAGATCTCCGCCTGTGATTTCTCTCAGGGAAAGTGAGAGCTTGTGAGTGACACGTGGCTCATGGGAGACTGCCAAAGGCGCTCCTTTCTCTCTCCCCTCATCCAGAGTACTGAAACATGAACTGCATGACTGAGAGGCAGGAAGAGATGGAGAATGGCACATAGCTCCCTCAGAGGGTGTTAAAGGGACACAGAGCCTGCTAACCACATTCAAGAAGTCTGCCCTGAAGCCGCTGGGAACGCCTCACCTGCAGATCCTCCAACGGGCGCAGGGGTGTCCCCAGTGCTCAGTATGCCTCACCCACACAAACCCCCTGACCCTGTGGCTGGCTCCCTGTGTGTGCTCCCAGCAGCAGTGGTGAGAGCAAGATCTGGCAGATGGTGAGTGATATTCAAGCCCACAAAGAATGCAGGCTTGAATCTGCAGGCCAGGGAGAGACCACAAATGAGCTTCAGGGCCACCTTTGACAAACAAAAGGGAGGCAGCCAATACATGGCTTGGTGCATTGCAGATCAAGGGGAGGCGTATAAGCTTAAGGATTCTGCCACAAGAGGGAGCAAGAAGTGTGGATCAGGTATAACCAGAGAAGGCCTGAGAAAGCCTCAGAATCACTAGCAGGGCTGATGGAAGATACTTCTCTCCTGAAGCCAGTTAATAAAGACAGGAGGAGGTGACTTTAACTTCAAATGGGAAGACAGCAATGCAGAACTTCAAGGAATGTGAAAAATCAAGGAAACATGACACCACCAAAGGGTCACAATAATCTTCCAGTAACCAACCCAAGACATGGAGATCTGTGATTTGTCTGGTAGTGAATTCAAACATGCTGTTTTAAGGAAAGTCTGTGAGTTCAAAGAAAATACAAAGACAAGTCAACAAAATTAGAAAAACAATACACAAACAAAATGAGAAATTTAACAAAGAGATAGAAAATATTAAAAGGAACCAAACAAATTCTGAAGCTGAAGAATACAGTGAATGAAATGAAAAATATAATAAAGAGCATCAGTAGCAGAATAGGTCAGTCAGAAGACAGAAGAGAAGAACTTTGAAGTTACCTAGTCAGAGGAGAGAACAAAGAAAAAAGAATGGAAGAGAATGAGAAAGCCTACATGATATATAGAGTACTATCCAAAGAACCAATTTGTGAATTATTGGTGTTCTGGAAGGAGAAGAGAGGACAGAAAGCTTATTTAAAGAAATAGCTAAGAATTTTCCAGACCTGGGCAGAGATTTAGATCTCCAAATTCACAAAGCTTGTAGGCCACCCAACAAAATCAACCTAGAGAGATCCTCTCCAATACACATTATAATAAAACTGTTAAAAATCTAAAACAAGGAATCTTAAAAGCATCAAGAGAGGAAAAAAGCTTATAACTTTCAAGAGAACCTGCATAAGGCTATCAGTGGATTTCTCAGCAGAAATCTTACAGGCCAGGAGAGAGTGGGATGATACATTCAAAGTGCTGAAAGGAAAGAAAAAAGGCCCTGCCAATCAAGAATACTCTGTCCAGCAAAGTTGTCCTTCATAAACGGAGGAGAGAGAAGGACTTTCTCAGACAAACAAAAGCTGACAGAATTCACCACCACAAGACCTGCCTTACAAGAAATGCTGACAGGAGTTCTTCAAGCTGTAATGAAAGGATGCTAATTAGTAACATGTAGTCAACTTCAGAATTCTCTGATACTGTAATATGGTGCTGTATTAAAAGTTATAGGACAGTATAAAGGTTAAAGGACAAGAGTATTAATAATAGCTATAGCTACAATTTATTAATAAATGCACAATATAAAGAGGTAAATTGTGGGCTTCCCTGGTGACACAGTGGTTAAGAATCCGCCTGCCTGCCAATGCAGGGGACATGGGTTCAAGCCCTGGTCTGGGAAGATCCCACATGCCGCGGAGCAACTAAGCCCGTGTGCCACAACTACTGAGCCTGTGCACCACAACTACTGAAGACTGCGCGCCACAGCTCCTGAAGCCTGTGTGCCTAGAGCCTGTGCTCCGCAACAAGAGAAGACACCACAATGAGAAGCCCACGCACCACAACGAAGAGTAGGCCCCACTCGCCACAACTAGGGAAAGCCCGCGTGCAGCAACGAAGACCCGACACAGCCAAAAATAAATAAATAAAATTTAAAAAAAGATGCACCACAACTACTGAAGACTGCGCGCCACAGCTCCTGAAGCCTGTGTGCCTAGAGCCTGTGCTCCGCAACAAGAGAAGACACCACAATGAGAAGCCCACACACCACAACGAAGAGTAGGCCCCACTCGCCACAACTAGAGAAAGCCCGCGTGCAGCAACGAAGAGCCGACACAGCCAAAAATAAATAAATAAAATTTAAAAAAAGAGGTAAATTGTGACATCAAAAACATAAAAGGGGGGAGTAAAAGGTTAGAGTTTTTGTATGCAAAGTTGTTATCAGTGTAAAATAAACTATTATATCTGTAAGATGTTTTATGTAAGCTTCATGGTAACCACAAAGCAAAACCCTACAGCAGATTCACAGAAGAGAAGAGAATCAGAGCATACCACTATGGAAAATCATCAATTCACAAAGGAAGGCAGCAAGAGAGGAAGAAAGGAACAAGGGAACTACAAAATAGCCAGAAAGCAATTAACATGATAGCACTAAGAAATCATTACCTATCAATAATTACTGTAAACATATGTTGATTAAATTCTCCAATTAAAAGGCATAGAGTGGCTGGATAAGGCCCAATTATATGCTGACTACAAGAGACTTCCTTCAACTTTAAGGACACACATAGGCTCAAAGTGAAGGCATGGAAAAAGATACTCCATGCAAGCAGAAAACAAATGAGAACAGATCTAGCTATACTTATATCAGAGAAAATAGACTTAAAGCCAAAAACAATAACAAGAGACAAAGAAGGTCATTATATAATGATAAAGGAGTCAATTCATCAAGAAGATATCACAGTTGTGAATATATATGTGCGCAACATTGGAGCACCTAAATATATTCAGCAAATACTAAGAGATCTGAAGTGAGAAATAGACAATACTATAATAGTAGGGGACTTCAATATCCTACTTTCAACAATAAAGAGATCATCAACAAAGAAATGTTGGATCTGAACTACACTTTAGACCAAATGGATTAGCAGACATGTAGGGAACATTCCATCCAACAGCAGCAGAATACACATGCTTCTCAAGTACACATGTAAAAATTCTCCAGGAGAGATCATATGATAAGTCACAAAAGCAAGTGTTAGTAAATTTAAGAAGATTAAAATGATGCCAAGTATCTTTTTTAACCACAGTGATAGAAACTTAAAATCAATGACAGGAGGAAAGTTGGAAAATTAACAATAATATGGAAATTAAACACTCCTGAACAACCAATGGGTTAAGGAAGAAAACAAAGGGGAGATTTAAAAAAATA
>NC_041218.1:78626533-78656668 GCF_002837175.3 Physeter macrocephalus
CCGACACAGCCAAAAATAAATAAATAAAATTTAAAAAAAGAGGTAAATTGTGACATCAAAAACATAAAAGGGGGGAGTAAAAGGTTAGAGTTTTTGTATGCAAAGTTGTTATCAGTGTAAAATAAACTATTATATCTGTAAGATGTTTTATGTAAGCTTCATGGTAACCACAAAGCAAAACCCTACAGCAGATTCACAGAAGAGAAGAGAATCAGAGCATACCACTATGGAAAATCATCAATTCACAAAGGAAGGCAGCAAGAGAGGAAGAAAGGAACAAGGGAACTACAAAATAGCCAGAAAGCAATTAACATGATAGCACTAAGAAATCATTACCTATCAATAATTACTGTAAACATATGTTGATTAAATTCTCCAATTAAAAGGCATAGAGTGGCTGGATAAGGCCCAATTATATGCTGACTACAAGAGACTTCCTTCAACTTTAAGGACACACATAGGCTCAAAGTGAAGGCATGGAAAAAGATACTCCATGCAAGCAGAAAACAAATGAGAACAGATCTAGCTATACTTATATCAGAGAAAATAGACTTAAAGCCAAAAACAATAACAAGAGACAAAGAAGGTCATTATATAATGATAAAGGAGTCAATTCATCAAGAAGATATCACAGTTGTGAATATATATGTGCGCAACATTGGAGCACCTAAATATATTCAGCAAATACTAAGAGATCTGAAGTGAGAAATAGACAATACTATAATAGTAGGGGACTTCAATATCCTACTTTCAACAATAAAGAGATCATCAACAAAGAAATGTTGGATCTGAACTACACTTTAGACCAAATGGATTAGCAGACATGTAGGGAACATTCCATCCAACAGCAGCAGAATACACATGCTTCTCAAGTACACATGTAAAAATTCTCCAGGAGAGATCATATGATAAGTCACAAAAGCAAGTGTTAGTAAATTTAAGAAGATTAAAATGATGCCAAGTATCTTTTTTAACCACAGTGATAGAAACTTAAAATCAATGACAGGAGGAAAGTTGGAAAATTAACAATAATATGGAAATTAAACACTCCTGAACAACCAATGGGTTAAGGAAGAAAACAAAGGGGAAATTTAAAAAAATATCTTGAAACAAATGAAAATGGAAGCAACATACCAAAACCTATGAGATGCAGCAAAAGATGTTTTAAGAGGGAAGTTTATGGAAGTAAATGCCTACATTAAGAAACGAGAAAGATCTCAGAAAAGCTACCTTTACACTTCAAGAAACTAGAAAAAGAAAAATAAACTAAGACCAAAGTTATCAGCAGAAAGGAAATAAGATCAGAACAGAAATAAATAAAGACTAGAAAAACAAAAGAAAAGAAGAATGAAATTAATAACTTTTTTTGAGAAGATAAGCAATATTGACAAAACTAGCTAGAAAGGAAAACAGAAATCAAATAAAATTGGAAATGAAAGAGGAGAAATTACAACTGATGGCACAGAAATAGAAAGGTTCATAAGAGACTACTATAAACAGTTATACACCAACAAATTGGATAAAAGCAAACTGATAAATTCTTAGAAACATACACCATACCAAGACTGAATCATGAAGAAGTCAAAAATCTGAATAGACCAATAATGACTAAGGAGATTAAGTCAGTAAACCAAAACCTCCCAACAAAGAAAAACCCAGGGCCAGATGGTTTCACTGGTGAAGTCTACCAAACATTTAAAGAAGAATAACACCAATCTTTCTCAGACTCTTCCAAAAAATTGAATAGGAGGGACCACTTCCAAAGTCATTTTACGAGGCCAGCATTGTCCTGATTAAAAAGCCAAGTAAGAACATTACACGGAAACGACAGACAAATATCTGTGATGAATATAGATGCAAAAATTCTTGATAAAATACTAGCAAACTGAATTTAACTGCACATTAGAAGGATCATGCAGCATGATCAAGGGGGCTTTATCCCTGGGATGCAAGGGTGGTTCAACATATGCAAATCAATAATTTATTAATAAATTAATTTTATTAAATAAAATTAATAAAATGAAAAATAAAAATGAGATCATCTCAACCGATGCAGAAAAGAATTTGACAAAATACAACATCCTTTCATGGTAAAAACTTTCAACAAATTGGTTATATAGGGAATATACCTTAACACAATAAAGGCCATATATTGTAAGCCTACAGCTAACAGCATACTCATTGGTGAAAAGTTGAAAGCTTTTCCTCTAAGATCAGGAATGAGATAAGAGTCCCCACTCCCGACTCCTAGTCAACATAGTACTGGGCATTCTAGCCAGAGTAATCAGGCAAGAAAAAAAAATGGCATTCACATCAGAAAGGAAGAAGTAAAATTGTCTTTGCAGATGATATGATCATATACACATACAGAATGTCCTGAAGTTTCTACCAAAAAATGTGTCTTTCTCTGCCTGGCTTATTTCACTTAGCATAATGCCCTGCAGGTTCATTTGTGTTGCCACAAATGCAGGATTTCCTTCTTTTTATGGCTGAACAGTATTCCATTTTATGTATATACCACATTTTCTTTATCCAGTCATACTTTGATGGATACTTAGATTGTTTCCAAATTTTGGCTACTGTGAATAATGTGGCAATGAACATGCAGTGCTGATTTCATTTCCTTCAGATATATACCCAGAAGTGGAATCGCTGGATCATGTGGTAGTTCTATTTTTAATTTTTTGGGTAACTTCCGTACTGTTTTCCATATTAAGCCACCAAATTTGTGGTAATTGGTTACAGTAGCCTTGGGAAACTGATACAGGCTTCAAATCAGGGAAGCTAAATATAATGCTTTATTTTATTTTTTTTAAAAGGAGTGTAATGAGGCTCTGAGTTGGGCTAGCGAAAAGAGAGAAGAACGGGTGGCTGTGAGAAATATCCATAGTCTAGATGTGAAAGGTGGAGGGAGGAAAAAAATTGGCTAGGAAAATGCTGTGACATTGATGGAGGTGAGGAACTCTTAGGAGGAAGATGATGTGTTCATATGGCTTGAAGGTGACATCATAGTAGAAGGTTTTGAAAAGTGTTGCCCTTGGGTGCTAACTAAACACAGATGGGTCCCCTGTGTGCTGTTTGCTTAAATTCAGCTCTTATTTTCTTAGTTCCATTCTGCGATTCTCCAGCTCTGTCCAACTCTAAACAATGATGGTGATTTTGTTCACCAGAACGAACTTCTGAATTCAGGCCAAAGTGTGTTTCTGTTTCCTGACACAAAAAGCAGCCACTTGTTTCCAGGTCTCAATAATAAGAAGTCTTTTTTTTTTTTTTTTGCGGTATGCGGGCCTCTCTCTGTTGTGGCCTCTCCCGTTGCGGAGCACAGGCTCCGGACATGCAGGCTCAGCGGCCATGGCTCACGGGCCTAGCCACTCCGTGGCATGTGGGATCCTCCTGGACAGGGGCACGAACCCGTGTCCCCTGCATCGGCAGGTGGACTCTCAACCACTGCGCCACCAGGGAAGCCCAAGAAGTCTTTTTGATTCATTTTTCTTACTCACATCTTCATTTCAGATGCCTGCTTCTAATTTGTGAACCTTTTGAGGAAAGGATTATGTCTTTGCATCACTTTGCTCTTTTGTCTGGCAACATCCTTAGTGTATACTCGAGGTTCAGTGTCTGCTCTTTTGCCAATTTTTTTTTTAATCTAGTATGTACATTCCTCTGGGTCAATTTGGCTTTATCAAAAATTAACATCTGAAAAGTCATTTGTTAATATAAGATATATTAACAGTATTCTTATCTAAGGCCATAAAGTTTTACATAAAAAATAGGGAGGGGAGCTCATCATTACCATAAGACCTGTGACCCACCTTTACCTACTCTACCAAATAAAAGGGAAAACTGTATGGGAATTGTGTCCATAATTTTGTAAAAGAAAAAAATTTTTTTAAGAAGTTAGAGTAGTCTGATAACAGTATTATACCAATGCCAACGTCCTGGGTTTGATTTTGTATTATAGTTACTACCTGCTGTCATTCAGGAAAGCTTGATGAAGGGTACACAGGACTCAGGACTTGACAATTTTTGCAACTTCCTATGAGTCTATGATTATTTAACAAGAAAAAGTTAAAAGAGAAATAGGAGAATCATATGGTGAAACTTTACTTAGAGACTTGCTGCTCTTGGAATTATCTCGCAGTCCAGTGGTTAGGACTCTGCGCTTCCACCGCAGGGGGTACGGGTTCGATCCCTGATCAGGGAACTAAGATCCTGCAAGCCACATGGCGTGGCCAAGAAAAAAAAAATTGCTGCTCTTGCAGTGATAATAATTTGGGCTAAAATCTGAAAAATGGGGAGTTACCCAGGAAATGGTGTGAGTGTGGAAGACAGGACATAGGGATGAAGGGACAGCATTTCAGGTGGAGGAAACAGCCTGTTCCAAAAGGATTTGAAGTACAGAAGGAAGGATGTTGTGGTTGGAGCTGGCTGATCAAGGCGGAGAGTGGCATGAGGCACTCTGGCCTGCTACCTCTCGGAGCCCTGCCTGACATAGTGGAGTGTGGGAGTGTTTTACCCCTCCCTCTCAGAACCCAGACACTGTGCCATGAGAAGCAGCCCGAGTTACATGGGAAGGCCACATGACTTGACTCAGCAGATCCCCCAGCCCACAGCCAGTATCAAGTGCCAGGCACGTGAGTGGGTATCTCAGACATCCAGCCCAGTCAAGCCTTCAGATGACTGCAGCCCCAGCCAGCATCTGACTGTACCCTCATGAGATGAGAACCACCCAGCTGAGCCCAGTCAATCTACAGAACCATAAGGGATCAAAAAAAACGTATTTTAAACCAATTGATAACTAGAATGAGTAATAACCCTTCTAGTTGCAGAGCCTATAAAGGATTTTCGCTTGCCTTAACTCTCTTGATCTTCAAAAGTATGCTGTAGGCTGTAATGTCTTGGTAGGCATCTGGTTCACCGTTGTAATCCAACACCTCCATCGATGTCCTCAATAAAAATCTTTGTTAAATGAAAATGAAAAAAAATTTGTCAGTCTTAAAAAAAGATGAGACAAAAGATTTTCTGGAGCACCGTCTGTAACTGTAGTCCTTTGTCCCACTTGGAACTTCTAACACTAAGGTGAAAGACCTCTGCCCTTGGCGTCAGGAGAAATCAGAATAGCAAAGAGAAGAGCAGCAGTGCTTACAGATGTGTGCAACAGGCAAAGATACATGATGAAATATTTTTACCAGGACTCTTTCAAAAGAGCCAGTTTTGGTCATAAGGAAAAGTGACCTTTGAATTGGAAACTGAACATTTTTGCTTTCGGCACTAGGCAGCAAAATTTAAATGTTTTCCCTCTTATTGATTGTTGCTTGTTATGTGGAGAAGCACCAAGGCGCTCCAGCGAGAAAACCTGGGTTTCTCTTCTGGCTGCCTGTTTGTTACACATGTGATTCTTTGGGCAAGTTACTTATTTTCTCTACACCTTTATTTCCTCATTGGGACTTAAGGAATTTCAATAGCTACCTCATTGGATTACTTGAGCACTAAATACTATAATAAAGTATTTAGGACAATACTCAACGGATAGAATATAGCAAAAGAAAAATGTTGGTTGCCTTCACTTCGTGTGTTTCTTGCTCTTCAAGGCCACCAATTCTCACGAAAAGGAAGTTCCTCATGAAAAGGAAGTTCTGTTTTATATTTATTCACCTAAGAATTATCTTAAGTGCCTATGGGCTAGATATTAGGAGCACAATGATAAGACAAGGAGCCACGGTTTAAGGAGACAGGAAATAAGTTTAGTAATGTATGTAGGTGTCATAACACAAGACTTCTTGGGAAACTAAGAAGAGAGCCATCACTTCTCCTGGGAGTGCTTTGAGGGTTTAAAAAAAAACTTCCTAGAGAACTGAGAATCTACTTGTCAGATGAACAGTAGACAAAATCTATGCATGTGGAGAGCAGTGTAAACAGCCTGGAAGGCTGGATCAGAAGTGACTGATGGTGCTGTTTCAGGTGTTGGGTTTTGGGAGGAGTGGGTGGTGGCCACCACAGGGATGAGTCTGGGAAGTCAGCTAGGAACCAAGCCTGAAGGGTCTGGTGTGCCAGAATAGGTGTATTTTTATTCTTGCTGTGGTTTATTTGAAATAGTGAGAGAGTTGAGATATGCCCTACTTTTGAGTGTGCACATTCCTACAAAGGTACCTGTGCAGTAAGATTTTATAAAATAAATCACATTTAACTTCTTTGATTTCTGTTATGCAGATGGACATATCACCCTTTTACAAACTCCTTAAGTAAAGGAAGAAAAGAACCCACTTTAGAAACCTACCGTGTAACCCTTGCACATGTGGGAAACCTGCAAGAGAGCTTCTGCGACTGGAGTATTTCAACCACAAGCATCAGGGGCCCCAACATCCTAGCATCTCAGGCCAGAAATCACACTGTTCTTTTTGGGAAGGAGGGGAAAAGGCAAGGTGAGGGAAAGAGGGATTTCTTTTTTCTTTTTAGTGAAGAGATAGAAAGAGAAAGCTAAACGATGTTATCAAGTCATACTTCTAATATTTATTTCTATCATTAAACAGTCGGCATTTGAGGCTTTCCTGTTCTATCAGAATTTGAGTATGACAGTTTTTGCATTTCCCAAAGAGTTCATTGTCCTTGTTCAATTCCCTCTTATGCAAAACATGTCTGTCAGTGTGGGCAATGACCCCACTACTCCCACTCTTTAGAGTTTAAATAGATGAGTCAGGCAATGAGTCATTTTTCCATGGATTGTCTATGTTGCTTGGAAAAGTGGCAGTTCTAGCCAAGCTATGGCTGAGACTACCTGAATTATTTGGAAAACACTATGGCCACAGTAATCTGCCTCCTTAGACTAAAAAAAAAAAAAAATGGTATAAAATTCTCTGGGATCAGGGAGCCCAGGTCTGGAACATGTACATATAGATAAGACCTGGAGAGCAATATGCTAAAGGGAAATGGTTGGGTTACAGTGAAAAAAACAATTTTATGGATTCCTTCTGTGAGAACAAATACTTAAAAGAGTGTCAGAGGCTAAATACAAAAGTCTGCATGTTTCATATAAGTTTGCATTCATGAATAAGTCTTTTGCATATATTTCAATTCTGAAAGTGATTTTTTGTAAAAGCTAATTTTTTTATTGGCTATTAATAGATGAAATTAAATTTCAAGTACACTTTCTTTTTAAATTTTTTTAAAAATTTATTTATTTTATTTATTTATTTTTGGCTGCGTTGGGTCTTCATTGCTGCAGACGGGCTTTCTCTAGTTGCAGCGAGCAGGGGCTACTCTTCATTGCAGTGCACGGGCTTTTCACCGCAGTGGCCTCTCTTGTTGCCGAGCACGGGCTCTAGGCACGTGGGCTCTAGAGCACATGGTCAGTAGTTGTGGCGCGTGGGCTTAGTTGCTCCGCGGCATGTAGGATCTTCCCGGACCAGGGCTCGAACCCGTGTCCCCTGCATTGGCAGGTGGATTCTTAACCACTGCTCCACCAGGGAAGCCCTCAAGTACATTTTCAATTTTCAAAATTTGCATTTACACTGGAAAGTCTACTTTGGCCAACAATTTTAGCCTTGCATATCAAGGCCAAGGTCATAGGTTAGCTATGCAGATTCTCTGCACCAAGCTCCCGTATACTTTCTATACCTCTTCAAGTTTATGTTTCACACTATATTTCAAATATTTGCTTATTTTTTCTGTTTATAGGTATTTTATATACCTGAGGGCGAAGTCTTTATCTTGTAGTCTATACATCTTCTCTGTGCTCAGGGCAGTATCTTGACATAGCATGTGCTCTCTTCAAAAGTGTTGCAAGAATCATGAATAGACACAGCTAGGCAGGAAATGGTAGAGTTGCCAGTTTCCAGATTCTTCCACCTTGAGATGTGTCAAATATCTTCCTTTTGCCCTTCCATATTTACTCTCCTCCCTTCTCTCCACACTACTCTCTGCCCTGGGAGATTGACTTCTGTGGGTTCAACTAAAGGGAAACCTGGGGGACAGTTGGAGGGGATCACTGTCCTTTTCAAAGCAGTTTTCTCTACATGACACTCATAAGGGTGCGGGGAGGGAGAAGTTCTGGTAACTTCTCCCTCCCCGCACCCATGCTGGCCTAGGAAAGGCAATGCCCCCCCGCCCCGCATTTTTGTGGCTCCAACATACTACACTATCCATTATGGTGTATCCACTATACCCTATGTTCTGCCCATACCTTTGTAAATAGTCACTTCATTAAATCCTCCTTGAATATCCTAATTCAGATGTGCCTTTCCTCTCCTCCTGGGACTTCAATTGATAAAAGACAGTTCCAGTTATTTCAAAAAGAAGCCACCATTCTTGACGAGGTAATGATTGCTTTCTAAAAACCTTCTCCATTATGTCTGAGTCTAGATTCCTACTTAATGAAACCTCTCACATATCCCACCACATCCTTATCTGCCTTTTGCCTCAAATGAAGATCATACCTCCTTCCAGGGCTCCACTCTTCACTTTTATCTATTTTTTGTATTATTTCCCTGCTTTTGGACTTTTAGAATTATTTCTCTTAGATGTAACTTCATATGTGAGATTAGAGAATACGAATTTTGTATTTTCAATGGATACTGTGGGCTGGGAGTGGAGGGAAGAAACAGACCTAAAAAAAGTTAGGGCTTCCCTGGTGGCGCAGTGGTTGAGAGTCCGCCTGCCGATGCAGGGGACACGGGTTCATGCCCCGGTCCCGGAGGATCCCGCATGCCGTGGAGCGGCTGGGCCCGTGAGCCATGGCCGCTGAGCCTGCGCGTCCGGAGCCTGTGCTCCGCAACGGGAGAGGCCACAACAGTGAGAGGCCCGCGTAACGGAAAAAAAAAAAAAAAAAAAAAAAAAGTTAAATGGCCTTGTTACTATAGAGCTCTCAAAGAGTTTGATGTGCCTCATGACCCTTGAGAGAGCGGTATGGTAACCAGCATTCCTCAAACTTATTTGGCCATGGAACCCTTGTTATAGGAACTCTTGTTATCTAAGAACCTGGTGGTATTCCTCAGGTCACAGTTTGGAAAAGCTTGCTCTTTAAAATCCATCCTTCTCTTCCTCCATAAATATTTCTTAAACAAATGAACAAATATTGACAAAACTGGTCAGAACTCTAAGAGACGGGGCGTGGAAGACAGGTTCCACAACCCTTTTAATCCTTCGGTGACTGTTGTGTCAGAATCTTCAAAGATGTGCGTGGTGGGGTGGGAGGTAGCTAGCACTTCCTGCAAGATCTAGTTTGAGGTTCTGATTGATGGTACTTGGATATTCAATTAGAGGTCTTCTCCAAGCCTAGATTAATTGCGGGTGCAGTTTCTCCTTTGGGCTTTCTGCCTTGATTCCTGAACTAGCTGGGGGTGGAAAAGAGGTGGGAAAGAAGGTAGAGCAGAGTGTTTATCAGGTGCTTGCAATGTGCCAGGTACTAAATTTAGTTCATCCCCTTTCTTAAAGAAGCTCACAGTCTAGTAGGAAGAAAAAGATGTAAGAATAATTAATGCAGTATAATATATAATATAACATAACATAAGGCTATAATGATTAAAGAGCTTATACCCTGGTTTCTTTAGTGGTACCTCATTATTCTGTGGCAAGGTCTATAGTTACGGCATTTGACTTTATGCTTTGTTGCAGAGTAAGTTTAAGGTCAGACTGAGACAGTGTCCACCTACCTGCATGTCTTACATAGAAAAACACAGATTTTTTTTTTAAAGACACCAATTGTACTTGAATATTTGTTACTTTTTTTAAAAAAATTATTTATTTATTTATCGCTGTGTTGGGTCTTCGTTTCTGTGCAAGGGCTTTCTCTAGTTGTGGCAAGCGGGGGCCACTCTTCATCGCAGTGCGCGGGCCTCTCACTATCGCAGCCTCTCTTGTTGCGGAGCACAGGCTCCACACGCGCAGGCTCAGTAGTTGTGGCTCACGTGTCTAGTTGCTCCGCGGCATGTGGGATCTTCCCAGACCAGGGCTCGAACCCGTGTCCCCTGCGTTAGCAGGCAGATTCTCAACCACTGCGCCACCAGGGAAGCCCAACACAGATTTTTATAAGTAGCCATGATCTGTTGGAGGTTACTAAGAAGGTGAGAGAGTGTGGAGGAGGGGAATGAGTAGATAAGTTAGAGAAATCTTTTTATCTAATACTTCATATCCCTTTTTCTATTGATGAACAAATACAGAGATTGGCTAATTTGATTTTAGAATCTTATTCCTTTGCCTCGGCACCCTATTAGAGAAAATGGATTTTTAAAATCTGGTAGCAACTTCCAAGAAGATGGAGTAGACATATTTTTCCCTATTCCTCCTACTAAGTACAACCAGAAATACAGAACGTTATTTGTAAAACAATCTTAAGAGTACTCTGAAAAGTGAAGAGAAGAAGACAAACCAGCTAAGGACCTTGGAATCCAAAGAATGACATGGTGGTGAGTTCTTCATTTTTGTTTTTGGCCTGTGGGTTTTTTTTTTTTTCTTTTAATTGAAGTATAGTTGATTTATAATATTGTGTTAGTTTCAGATGTATACAGCAAAGTGATTTGGTCATACATATATATGTATATATCTATATTCTTTTTTCCATTATAGTTTATTACAAGATATTGAGTATAGTTCCCTGTGCTATACAGTGAATCCTTGTTTCTTATCTATTTTATATAGAGTAGTGTACATCTGTTAATCCCATATTCCAAATTATCCCTCTACCCTTTCCCCTTTGGTAACCATAGGTTTGTTTTCTATGTCTGTGAGTTGGTTTCTTTTTTATAAATAAGTTCATTTGTACTGTTTTGAGATTCCACCTATAAGTGATATCATATAGTATTTGTCTTTCTCCGTCTAACTTACTTCACGTAGTATGAGAATTTCTAGATCCATCCATGTTGGTGCAAATGATGTTATTTCCTTCTTTTTTATGGTTAAGTAACATTCCATTGTATATGTATACCACTTATTCTTTATCCATTCATCTGTCAATGAACATTTGGGTTGCTTCCCTGTCTTAGCTATTGTAAATAGTGCTGCAGTGAACATTGGGGTGCATGTATACTTTTCTTAAAATTAATTAATTAATTTATTTATTTATTTTTGGTTACGTTGGGTCTTCGTTGCTGCACGCGGGCTTTCTCCAGCTGTGGCAAGCAGGGGCCGCTCCTCGTCACAGTGTGAGGGCTTCTCATTGCAGTGGCTTCTCTTGTTGCGGAGCGTGGGCTCTAGGCGCACGGGCTTCAGTAGTTGTGGTGTGCAGGCTCAGTAGTTGTGGCTCGTGGGCTCTAGAGTGCAGGCTCAGTAGTTGTGGTGCACAGGCTTAGTTGCTCTGCAGCACGTGGGATCTTCCTGGACCAGGGCTGGAACCCGTGTCCCCTGCATTGGCACGCGGATTTCTAACCACTGCACCACCAGGGAAGTCCCTGCATGTATACTTTTGAACCATGGTTTTCTCCAGATATATGCCCAGGAGTGGGATTTATGGATCATATGGTAACTCTATATTTAGTTTTATTAAGGAACCTCCATACTGTTTTCCATAGTGGCTGCACCAGTTTACATTCCCACCAGCAGTGTAGGAGGGTTCCCTTTTCTCATTACCCTCTCCAGCATTTATTGTTTGTGTACTTCCTAAAAAAAATTTTTATTGGAGTATAGTTGATTTACAATGTTGTGTTATTTGCAGACTTTTTGATGATGGCCATTCTGACCAGTGTGAGGTGATACCTCATCGTAGTTTTGATTTGCATTTCTCTAATAATTAGTGATGTTGAGCATCTTTTCAAGTGCCTATTGGCCATCTGTATGTCTTCTTTGGAGAAATGTCTATTTAGGTCTTCTGCCCATTATTTGATTGGATTGTTTGTTTTTTTGTTATTGATTTGTATGAGCTGTTTGTATATTTTGGAAATTGACCCCTTGTTGTTCGCATGGTTTGCAAAGATTTTCTCCCAGTCTGTAGGTTGTCTTTTTGTTTTGTTTATGGTTTCCTTTGCTGTACAAAAGCTTATAAGCTTGATGAGGTCCCATTTGTTTATTTTTGCTTTTATTACTATTGCCTTGGGAAACTGACCTAAGAAAACATTGCTACGATTTATGTCAGAGAATGTTTTGCCTGTGTTCTCTTCTAGGAGTTTTATGGTGTCATGTCTTAAATATAAAGTCTTTAAGCCATTTTGAGTTTATTTTTGTGTATGGTATGAGGGTGTGTTCTAACTTCATTGAATTAATTGTGGCAGTCCAGCTTTCCCATCACCACCTGCTGAAGAGACTGTCTTTTCTCCATTGTATATTTTTGCCTCCTTTGTTGAAGATTAATTGACCATAGGTGTGTGGGTTTACTTCTGGGCTCTCTATTCTGTTCCATTGATCTGTATGTCTATTTTTGTGCCAGTACCATGCTGTTTTGATTACTGTAGCTTTGTAGTATTGCCTGAAGTCTGGGAGGGTTACGCCTCCTGCTTTGTTATTTTTCCTCAGGATTGCTTTGGCAATTCTGGGTCTTCTGTGATTCCATATAAATTTTAGAATTATTAAATTGTTCTAGTTCTGTGAAAAATATCATGGGTCATTTGATAGGGATCACATTAAATCTGTAGACTGCTTTGGGTAGTATGACCATTTTAACTATGTTAATTCTTCCAATCCAAAAACATGGAATATCTTTCCATTTCCTTGAATCATACTCAACTTCCTTTATCAATGTTTTATAGTTCTTAGTGTATAAGTCTTTCACCTCCTTGGTTAGGTTAATTCCTAGGTATTTTTAATGTGATTTTAAACTGGATTTTTTTTTTTGATTTCTAATATTTCATTATTAGTGTAAAGAAATGCAACCGATTTCTATATATTAATCTTGTATTCTGCTACCTCGCTGAATTCATTTATCAGTTCAAATAGTTTTTGTGTGGAGTCTTTAGGGTTTTCTATATAGAGTATCGTATCATCTGCATATAATGACAGTTTTACCTCTTCCTTCCAATTTTGATACCTTTTATTTCTTTATCTTGTCTGATGTTTTGTCTTGTTTTGCTTTATTCTTGCCTCGTATATCCCATACTTGGAGCTGAAGAAGGTGAAAACCCAGAAATGCCAATGTGCACAGACAAAAAGGAGCCGCAACAAAAGCCTGCTCTCTCTAACCAAAGGACCAGGAAAGGGGCAGCCCAGCAAGATAGAAAATGTTTAGACATTTTCTAGCCTCTCTACTCTAGCCAAACATCATAGGAAAAAAACTATAGTACCATCCAGGCCCACGCCTGAAAAGGCTGAGTGGCAAGCCTGCAAGCCTTGACTTGTACCCTTGCGAGGCTGTAACAAGGCACCCTAACCTCACCATCTGAGCCCCACCACGGTGGTGTCAGAGAAAGCCAAGCAGGGAGCTGACTATTTATTCCCACCACAGGAATGAGGTACCACCTCCCCTCTCCTCTGGGATGGTATTAGAGGGGGCATAGTAGACGCTTTCCCTGGTGGAGCAGTGTCCCCAAATCAAGGAAAATAAAAGGTTTAACTAAGATCTAGAATCTCACAACATAATACCTTAAATGTCCAGCTTTCAAGGGAATATTACTTAACAGACCAATATCCCTTATCAATTTGGACACAGAAATACAATATATTACCATTGGGGAAACTAAGAAAAGTGTACATCTGATCTCCCTGTATTATTCTTACAACTGTATGTGAATCTATAAACATCTTAAAATTTAAAATTTAATTAAAAAGGAGACAGCAAGGGAGCAGGATAAAGAGAATTATAGATTCTACCTAATATTAGTAGGGTTCCATAAATAATGCACAGGTAATTGCAAACCCAAGTTAATTTTGCTTCCGTAGATTTCTGAACATTTCACAACACTCTTTAAAGTGGTTGAAGAGCCCTTAAGATGCCACAATTTTAGGCCTGGGAAATAGTGCTGTGAGTAACTGAGAACCAACATCAAATGCCAACATAACATTCCTGTTCTTCTTTGTTATATTATCTACAGATATTTTAGTATGATATGAGCAAATATTTTAATCTGTAGCAAAGTACGTACAATGTTTTGAAAAGGTACGGTTTTAGAATAACCCTAAGAGTCAACATTAATGACCTAAAGCACAGTGGCTCTAGCTGGTGCTTATTCATTTAATCTCTGACCTTGGCACCCTTCAGCCCTTCCTGTCCACCCAACAGTTACCATAACTTTCACAGAGCACAAGAATTCCATTAGACAATGTGACCTTGGAACTCTCAGTGTGCCATTACTTTATCCTGGTAGAAATGATATGACACTGTGATTGATAACAAACTCTTCCCAACTGCTTTAAATTTTATCGTGGTACCTTTGCAAGCCTACCCTGGTTTAAGAGGGTATAAGGAAGAGTTCATTGGAAAAGTTCATTGGAACTATCAGTGAAAACCAGTTTCATTGGAAATCAGCGTTACCCTCATCTTCAACATCTTATGAATGCCTTCCAATGTGCTGGCGCCAAATTAGATGAGTTTTATAATGAGGAAAAGAAAAGTGAGACCAAAAAGAAATGATTTTTTAGGAGATAAGAGGTCAGAGGTGGAGAGGGATTTTTGTTTTGTTTTTCATGCAGGTTAAGAAGGGTTTTGAAAAGAATTTGGGGAGAAAATTACAAGATGTAACATGGTTTGAAGGCAGTGAAGACAGGAGAAATCAAGATCTATCAACTCTGAGAGGAAGATGGAAGATTTAAGCAGAGGTATTGGTGGCAGAAAATTTGGAAACAGAATGCAGTAAAATGTGGCAACATGTGAATATAATAGTCAAAGATAGCATCTAACCATCTCTCTTCAGAGACGAAAGGTCAGGGAATTGTTAGCCACAAATAAAATATAGTGGGAGAAAGACCAGAGAGCATATTACCATCAAGCTAAAGGTCAACTGGACAGAGAACTGAGTCCATCATTCTCCCTTCAGAGAAAACTGTTGCAAAGTAATTTATATTTAAATATAATATAAAATATATAATATAGTATATTCAATTATTATAATATATTATTACACTATAGAAAATATTAAATATTTTAAAATACTTTGGTAGGTAGAGTTTGTTCTTCCCTTTGGCCCTTACTTATAGTACACTCTTTTTTACATATAAATCTTTTATGCTATAGCTTGAAACTATTGATCTATTCAGTACACATTTGATGAGCCTCTAGTGCTGTGGGTACTAGATCCAGAGATAGGCATAGCCTCTGCCTGGCAGCAGTCTTCCCCAGGGTGTCCTAATGCCATTCACTTACTTTTTAGGAATTCCAGTTTCCACACATTTAAATCGAGAATGATACCGCCTCACTTGTTTTCCTTAAACATGCTTCTTCTTTTGAGATTTGAATGAGGTGATATATATGTGTGACGGGCTCTATAACTTTATAAAACACTATACAGATATGATTTTTGTGCTGGTTTATTCTGAGTTCATTTTGAGGCAGGAGCTAAGCCCCGTTTTTCTTTATATCCTCAAACCCTTGCACAGGGTCTGGTGTATAGTTAAGTGTGGGCAGCAAATGTTGGATATCTCATTGAACAAAACAGAGGAAAATGTCTTTATTCTGGTGGGTCTTACATTACTACTGAGGTGACAATAAACAGCAAACATAATCATTTCATAAATTGTATAGTATACTAGAAGGGGTAAAATGGTATGGGAAGAAAAATTGGGGTAGAGTATGGGGAATTGGGAGTCCTGGGGATAAGTGTTTTTTTTTTGTGGAACATCCAAGAAGCCAGTTTGGCTGGCAGGGAGAGAAGTAGAAAATGAGGTCAGAGAAGTTACGGAGAGGGTGAGCCACTGTGGGCCATGGCTCCAAATGAACTGGGGGCCACTGGGGAATTATGAGCAGAGGCGTCACGTGATCTGACTCACTTTTTAAAAGAATCACTCTGGCGCTGCTTTGAGAATGGACAGAGGCAGGAGAGGAGGTAAAGACAGAACCAGAGAGACCACTACGAAGCTCTTGTAGTCAGGTGAGAGATGAGAACGGCTTGCACCATGCTGGTAGAACTGGAGAGAAACAAGTGGTCAGATTCTGGATATATGTATATTTTTAAAACTTTTTTTTTTAATGTGGACCATCTTTTTTAAAGTCTTTATTGAATTTGTTATGATATCGCTTCTGTTTTATGTTTTGGTTTTTTGGCCGTAAGGCATATGGGATCTTAGCCCCCCGACAAGGGATCGAACCTGCACCCCCTGCGTTGGAAGACAAAGTCCTAACCACTGGTCCGCTAGGGAAGTCCCTGATTCTGGATCTATTTTGAAGGTAGAACCAATAAGATTTCCTGACAGAGTGTGGGCTGTAGAAGAAAGAGAAGAATGCAGGATGACTCTAATATTTTTGCTGATCAACTGGACGGTTGGAGGTGCCAACTGAGAAGGAGAAAAACCTGCTGGAGGGGCCAGCTTGGGGGAAAGGTCAGGAGTCAAGGTTGGGCACATGAAACATCCAAGTAGAGACGTCAAAGATGCAGTTATATTGATATATATATATGAGCCCGGAAGTCAGGAAGGAAGTCTAGACTGTAAATAAAACATGAGAAATTGTTGGATACCAATGGTATTTAAAGCCTGGAGACCGGCTGAGATTACAGAGGGAGTGAGAATAGACAGAGAAGTCTGAGCAGTGAGCCTTAGCACTCCAATGTTGGTTGAGAAGCTGAAAGAAGAGGAACAACATCAAAGGAGACTGAGATAGAGTGACCAGTAAAGCAGAAGAAAATCCAAGAAATATGTGATGTTCTGGAATTCAAGTGAGGAAAATGTATCAAGGGAGAGAGATAAATTTGTCAACTGCTTGAATTTGTCAAGTCAGATAAGGACAAAAAATTGACCTTTGGATTTAGCAACGTAGAGGTTATCAGTGACTTACAAAGGCAGTGTTGGTAGTGTGAAAGGGTCAAACGCCTGATTACAGTGTGTTTAAGGGAGCACAGGAGGACAGGAAATGGAGAAAGTGATAGAGATAACTCTTTTAAGAAGTGTAGCTGTAAAGAGAAGGAGGGAAATGTGTGATAGTAGTTGGTAAGAAAAGTGAGGTCAAGAAGATTTTTTGTTTTTAAGGTGGAAGAAATAACAGCATGTGTACCAGCAGGGCCGGGACAGAAAAGTTAACGATGCAGGAGAGATGGGGAGTAATGGCTCCTAATGAAGTCATTTTTGAGGAGGTGAGATCCATCGCTGAAAAGTACAAACACAAGGACTGCCTGCATATAGACACCTGGGTAGTTCATTTAGAGAAACAGGGGGAAAGGCAGAGTGTTGGGTGCAGCCGCTGGAAAGCGGGCACATGTCCTGGCGGGAGACAATGGCAGTTCCCTTCTGAGCACCGCGATTTCCATCAGTGAAATAAGAAGCGTGTGACGATATGGAATGTGAAGCAGAGGTGAAGATATGGAATGGATTAATAGACGTTGGAGGAAAGAGGAACTATGAAATAATGATCCAGGAAAGTGGAAGAGTAAATGCACTAAGGAAACATTTGCTGTTGGGCAGCAAAGGTTGGGTTATACTAGTGTATAAGGCAGAAAAAAAAACCTTTGTTCGTAGGAATCTTGCATCCCGCAGAGTGGACCATAAATAATATGCATAATAAATACATTAAGTATATAGTAAAGGGCCATTTAGTTTCGTGGTGGGACCATTCAGATGGTTTTGTGTTTTTCTTTAGCCATGTTCTGTTGCATGGTGGAAGCTTGTAGTAGTTGGATAATTTAAATAAGCAGGGTTGTAGTTTTACCAAGCAAGCCTGGTAAAGAGAGAAGGCAAGGGAGTTGCAGATGTTTGCAAGATTGGTGGACACAGTACACCAAAAGAGTGAGGAAGAGTTAAAAGGTGATAAGATCAATGGATTGGAGGAAGAAGATGTCTAACCATCCGATACATTTGATCCATCTCCTCTATCCCCACTTCCCTGCCCTAGTTTAATGTGGTGGCTAAGAACAGTGCCAGGATTAGAATTATAAAATCTCTATTCTGTTTCATTTTAATTTTGTTTATCCCTGTCCAAAACACATTGCCTTAATTACTATAGTTTCATAGTAAAAGTCTTGATATCCAGTAAGGCAAATCTTTAAATACTTTTTCAAATTGAAGGTGAGATACATTTTCTCAACTTTTTTTTCCCTGAAAATTTATCACCGACTTAAAGGAAACACAGAAATGTTCTTTAGGTAAAAGGAAAGTGATCCAAGATACTGGCTCTGAGATGTAGGAAGACATAAAGAGAAAGAAAATGATTATAAATATATAGATAAATCTAAATAATATTGACTATAAAGTAATATTCTCATAAGGGTCATAAAAGAAAAAATTAAAGTACATGACAATAGTAGTGTGTAAGTCAGAGATGGATAAATGAGGTTTGAGAATTCTAAAGTTCTTGCATTGTCCTGGAAGAGGAAAAAGTACCACTGATTAGTCAAAGATATGTCATAATCTCTAGGAGGGAGTTAACTGTTAAATAGAAAAATAGAAGAATATATACTTACTAAATCAAGAGAAAAGAAACAGAATAAATATAATTAATTGCTCCTAGAGAGAGCAAAAATTAAGATTAGAAAAGAAAGAACTAGTGGAACATGTAGAAAAAGTAAGACAGAGTGGGGGAAGGACATTAACCCAACATCAACGAGAGCAAAGCAGAAGTATCTCAATATCCTACCAACAAAAGAAAGTTAAGACTTCTTACAGCCTGAGTATCACTGAGAAATCTCCAGTGTATCATAGTGGCTTAAACATTGTTTTAGAATGAACAACCAGATGAATGCACCAGGTAATGTGTTTTGTTTTTGTTTTTTTATTTTTATTTTTTTTAACATCTTTATTGTAGTATAACTGTTTTACAATAGTGTGTTAGTTTCTCCTTTACAACAAAGTGAATCAGTTATACATATACATATGTTCCCATATCTCTTCCCTCTTGCGTCTCCCTCCCTCCCACCCTCCCTATCCCACCCCTCTCATGGTCACAAAGCACAGAGGTGATCTCCCTGTGCTATGCGGCAGCTTCCCACTAGCTATCTAATTTACATTTGGTAGTGCATATATGGGGTCAGGTTTTTAAATTTAGATATAAGAAAGTTCAATATTCTATAAATAAGAATATCTTAAGTACTCATGAACATAACAAGAAGTATAATGTAGTGTCCAATTAATTGATTAGTAGTAAGGTCCTCTGTTCCCTTAAGAAACTATAATATAGTTAATTAAAGGAGATAACCAGAAAATACAAGTTAATGGTTCCTGAAATACATTGTCAATGGTTTCTGCCTACTGGCTTTAAGAACAACTGTTTATATCTAATATTCAACAAAATATTTTGCATCAAAATAATTATCTTACTTGTAACAAAAGCAGCTGGAGAAGATGATCATAGCAATTATGCAGACAGCCATAGAAATGAGCAAAGCCAGCCATCGAATGCTGCCATCGAAAAATGGACCTGATAATGGAAGTAAACAATGAAAAAGACATATTACCTTTCGATCACATCTTAAAAGGAAAAAATAACTTGTAGTGTTGAACTCTAGAAAGCTTGCTTATTGTTAAAACCAGAGAAAATATTTCACTGAGAATCATGATTGCACTTTTCTCTGCTAACCTACCTATAACAACAGGGGGCAGTGTAGGTTGTAAATACTGGTTACATAAGTTGGTCCGACAACATTCTATTGTCCGGCGTAGCTGGGCTTTTGGTGAATCCTAAAGGAAGAAAATTAGAAATAATCTGATACACGAAACTGATAATTAATTTTTAAAATATTCATAAAATACAGTTTCTAATTCAGTGAGTGAAAAGGACCTGCTAAGTTTGTGTGAAAGTGATTATTGAAAAATTTAAATCTATCGTGAAATAGTGTTGTAAAGACTCTAAAATGTTTTTTCTTAAGAAGAATGTATGTATGTGCATGGTGTGTTAGAACACTAGACTATAACTTAATTACAGATAAACAAAAGTTTATATATATTTTTCACCCAAAATTTGGCATATCTTAAGATATGACTATTCATTTGTTTTTAGTAAAAAAGTATTTAAAATCATGAGATCTTTTCCTAAAAAACATGGGTAATACATTTTATTACAGTGATAGACTAGCAGGGTAAATATGATCTCATAGTAGTATTGAGACTTAGTTGGATGAGACTTAAGATCTGACTAAAAAGTGGAGCGTGTCCTAGGCCAAAGAAATGACAGGTTAGAAAAGGTAGTCAAGTAGGCAGAAGATACAGTTGATTCTGCCTATAACAACTATGTTGAAACTAATGAACATATCTCTTCCCTCTTGCGTCTCCCTCCCTCCTACCCTCCCTATCCCACCCCTCTCATCCTCACAAAGCACAGAGGTGATCTCCCTGTGCTATGCGGCAGCTTCCCACTAGCTATCTAATTTATTGTTATCAAATAAATATAAAAGTGGCCCTTGGAATGGGTTGTAACAGGCAAAAACATAAACAGTCATGTGGACATGGCTCCTCTCTCCCCACAAACATGCCTCAGATGCAGAATACACGTGATGAACACTTCTTATAGGGACAACTTTGTGAATAGACTCTGAGAGACAGACAGGCACACACATCTTATTCCTGGTTCCTTTTGTTTGTTTTTTTGTTTTCGTTTTTAGTTCAGAAGCTTCCTACTTTCTCACGTATCTGCCTTTTCTCTCCCTCAAGTTGTCTTTTATAGAAACTGAACAGGCTACCATCTCCTTATAGGCTATGGAGTTTTATAATATCCTTCAGTTACCACCAAGCTTTCTTTCAAGCTAAACAATTCCAATTGCTTTAATCTCAGAGTATATTAACCTAGTGATCTGACCACCTGTTAGACTTGTGAAGAAGAGGAATTCTGGTTGATCAAAGAAGAGAATCTTCATGATTGTGGTAGACGGGATAAGAAGAAAAAATATTTTGAGGAAAATCCGTAAATAAATTCCTTTCTGATAATTCCAGAGCATGCCATAGTTATTTTTTGTTTGTTTGTTTTTTAATTAATTTATTAATTTATTATTTATTTTTGGTTGCATTGGGTCTTTGTTGCTGCGCGTGGGCTTTCTCTAGTTGTGGCGAGCGGGGGCTACTCTTCGTTGCAGTGCGCGGGCTCCTCATTGCGGTGGCTTCTCTTGTTGTGCAGCACAGGCTCTAGGCGTGCGGGCTTCAGTAGTTGTGGCTCACGGGCTCAGTAGTTGTGTCTTGCGGGCTCTAGAGCTCAGGCTCAGTAGCTGTGGCGCACGGGCTTAGTTGCTCCGCAGCATGTGGGATCTTCCCAGACCAGGGCTCGAACCCGTGTCCCCTGCATTGGCAGGCAGATTCTTAACCACTGCGCCACCAGAGAAGTCCAGTGCCATAGTTTTAATCAACTCCCAGCATCTCTTCAAGTCAACTTTTGCCTAGCTCAAGGTAACAGGCAGAGCAGGATGGAAATGAGTGGCATATTTAAGAGTTGAGTGCTAGAGCTGCTGGCTCCTATCCCAGTCTCTCCTCATAAGCCTCTTCTGATCTTTTAACTGTTAATGCTAGTTATCATTTATAAGGTACCTCCTATATGCCAGGCACTTTGCACACATTATGTCTAATCCTAACAACACCCCTGTTTTATGGTTTCGGAGACTGAATCAAGAATTAAATAAACTGCCGAAGCCCAGACAGCTAGTAAGTGGTAGAGGTGAGATTCATTCCAGGGTCTGCTGACAACACCACCTCTTATAGGATGCTCTGCCTTAAGGTTCTCTGGGAACCCAAGAAAGCCATGGGATGACTTTTGTGTTAATAACACAGAGCAGGAACAAGGACCAGCAGGTAATCCTCCTAGCTGGTTGGGAGGAAGGAAAGCCATATTTATGGAGTGTGTTCTGTTTTAGGCTCAGTACTAGCTCCTTTTACCTTCTTAGTTCATTTATTCCTCACAGTGACCTGGAAAAGGAGATGTTTTATCTTTATGTTACATACGAGGAAACTGAGGTTTAGACAAGTGAGAAAGTGTCCAAGGTCACATAGCTAATAAGATGTGAAGCTCAGAGTTTGAATCCCACTGGCTTCAAAGCCATGATAACATATTGCTCCCTGTTTTAGATTCTTCCTTTGCAAAGGAGTGCGGAGAGGTCAATGAAAAGCGACAAGAAAACCACACGGGGGACTCAAGTGGGTGCTAGCTAGGTGTAGAGATAATTTAGCACAGGGAGAAGTCCAAGATCGGAGCAGTATGCCACAAGAGGACACTGGAGACTGGACCCTGGTCTCGAGGGTGCAGCCTCAGGCGGGACTTAACCTCTCTGGGCATCAGTTTCTTATTGTTTAAAAAAAAAAAAAAGCGGGTTTTGAATTAGACGATCTCTAAAGCCCCTTCCAGCCCTAAAGTTCTGTGTCTCTAAGAATTAAGAGGGCACCGACAGAGAGAAGCTTAATGTGATGACTCCAGGTGGCCCTGCCCAGCTCTCGTCGTCCCTGGAGATGGTTGGGTTTGGTGCCCCGGGGACCAGACCTGGGGGTGCAGAAGCGGGAGGCGAGCCTAGGGGTCTCTCTTGGTCCTCGACTGTCCCATGATTAGTGAGCGTCTAGAAACTGTCCCCCGCATGGGTTTAAAAAGAACACTCAGCGCCGAGGGAGTGTGACAGTCACTTTGGAGGGCTCGGGTGGCCCGCCGGGCGAGGCTTTCGGAACACCCGGCGGCACCGGCTTATCAGCAGCAGCTGGTGCAGCGGGCCCGGGGCTGGCTGCTCGCCCGGGTGGGCGGCGGCCGGCGGGGCACCTCCGGCGGCGGCGAGGGCGGCGTGCCGGGCCCTTCTCCGCGCTTGGCCCGCCGTGTGAGCCGGGCGGCCGGCGGGAGCGGCTCCTGCGGCCCGGGGGCCCTCGCCCGGGCCCGACGCGCGCGGGGTGGGGGGGGGGGGCGGGGGCGAGTCCGCCGCGAACAAAGTCCAGGCCCCGCGGCCGCAGCCCTGGGGCGCCCAGCAGCTCGGCCAGAGACGCGCGAGGTCCCAGGTGAGGGGAGCTTGGGCGCGCCGGCTCCGACCGCGGGACTCCGGGGACCGTGGGCTCCGGGCGGCGGCAGCGCGACCTCCACGCGGCGTCCCCGGGCCCCGCGCCCTGTCGGCCGGCCCCGATCCCTCGGGCAGGGTCTGCGAGGAGGCTGGTCGACCTCCCCGTGCTGGGGTGGGTGTTCTTGGACCTGAGACTGGGGTTTCTCCCTAGGCTGAGATGGATCTAGAGGCGGGAAGGCTCGCAACAGTCCGGACCCCCAAGAAAACGGAGGACGAACTGGAACGTGGCAGCAGCAGCAGCAGGTACATAACCCGCAGCCGCCGCTTTTCCGCGACACGTGAATCAGCAGGGCCAAATCTGGCTGAGGGAAGAAGCTGAGAAAATCTGATGATGCCTTTGGCCTTTGTTTTGGAGCTTCGTAGAGTCTTGTCTGAGGTTCTGACCTTACGCAAGGAATGTCACTGAGGCTTCTTTTGCAACAGGCTCAGGAAGAAGAGGATGTGTTTAAAAGTGCCCGCTTCTCTTTGTGCAGGGTGATTCGATGAATGTGTGGGGCCTCACATTCCTTGCGTTATGTAACTCAAAACTTTTCCGAAAAACTTTTAGAAACATCATTTGCTCTTCTGTGGTTGCAGAGCATCAGACATCTGTCGTTGATGGTTGTGCTTTTTAAACAAGCGTAGTGAAGCAGAAACCTCCTTCCTCCCCCTCGTTATACCTCTTCCTCCGCATTTTACCCACCCCACCCCCCTCCTCCCAGCGCCAGGCTGTACCCTCTTTCTCCCCTGTGGGTGGTGAGGGGTGAAGGGGGGAGGGGGACCTGGAGCAGCCTCATTCCTCCTAACCTGTGCTTCCAAAGAAATTTTTGTTCAGGTGCAAGGGGGAAACCTCTTTCTTGAACGTCTTCCTTCCTGTGATGGCTCTTCGGTTCCCAAAGGCCCTTTTTGTTGCCCACACTTCACGGACCTTAGTAGGGGCAGGAGCAAACCAGTCAATGACATGTTGTCATTTTCCCGCTTTCACCGGGGGAATAGTGAATCACTTTCGCCTTCAGCCTCGGTTTATGAGGCTGTTGTGGTCTCTGAGTTCCTGCCAAGCCACCCAGAACGAATTGACCTGTGTCATCCAGTGATCACCCCGAGGGACAAATTTTATCAGGTTCTGTAGTGTGTCCTCAAGCTGCAAGGGACCTGATTAGTCAACGGAAAACATGCCTATCTGGTGGTTCAACTGAGGCATTATTTTTGTCTGTTAACGTCTTCATACAGTGATCTTGCCATATTCCTTCTGCGTACCAAGGTATTCATTCATAGAAAATTTGGCGTGCCACATAAAATTGGTATTATTTTTGCTAGAAAATAATTGATGTTATTTCTACTAGAAAAATGTGGGTTTCGTCAGCTGACAATTTAGACTGGGATTGACTGTCAATCTATAAATAGATGGCATTTTCTGGAAGAAGGCTATTTATGTATTGCACTGGCTGAACATTTGATGAGTGTACAGAGGGGTTTTCCTGCAAAAGATGCAGTGACATAACAGAAACCAAGGAAGTTCTCAGAAGTGGAGCTCACAGCCTTGTGTTGGAAAGAAGACAGTTCAAAAGAGAAATACAAAAAGCTAAGCATAAGTTGAAACTGTAAGACTATGAAATTAAGTGTAAGGAGACAAATTTTTTTAAAAAGCAGACTAAAGCTTATACATTAAAGGAAGTCAGCTCACTTCAGTTCTCTAGGGCAAATTGAGAGTTAGTTACATGCTTGTTCCAATCATGCTGTTACTGCCTATGGCACATTCTTTTGAACATATTTCATTGCAGATGTCTGTCCTTTGATTTTAGCGAATGTTCTAGATAATTTGGGATCGAGTCCGATGAGTAAAACTTTGTCACCTACCTGGACATCTAAGCTAAATAAATTCATTTTAGGTTTAAAAAAAAAAGCTCTCCTAGAGTTTGCATTTATTGTATGGAAGATAGATATACATAATACATATGCTGAATATGTAAACTACAGCAAACGTTAGAAGGTAATGAATGCTATGGAAAAGCATTAATCAAGGCTAAGGAAATCAGGAGAGCAAAAAGGAAGTCGTTTGCAATTTTAAGTAGGGTGGTTAAGGGAGGTCTTATTGAGAAGGCAATATCTGAGCAAGAAGTTGAAAGAAATGAGAGAGGTGTGTAGCATCTGAGGGAGACCATTCCTGGCAGAGGTAGTAAAGACCCTGCGATGGGAACATGTCTGGAATGTTCACAGAACAGCGACAACAGAGACACCAGGGTGGCTGGAGCAAAGCAAGCAGGAGTGGGAACGGGCACTGTGGTCAGAGAGGTGACAAGGGAACATCACGTGGGGCCTTAGAGGCTGAGAAAAGTAGAAACCATTGTAAGTCTTTGAGCAGAGGAGTAGCATGATACGAATTGAGAGTTTTTAAAAAATCTGCGTTATTGAAGTATAGTTGATTTACAATGTTGTGTTAATTTCTGCTGTACAGCAAAGTGATTCAGTTATACATATATATGCATTCTTTTTTTATTCTTTTCCATTATGGTTTATCATAGGATATTGAATCTAGTTCCCTGTGCTCTACAGTAGGACCTTGTTTATCCCTCCTATATGTAATAGTTTGCGTCTGCCAACCGCAAACTCCCAATCCTTCCCTCTCCCCACAACCCTTGGCAACCACATGACTTGAATTTTTAAATGATTACTCTGACTACTGTGTTGAGGAAAGACTAAAGTGGGCACAAGTGGAAGTGGAGAAACAAGGCAGGAGTTCTCCTGGCTATTGGGATAGCCATAAAATTGGTGAGCAGTGATTGAATTCTAGATGTATTCTGAATGCAGAGTTGACAGGATTTCCTGACACCACTCCCTGTAATCATTCAGAAGGGTGGCCTTTACTAATTTTATTTTATTAATTTATTTAATATAAATTTTTTAAATTTAATATTCTTTATTTTTGGCTGCGTTGGGTCTTCATAGGTGCGTGCGGGCTTTCTCTAGTTGCAGCGAGCGGAGGCTACTCTTTGTTGCGGCGTGCAGGCTTCTCATCGCGGTGGCTTCTCTTGTTGTGGAGCATGGGCTCTAGGTGCACGGGTTTCAGTAGTTGTGGCGCACGGGCTCAGTAGTTGAGGCTCACAGACTCTAGAGCTCAGGCTCAATAGTTGTGGTGCACGGGCTTAGTTGCTCCACGTCATGTGGGATCTTTCGTGATCAGGGCTCAAACCCATGTCCCCTGCGTTGGCAGGCAGATTCTTAACTACTGCGCCACCAGGGAAGTCACGGCCTTTACTAATTTTAGATCAATATGTATGATTTTAGCAAGTGAAGGATTAATTGATCTGGAGGACATTGTTTACACAGTCATCTTCCCTCTGTGTGTGAGCTCTGCAAGACAGGTGACCATCTCCCGGTTATCCAGAGATTCCTATAGTAACTTGGATGTTTACCTTTGCACTTGGTGATTGCCTTGCAGTCGAAACTGGATAATTTCGACAATTTGTGGACATCACTATTTTATATTTGAAAGTATAATGTTGATATCCTGAGAAAACCATAATTCAAAAAGAGACATGTACCACAATGTTCACTGCCACACTATTTACAACAGCCGGGACATGGAAGCAACCTAAGCGTCCATCAACAGACGAATGGATAAAGAAGATGTGGCACATATATACAATGGAATATTACTCGGCCATAAAAAGAAACAAAATTGAGTTATTTGTAGTGAGGTGGATGGACCTAGAGTCTGTCCTATAGAGTGAAGTAAGTCAGAAAGAGAAAAACAAATACCACATGCTAATGCATATATATGGAATCTAATAAAAAATGGTTCTAATGAACCTAGTGGCAGGACAGGAATAAAGACACAGATGTAGCGAATGTACTTGAAGACATGGGGGCGGGGGGGAGAGGAGGCTGCGACAAAGTGATAGAGTAGCGAAACTAACACCCCACTGTAAAGCAATTATACTCCAATAAAGATGTTAAATATATATATAATATTGAATATGATAACTACTCAAATTTATATTCAGTTGAAATATTTTGTAACAGTTTTTAAATTCAATTACATTTTTTTACAGCAAACAAGATAAGGAAAATACGAAGAAAGTAAATTTGATTGGACCATTAACATTGGTAAGCTGTGAAATATTAAATATGAGTAATTCCTGCCTTCATTTAAATTTGATGTCTTGGATCCATAGTTATAGCAGTACTTTAAGCCTGTCTACGGGCAGCAATAGGTTTTCCCTGCTGCACCTGTGCTGTCCTGGATGGGCTCATTGTAGTTAATGGCCCACATTCTCAATAGGGACTTGTGTTCATAGCAGCATACAAACCAACTGATTTCAGGAAAATGCATCTCAGCACTTGTTTTACAAAAAAACCCAAATTTAGTTTCAAATAAGCTTGCATATAAAGAGATTGTTAACTACAGAAAATTGTAAATGATTAAGACATTTATTATGTTCACGTTGGCTTCCAGGAAAATTGATTAAATATGGAGTTACTATTATGGACTCAGATATGTTTACAACAATTCTCAGTGGTTTTCTGCTGGTCCAAGGCAAGCCAACATACTTTTGGGAGAAGTCGAATCTGTTTTTCATTTGTAATATGTCTTAGAGAGGGGACCCATGAAAGTGTTTGCCCACTGTTGGTGAATATGATGTGTTTCAAACTATGACGGCCATTTTTTGACAGCAGAGAAGTTGGTATTAAGCGGCCTGTCAGCTGAAACCTCCAATTTATTAAGTAAAGGATGAGAGGACTCCAAAACGTCCACACTCTGGAGCATTGCTGTATTCGTCTCATGTCACCATAAAGCCCCTGTTCATCCTCTTCTCCCTTATGCTTGTGATGTTTTTGTTTAAAAGTCTCAGTAAGGGTAACATTTTTTCAATTTAGTACTTTAGAGAATAAATTGTTTGTGAAACTAAATCTGGTTTTAATGCATAGGTTTTATTTTTATTTATTTTTTTCATTTATTTTTGGCTGCGTTGGATCTTCATTGCTGCGCGGGGCTTTCTCTAGTTGTGGCGAGTGGGGGCTACTCTTCATTGTGGTGCGTGGGCTTCTCATTGCGGTGGCTTCTCTTGTTGCAGAGCACAGGCTCTAGGCGCGCGAGCTTCAGTACTTGTGACTCGTGGGCTCTAGAGCGCAGGCTTGGCTTCTCTTGTTGCAGAGCACAGGCTCTAGGCGCGCGAGCTTCAGTACTTGTGACTCGTGGGCTCTAGAGCGCAGGCTCAGTAGTTGTGGTGCACGGGCTTAGTTGCTCCGCGGCATGTGGGATCTTCCCGGACCAGGGATCAAACCTGTGTCCCCTGCATTGGCAGGCAGATTCTTAACCACTGCGCCACCAGGGAAATCCAGTGCACAAGTTTTAAATCTGCCTCCTAGAGAAAATAAAATGTCACTAACGTTAAAGTAGAAACAGTCATTTGACTCTAAAAGTTTAACCTTAAGTTAAATTTAAGTGTAATCTTTTTCACCCTCTGAATAGATTTTTTTGCTGTTGTTCTGATAGAGGTTCAGGACAAAACTGTGTTTTTTAATAGGAGAATGCATTCTTCTTTTGAAAAATCACTGAAAACAGATCTAGGTTTACTTAGGATATTGCTGTGAAATTCATGGAGTTTTAAATTGAAGCTTGGAGACAAAGTTTTATTTAATTAATATGAAAAACTTTTAAAATTGAGGTACAATTAACATATTACATTATATGAGTTTCAGATGTACCATGAAAAGCACTTAAAACATTCCTCAATTTCACATAAATGTTCACTAAAGGAACATTATATGACAACCTGCTCCTGTGCTTGAACTGTGGCCCATAGACCCGAGTGCTCTATCTCCCTTCCCCAGGAGCCATAAAAGGAACCTTGGGGACACTGGTCCCTTTTGTAGCAGTTTTAGGGGCCCTTCCCCACTTGTCCTTGACTTTACCTGCTCCCCTTGTTCCATTCCAGGCCCCACCTGGCTTCTGACCCTTTGTCTCTTTCAGCAGTCTTGCTTGCCCCACATGCTAGATGATGGAATGTGGTCTCCCAGGCTGAACCCTTGGAACTCTTTGAGAACAGTTTGCACACACACCCCTCACTCCCCACCTTGTGCTTTTGACCTCAGGGTGCCCCTGCATGGTGACCCCGTCTGACTCAGTCTGCACCCTCAAGGGTCCCACTCCACCAAGCCTGACTCATCATCCATTCTCCTGATAACTCATCTTTGTCCCTCAGAGGGGGTGGGGTGAGGGAAATAGGCAAAAGGAAAGGTTAAAAAGACAGGAAAGATGCAAGGGACAGAGAGGGGGGTATAGAAACGGAAAACTTATAGACAGAAGATGTAGTCCGGAAGGCAGAGGAGGAAAAGAAGAACAAAGCGAGAGAGCCATAGTTCAGTCAATCAGAAATGGTGAGAAAAAGTGAGACACTGGAGAGGACTAAAAAAGATGGCGAGGGCTTCCCTGGTGGTGCAGTGGTCGGGAATCCGCCTGCCAATGCAGGGGACATGGGTTCGAGCCCTGGTCCGGGAAGATCCCACATGCCGCGGAAAGTGGGCCCCGCTCGCCGCAACTGGAGAAAGCCCTCGCACAGAAACGGAGACCCAACACAGCCAAAAAAAAAAAAAAGATGGCGAGGGACAAAGTGTTTGGGAGTATTACGACACTGATTGGCTGTTTAGTTCTTGGGTGTGGTGCACTTCACTGTAACAACTGGTATCACCCCTCTCCTCTATAGGTGGTACCAAGTCCAAGATTGTTGGTGGGGCCCACCAGGCCTTTGAGACCTTTCTCTAATATCGTCTTCCATGCTTTGTACTGTGCACTCAGGAATTCCACTGCGTGGACTTACCTGAGCACTTGTGTGGTTTCTAGTCACCCTCTGTTCTAAGCCTCAACATCCTCCACTTCCTCTGCACTCCCCACTTCTTCTTCAGCTAATTCCCCCTTACCTTTCAAGATTCTACAATGAGCGTCATCTCCATGAGCAAGACTTCCCTAAAGCACACCCTCAGACACTCCTTAATGTTTGTTGCACTTCACTGTGGAGCTGCCTTCTAAAAGCTAACTTAAACCTCTTAAAGGGATCTATTTTTTTTTTTTTTTTTTTTTTGTGGTACGCGGGCCTCTCACTGTTGTGGCCTCTCCCGTTGCGGAGCACAGGCTCCGGACGCGCAGGCC